>NC_041047.1:22090748-22408248 GCF_900634775.1 Gouania willdenowi | reverse complement strand
TCTATATATTTACAAATTTACATGTGCTGGCAGAAATACTCAATGCATTATCATTTTGACATAGTAATTGATAATCAATGCATACATTTCCAATAATCAATTTTTTTTTAAAATGGTACGTTACATGAAATACTGTAAAAGGAACATTAACTGGGGCCCTATGAAATCCATTTTATTTTTTTCCAAATTCCATTTTACTTTTTTCCAAATTCCATTTTTTCCACTTTCGTTTTTTAAATTCCATTTTTTTTTTTTAAATATTAGTTTTTAACTCCTGTGAGGAAACAAAATAAATAATAATTAAAAAAACTCATAATTAAACAAAAATGTATGTCAAAAATAAAGTACACACAATTAAAAGGTAGATATAAGTTGTAGTGACATGTATTATTCTGACTTCTCCTTTTTAATTATTTATATGTCATATAGAGATGTATGAGAACAGCATTAATGTCACCTAATCTTCCTCCCAGGGATCAATGGTTTACTGAATCTGATCAGGTTTATTAATTAAGTTCAGATCAATTTAGTTTAAATTAACCTAATTTAAATGATCCCATCTTCTGTGTCATGTGGAATTTGACGTTGACTAGATGTTGCACTTTGTTACTTTTGTCCCCCATAGTCAGGACGAAAGTAACACCATGCAATACACTGAAGTTAAAAAACAAAAGAAAACAAAACTTATTTTTTAGGAAAACAACAAAACAATGTTCTGGCTAATAAGCCATGCACTCTCTAAATAGAAACAAATATTATATTTTTCATTGCTTAATTAAAAAAAAAAAATCAATTAAGTATAAAGTTTGATTGTTTTCATTATTGTGTTTCATTAGTTACATTTTTATTAATTCATTATTTCAACATGCATTTTACTGTAGGTCTGATGAGATGTTAGAATGTAACTCTAATAACGTTGCTCCAATTAACTTCATTACCATCGGTCAATACCGCAGCATTTAATCAAAAATGGAATAACTTCCAGCTGTCGGTCATTTTCACTGTTTTCCTCACATTCCAGTACCATCTCCTTGTTAGAATCTGATTAATAAATTAAACCAGGCTTTCATCATTTGACTGTCAGATTTCCCAGGAGTATTTATTATATTTCTTGTATCATTGTATTTATAATTTAAGTACGATAGACAAATAAACTGTCTTCTATATCAATAATCTATGTTTAATTTGCCTTTATTTTAGCATAAGCCTAACACTAAACTATATTAAAGAACAGTTTATGTAGCTTGATGTTGTTATTTATTGCTTGTATTTGTTGAAAAACATAAGAAAACCTTAAAAAAATAATTAGCAAATTTGAGGAAAAACTATTGATTATTTTATCAAATCTTTCAGCCTTATTTCATATATCAGTTTTCAGCAAATACATTAAACATCAGCCTTTTAAAACCTCTATCATCAGTATAAGCCCTAATAAATCCATATTGGTCAGGCTCTACAAGAAATGCTAACAGAAATCTTTATGTCCCAGAGTACAAGAATTACACCTACTGCCTACTATTAGAATAATCAGAGGTGCACATTTATTTGTTCAAAGTTGCATGGCCTTACACATTATTAAACCCGTTGTACAACACCATAATAGAGGAGTCTCGTGTTTGAGATACAAATGATATTCTAATGCCTGCGTATATTATTAAAACAAATGGCATTGTTGAATCCAAAAACATTATATATGTAATGAGGCTTACTTTTATGACAAATTCTGTGAAACAAGCGCACGTCATAACAGACTCAACTAACTTGATTACAACAGAGATATCCCACCCCCAGAAAAAAGTAGTTACTTCTTCATGCTGTGGAAAAAGATATGTAAGAAAACCTTGCGACAGTTTACGCTCACGGTGAATGACGCAAACCTCTAACATTGGAATTATGCAGCTGAATGGATTATTACCGTAGTTTTGTTGTGCGGCTGTGCTCTTTAAATTTTAACTGGATTTCTACATATCCACCATGAAAAGGAAAGTGCTGGAGGACACCATTAATGTTAGATATTTCAGATTAACTCCTCCTGCAGTAAAGACCAACATATTACACCATTAATTATTATACCGAGAAATACTCCTACAATGAACATAGATTAAAAAAAATCTAATCTTGCACATTATTCTCTTAACCAACCTTTTTTTATATAGGTTAATAAGATTACATTGATGTAAACAGTTCTTTTGATGGTGATGTCAAATATAAATTCCTTGAAGTGAATATGTATATAAAAACTGTGGTAAGAACACTATTTTGCTTTGATAAATATACTGATTTAAGCCTGGACTTACTCTGGAAATGTGCGTGTTCTCTGATGGTGGGTCTGGAAGTTTTGTTTTCTTTCCATAGTATAAAAACATTTTTTAATAGGGATTCGTGCATGCGTGCGTTCTCTCCAACGGTCTATAGACCTGTCCAGGGTGTACCTTGCTTTTTAACCCGAGTCAGCTGAAATGGCTCCAGTGCCCCACAACCCTAAACAAGACCCAGCGAGTGTACAATATGAAAAGATGGGATATCCATTGCTATTGTTACAGTTGTACTGTTGTTATTATAGAATATTGCATTACAAAAAAAAAAGAAGCGCAAAGGGAACCACTTTTTAAAACTGTTGAAAAATAAATGAATCACCATTGTTATATGAATATATAAAGGGAAAGTTAAATTTAAAGGTTTTAAGTGTCCGAACCACTTTGAAGAGTTTTTATATGTCAATTTGTGGAGTAAAATTAAGAAACAGAATGAGTGTGATGCAAAAAAACAGTGTAACAGCATAATTCAGTTTAATAACAGGTAGAAAGAAACAAGCGTCTATAGACGGACCTTTTCTACATAAGCGTAATGTGCCTATGTTTTTTCACCATGCCCGGATGGCCGAGTGGTCTAAGGATTATTCCTTCCGCTAACATGGGTTTGAATCCCACTTTTGTCATATATATTTTTCATTTTAACATTTTATCACGGCGAATTCCACCTTTAAAAATACATATACAAAAAAAAAAAATATTTTAGGGTATTTCCTGAGTTAAATTTGAGCTAAAATAAAACTGACGGAACTTTAAGTCACGTGGCACCCCTATCACGTCAACTAAACTGGCCAATGAGGCACGTTCTGTACGATTCTTATGAATAGCCACCGCCTATAAAGAAATTATTTTTCACAAAGTACAGTAATTACTCTGATCACCAGTTGTTTTTTGTTATTGTTTTTTTTTTTTATGCTCTGATGATAACTATAGACTATTTGCGAATACGTAGATTGTTTGTTTAATGATATACGGGTAATTAATTGTATTATTAGTTGTAATTTTTAAAAAAGCTATATCAGTATTGAATAAAGAGCTAGGATTAAATAAGTTTACACTTCTTCTATCAATGGTCTATTTCTGCTGTTGCAATTCAGAATTTTTCGTTTTTTGTTTTCTAAATTGTTGTTCTTTTGTCATTTATGTTTTGTTTTTTGTTTTAAAAAAAAAAAAAAGGGAAAAAAAGCCATCAATCAATATATCAGCATAGACTGAGGTTTATGTCATGTCATATTTTACTTCCCGATAGACAAAACGAAACAAGCAGTTTGCCACAAAAAAAAAAAAGGAAAAAAGTCAAACTAAATGAAAACTAGCCACCAGATCATTGAACTCTGTAAAAACCAATATGTACAAACAGCTCCTTCGGTTTGTGTGTGTTGTATGAGAAATGTGTTAAAATGAAGAAGAAATACCCATGGAGAAGAAATCAAATAGAATAAATAAAGCTTTAAGCTGTAATTTTGGACAAGTTAGAACCACTTTCAGCTGCTTTCCCTGGACTGAGCCCCACACAGTGGAAAACAATCGGTGTTCTCTGCTAGCAAGCACCGACGAGGCTAAACAAGGACAACTCCTCTGGTGGCCTCCAGTCAAACTCAAATTAATAAATAAAATATCATACGCCTTCTCTTTCGCGACTTCACCCAAACTGACTGTGTGTTTTTCAACAAATAAACGCTAACATGGACGAGCTAATGTTATCCGTGCTGTTAGCATAGTCAGCCAACCTAAACTACAGCGCTGGGAGACAACGGACAGGAAGGGTTAAACACACACAGTTAAGACACCAAAGGGCCACATTAAGCTCTACAGTGCTGGAGTTACCTGGAGGTTTCGTTAATGGTGGCTGTCGACGACCGGGAGCGTCAGGATTGTATAAGATGAAGCTCAGTGAACGCACGGCCTCCTGACGCCGCTAGGTAGCAGCTACTAGCTAGCCACATTCAGAACAACGAGCATGACGTCACCTCAGCGTCGACTGAGCACTGAGAGAGAGTACACACCATGGAGTACACAACATTCACAAATTACACACACTGACGTGTCTGACACAAGTTAGTACATGATAACACATGTGAGTAATTCTCAAAACAAAACAGCAAAGTACATAAACACATAGGGGAGTTGTTTGACACAAATCCACACAACAGACTAGTACACACACACACACACACACAATATATACAGTATATATAACCCTATATATATTGCAGTGTACACTACTCAGAAACTAGGGTGTGTCATGGATCCACACAACAGTAAAATACCATAATAGCAACAAACATGTACACAAAACAACAACATTGAAAGCAACACAGCATGATGGACTAATACAAAAACTAACACAGGCTCTGGTGTAAATAGACAGTCCACACAAACATGAAGCGAAGTGGTAAGAGTTCAGTTTGTCACAGCCAAAACAATATATTTATAGAAAGGTTTCATATGATGAGATAAACATAGTCTAGACATAGTATAGAATGTTTTCAGGTAGTTTTGGGCATGAGAATAATTCTTTACTACTATTAAGGTTATGGGTAACACTTTATTTTAAGTTTTATACATAAAAGCTGACATTACACTGTCATTATGTCATGACATGACACCTGTTGTTAAGTCGAATAAGGTGTCATGAAGGTTGTCATTAAGTGTGGTTCATAACCTTAACCATTATCCTAACCCCTAACCTTAACCATAACCCTAGCCCTACATAACCCAAACCCCTAACCTTAACCTTAACCCTAGCCCGACATAACCCTAACCCATAACCTTAATCCTAGCCCTATATAACCTTAAGCCCTAACCTTAACCCTAGCCCTACATAACCCTGACCCCAAACTGTAACCTTAACCCTAGTCCTATATAACCCTAACCCCTAACCCTAACCTTAACCCTAGCCCAATATGACCCTAACCCTAAATCTTAATCCTAGCCCTATATAACCCTAACCCTAGCCCTACATAACCCTAACCCTAACCGCTAACCCTAGCCCTATATAACCCTAACCCTTAATCTTAAACCTAGCCCTATATAACCCTAACCTTAACCCAAGCCCTACATGACCTTAACCCCTAACCCTAGCCCTACATAACCCTAACCCCTAACCTTAACCCTACATAACCCTAACCCGTAATCGTAACCTTAACCCTAGTCCTACATAACCCTAACCCCTAACTTTAACCCTAGCCCGACATGACCCTAATCCTAACCTTAACCCCACATAACCATAACCCCTAATCAAAACCTTAACCCTAGCCCTACATAACACTAACCCTAATCTTAACCCTACCTAACACCACTAGATCCTTCCACCTAACCCAATAAATGCCAACATAGCTCCAAAGGTGATAATTTAGCAAACTTAATGACAGCCTTCATGACATCTTATTCATGTCAATGACACATAATGACTGAATAATATCAGCCGTTTGTATAAAACTTCAAGTGAAGTGTTGCCAGGTTATGTACCTTATGTTACTGCTAGCAAGGAATGATTAGGTTTAGGGTTAGGCCGGGTCGGGGCTACAGTATGAAATTGACCTAATTCTGAGCTATTTTAGTGGCTGGGACGAAATGAACTCTTTCCATCAAAGTATACATCCCTTTGACCCTGAATGCACTGTGACTCGTGCTAAATTTTGATTACATTGGTATGCTTGGTGTAAACTAAGGTCACAGGAGCGTGTAAACGTAGCCAGTTTAACACAGTAAAAGACATTATCCACATGCATCTTGACATTTTTCTCTTTACATCATTGTGCCATAGGTAACAGAAGACGAAAGTATCATGTTATATATTATTTTAACCTTTTTAAACTTTACAAAATTTGTTTGAAGAAAAATCAAGTATATAATTAAGTATATAATCATTTTTCTGTCATTACAATTTCTAAACATATATTCAAACTTTTATCTTTTACAATGCGTATCATTTAATCAATGTTCACGTTTAAGGTTAAGAGAGAAGGAAATCTAAAAAAAAAAATAATTATAAAATTTCTAGAGTTTAATGTTTCACAACTCATTGATTTTTAATCCTCATTTGTGCTAAGGAATATGTACAGAATCCTGTAACTGAGTGCCTAGATGAGCAATTTTATAAATATATAACGTCAAAAAAGAAAGCCACACAAAGAAGTAAAAAAAAGTAAATATAGTATATATGAAAGCCTTACATGAATGTATTTGTAGCCCTTTTTGGTCCTTGTGGCTGTAAATGGCGTTTTTTGTCTTCAAGGTTTTTGACAATGTGAATAAAGATTAGCTAGTACTGGCGGCATGGAAACTAAGGAAAATGGTTGAACAGATTGAAAGAGAAATGTGTTGAGACCAATCCATCACTACTAACCCTTAAACTCACTGTGAACGATATGGGTATACTTTCTAATTTGTTATTTATCTTAAAAAATACTTCAAATATAGTCCACAAGATCACTGACAGTACATCTTTAAAATAAATTGGAATTAAAGCTATTATTAGAAAAATGCATTGTAAGATTGTTAAGATACATTTCAACAAAAACACGTAGGCAAGTGAAGGGAGTAAGCAAAAATTATTATTTATTTATTTTATAAATGACAGCACTTTTATTGCAACATTATCAGGACAGTTCTCTGGTATTTACCTCAAAAGCTTCAAAGACACAAAAACAAAACTGAAACTGCAGATCTCTACCATTTCTTTAAATGTCTTTTCTGTTGTGTTCCTAATATTTGCATGCAAAATTGTTTTGGCTTTAATACATGTTGATCTTTCATCAAGACAGATGGTATGGTTTGAGAAGTCAGTTAGATGTTAGATCTTATTATTTGTCTCAGGTTTCTCTGACGCTTCATCTTCCTCTGCCCTCTCTATTAGCTGAGGGGCAAACGGTCCCACCAGCCAGTTGAGTGGTGTGTTGTGTACCAAATATTCCACAACACCCTCCAGAGACTGATGAACCTGGAACAGACAACGCAACGGAATCATTAACCGTTTTTTTTTCCAACCACAACATTGGCATGTACTCCACCTAAAAATTTCAGCAACATATTTTAGGAGTCAACTTGCATTCCGTGTGTGCATTTCTGAGCTGCTTGTCATAGATTCACTATAATGCAAAATATCTGCAGGAATCTACAGCACTGCCTACTGAACGCTTAAACCTCACTCATAGATTCAACAGAAGAATAACTACGTCAAACAACAGAAACATGCGTATATTATATCCAGCAGAGTTCAGCTGTTGAAGCAAAACAAGCCGATGCAGTGAATGCAGAGTGTTGCAGTTCATACTTGGTTCACATGGTGGCGGCTGCGCTCCAGGAGGACGGGTGTGATGCTGCTTGTGCTGCCTAGAGAGGAGTGCAGCTCCTCAGCAGATTTCCGCGCGTTTGTCAGCTGATCCTGGACCACACCAGGCAGACCCTGGGCACTTGAAACCACACCAGTGCATGCTGACTTCAGCTGGTCACTCAGACCACGCATCATAGCGAGGGCACGCCATTCCAGCTGCTGTCAACATGAATATATTACATTAGACACATGTTCTCGACACCTCTCTATCACTACTAAGGTCTACTAAGCAATTAAAATCATTAAAGAACACCCGTTGTGTGGATTAGCGTGTGTTTACAGCTGGTCTATATAGTAGAGAAATCAAAGATTCTGTAGGAAGTAACAGTGAGCTGCACATGGTTTGTAAATAATACAGTGGGATATATCTTTACATCTATTTTCCTTTTTAACAATTTTGGTTACATCAAGTTATTTTTCTTTTCTTTTATTATTTTAGTTCATTGCTATTGCTAGGCTAGTGCTAAGTTAATGCTAATGTTGGGCAAATTCAATTGCTAGGTTAGTGCTAATGCTCAGCTAATGCTATTGCTAATGCTAGGTTAGTTTGAATGCTCGGATAATGCTAATGCTATGTTATTGCCATCGCTAGGTTAATGTTATTGCTCGGCTAATGCTAAAGCTATGTTAATTCTAATACTATCTAACGCTAAGTTAATGTTATGCTAACGCTATGCTAATAATATGTTAATGCTGGCTAATGCTAACAAATGTTAATATTAATGCTAATTTATGCTAAAGCTAATGTATGCTAATACTAACTTATGCTAATACTACCTAATGCTAAGCTAATGCAGTGTGACACGGGCCAGCAGCTGCATCCCCACTTGCATTTTCTTCAGGATATGTAAATATTCTAGTTAATTTAATTACCGTTACGTTCAAGTGTAAGTAATGTATGCATGTCGTATGTTTTGAAAATGTAAAATGAAAATAAACGTACTGTGGAGCAAAACATTCAAACAAACAGTGAGATGCACTGAGAAAAATATGAACACTACAAAAAGTCAGAAAAGGCTAGAGATGTCTCAATTAAAAAAAAAGAACATTTCAATCTTTAAAACGATCAAAGTTAAATGATGATGCTCTAAAAAAAAAACCTGATTAAATGCAAAACATTGAGGTTGTCCTTGTCAAAAGATGTATTCCTCGTACCTTAATGGCAGTTTTTAGATTCACACGCGATAAAAATTCTATAAAAAAATTCAGTTCTGACCTGAGATTTATCCTTGGTCACCTCTGGCTCTGATTCAGCCTTTCCCGCGTCGTTTCGACTCTGCTTCCACTCTGTCCAGTTCTGCAGCAGCTGATGCTCGGAGGCTTCTGTCGCGTGGCTGCTGGTTGGACCTCGATTGCTCTGTGTCTTCTCCAACAGGTCAATAGTGCTGGTCATCTGCGTCACCGCAGACAAGGTGGAGTCTCTGGCATGCCGTGCACGGATCAGAGACAGCTCTAAAGCACGCTCCTGCACCTTGGTGGAAAGTTTCCCCAAACGGACAAAGTAGCTGGGGCTTCCTGGGGAGGCCGTCACCTCACTGGAAGCGGGCTCTGCCAAAGCAGCTGAAAAAGAGATGGTGTAATCTCAATCTCAGATACTATGATTTTAATCTAAAACAGTGGTTCCCAAACTAGAAGCTGTTACTGTTCTAAAAATATGTGATTGCAAAATTGATGTAATTTGTATGAGATTTGAAGAATAGTCCAATTTCTTTATTTTTTGTCAAAAAAAGTCACACTTTCTTTATTTTTATTTTATTTTTTTCCCCACTCAGTGCATAGTAACATCTGTGTTCAAATACTTCAATTACACACACACAATCCCCACGTGAAGCTGCACCCACGCACACACAGGCCGGAACGCTGCTTATACACACACAGGAAGACGTACACACGCAACAAGAACGGAGAGACAGACGGGAATACACACATGATGTGTCCCAAAATCTGCTCTTTATAGAAGCACAGAGTCAAAAAATTCCTCATTAGAACTGTCAATTAATGCTCACCGAGGGCTGTGATTAAAGTAAACCCTCCTCCTCTCAGGTTTTATAGGAGGGGCGGGTCTAACAGTGAAATTTGATGACACAGGGGAATCCTAAAGAATCAGTTTCAGCCAATAGCAAAATTCACTTGTAATAGGCAGCGTTCAACCCTAAGTGGCCACTACATCTGACATTTTACAACTAAATACACAAAATTAAAATACTTATACTAAAATGTGAAGAGTGGGACTAGGATTAATAAACTTAATACCCAAATACATATGTAATCAGCAGAAAAAAGTGGGTTTGGGGTTAATTCACTTTACTTCAGTTTATTATCTATGTATCTATTTTATTTTACGGAGCACAGTGGCCTATTTGTGATTTTTGATGATAGCAAAGGTATTAACTGTGTTCAATTGAGGGTTTGACACCACAAGCTGAGCTTTAATTTCTATATTTAAGTCAATGCACTAAGTGTTAAAAATAGCAGTCATATGCAGGAGATTTTGCCATTGTGATGACCGTTTAGGACAGACCAAACTGAGACTAGATGAAGGTAATTTATGCAGTTAATTTGATGCATTCGTTGTCTATTTAAGCAAAATTCAAGTATTCCAATTATAAGTTAGACTATTGATTTTAGCATGAATTAAATTCTTATTCTAGTCTATTTTCTACTCTTCTTGCTTAATATACTACTTTGAGTGACAGCAGATTTAATCCATGTAGATTGAAGGCTTCTCTTCACATCTGTTACTGCAATTTTTAAGCAAAACCTGTTAAGATGAATTCCTTTAAAGCTACATAGGTTGTTAAAAGTGAAAAACTCTGACTTTTTTTACAGAGCACTGCTGTTTTCTGGCATTTTCGCTGCTGCCACATAGACACTTCTTTTCACACCATTATCAGAACAGCCTGCTGTGCTCACACAGGAGGATGGCAGGTTGTCACTATAACATGACATCATGGTAGCAGGTGTCAAAGCTGCGAGTGTTGGAAAATGTTGGTGCTTTATGAGCCAAGTTAACAGAAGGGAAGGTCAAAAGAATGAGATCAGTTTCCATGTTTGTGCTTCACGACCCATTTCTAGACCTCCTCACTGTGTAATTGAGTTCTCAGACTTACGTACACATGGCATCGCTTTTCATCAATAATTACATTCCACATCTACTGACCCAGCTCCTTCTCAGTGAGGGGTAAGTTCTGGTCGACCCAGTCCTCAGATCGGCGGAGGGCAAAGTTCATTCCACTGCTGACCATCTGACCCATCCTGGTGCCCATGACTGTGCTGATCCCTCCACTGACTGCTGCCCGAGTCATCTCCACCCCACCAAACATGGCCCCCATCATGGCGTCTTTGGCTCCAGCTACTGACTGATACATCATATCCACAGTGTTGGACACCACCTGGGGAGGAAAACAGGAGTCCTGACTTTGTACAGTTGCATAATTTAAACATTATATGACACATTTGGTACACTGGACATTTGGGAGCTAATGTAATGGTTATGAGAAATAAGACTCCCTGGATCCTCAGATAGGGCTCTATAATTTCCATGTTAACGCAATTGTGTACGGAAACACGGAATCAAAATGAAAACAGAATCCACTGTTGAACATGGAAATTGACAGAATGTGGATGAACGTATTTTTATGGGAAAATGTTTCCGGGGACCTTTACTCGTTCTAATCCCGTTCCTGATTAAAACTTAGTAAATAAACCTTCTCAGATTCAGTAAATCATCGATCCATGAGGGGAAATGGATGCCATTAATGCTGCTCTCTTGCATCTTTATATGACATAAATAATTAAAAAGGAGCAGTCAGAATGATCCATGTCAGTACAACTTATATATACCTTTTAATTGTATCTTACTTAATATTTAAAATGACATTTTTATTTTTGACATACATTTTTGTTTAATTATGGTTTTCTTTTTTTATTAGTATTTATTTTGTTTCTTTAAAAACTAATATTTTCTGATTTTTTTTTAAATTAATATTTCTAAAAAAAAAAAAAAAAAAAGAAAAAAGTAATGCGGAAAACGCACTTTGGTAAAAAAATTAAATGGATTTTATAGGGCCCTACTCTGATGATCTAGCAGAAATGAGAGAGAATGGGTGTGTTTTCAATAAAGCTTCTTAAGGCTGGAGATGATTTCTCTACATTAAATAACTACTCTTTTTGAGAAAGGCCAAGATGTATCACATCATGGTTACCATGACTATGTTTTATACAATTTTGGTAAAAAATAAATGAATTATACATTATCTAAATATATGAGGTCATCTGTCTACAGGTCACTTAAAACCAAATTACTGTGTTACTTTGGGTGCCCACAATGTGTAATGACCAACAGACTTTGATACAAAATGGGAGATTCATGTTTCAGAGGATTTAATGGTTATTGCTAATTAAAAAACAACAACACAAAAACTGATGCTGTTTGTGATGTCTATTGTTCCATTTCTCACACAAATGTGCCTCTCCAATAATGGAACAAACTAGTCTATGGTCAATAACACTGCACATTTCCCAACAATATACATTCTCCTGTATAATAAATAGCCCAAGTTGTTGGCACATGGCACGTTAAAGCCAATGTATTGAGTGTAAAATATGCCAATAAAATATATTTCATACATAATATTCTCATGAAGGTGTACACATTTACAGATTAGCTGTTTCTTAAGTCATATATAATTTAAAGAAAAAAAAAAATCACAATAACTGCCTTATACTTTAATATCGGGATATATCGTATCGTGACATATGTATCGGGATACGAATCGTATTGCCAGATGCCAGGCAATACACACCCCTATTTGTAACCATAAATAAGTTCCTTTTAGATCTGTAACAATAAAAACAAAAATGTCATTATGATATTTCTAGAATTGTGCCATTTCAGGTGTGTTTTACAACAATTCCATCAAACTTAGCTTCTTTTAAACCATAATTAAACATCTTGTATTTTAAATTTTTTTTTACTCATGCTATTTCTGTTAATTACAAATAGCAATTCCCAGATATAATAACCAGGGAAGTGTATGTATCAGACTGGGAAAATATCAGAGTCGGCAGATACTGAAAATCTAAAACCTATAAAAAGTTGTAATTATGAAAAAAGGTAAAGAGCAAAACTTGACATGTATTTTATCATTACTAAGATATAGTGTTTACTGGAGGAGTTCTATCTGACCTGGTCTGCTGGTTGATGAAGAATGGGGAGGTTTTGTTCCATTTTTTCTAGTCCTTTGATGGCGTACTCATTAACTGTGGTAACTGAAAGAAGTACAGAAGGAAAAAGGCATCATTAGTTTTCCAGGAAAATGGTTATGGGCTCTCAAATTGAAAAGAAGCTCTTTCAAACTGTGAATTAACAAACAAATGCAACTAATTTACATAGAAGAAACAAAAGTATCTCACAAACTAAAAAGAACCACATAATCAAAATCTGTTTTTGGAGTTTAAAAGAAACATCATTAGACTCTGAACTTTTAACATGCAGCAATTCTTCTTTTTAGGAGGAAGAACCTACGCTGTGGTTCTATGATGCCCAACAGAGGTTTAGACCCTGTGCAGGCCGCTGCTCCCAGAGTCCGAACACCACTCTCTGCTGCATCCATCACTCCCTTCAGCATGGGCACGCTGTCTTTGGTGCTGCTGTAGGCGCTGGAAACAGCCTCACAGGCTGAGCTGACGAGGGCCAGGTTGCTCACACGTGAAACAACAGACTAGGAGACAGGATTCATATTCATTTCCCTCGTAGCTTATGGAAATTAGGAAATCCCCAGTGTCAAATGGGCTCATAATATGCCCCAGTAAAGTCAGGCATCTTTTTAGCTCACAGTGCTCCTCACCTGCTGGTCTCCATTAGAGGATGGTTCAGCTGCAGCTTCAGTTTCATTAGTCTTCCCATTGTCTGCCATTGTGGCTGCTGAATGCAGTGTCTGACACATGGAATACAGAACAGCACAAACAAACAGAGATTTGTTACACATGAACTTGTCAGCACTATCTTAGTTATTCTATGTCTGAGTGGCTGCTGTATTTCAGCTCACAGGAGCTCCTGTTACCCTGTCAGTTGTATAATACATGTAGAAAAACTACTCAGCCATGTTCAAATCATTTGTCAAGACTATGATGCAAAGAGGATGAAACTGCCCCTCAAAATAAAACAGCGCTATGAAAATCAAATTCAACCAAAGACTGTTGGGTTGAATCTAATAAAAATACTGTAAAAGCTTGATTTCTTTTAATTAGTGAGGGTGCAGAGAGATCCTCACTATTGTTATCCATTTTTTAATTCCGTCACAGAATTTTGGCGTGTTTCAACTCCTTCAGCAGTTGACCAATTTTGACTATTAAGATATCAAAATTCAGCACAGGGGTACTTGTACTTTTGTGAATTGTAACTTTTATCAATTTTTTAAATAATGTTTTCGTTCGAAAATTTCCCAATTCATTTTGATTGGGAATTTCAGTGTTTTAAGATTTGATGGCTTCAACTTTGACTTCAGCTGTCCAGCCATTCTTCAACAGATTTCAACCATTCAATTTTTTAAATATTCATCTGTCTGATGGCTAATGATAGGCTAATTCTAATGCCAGGCTAATGCTATTGCTAGATTAATGCGTATGCTAGGCTAATGCTATTGCTAGATTAATGCGTATGCTAGGCTAATGCTACTAATAGGCTAATGCTATTGCTAGATTAATGCGTATGCTAGGCTAATGCTAATAATAGGCTAATGCTATGCTAATGCATATGTTAGGCTAATGCTAAAATAAGGCTAATGCTAGGCTAATAGTAATGCTAGCTAGTGCTAATCCGAGACTAATGCTAGCTAATGCAAATGCTAGTTTCATGCCAGGCTAATGCTAATAATAGGCTAATGCTATGCTAATACGTATGTTAGGCTAATGCTAAAATAAGACTAATGCTAGGCTAATAGTAATGCTAGCTAGTGCTAATCCGACACTAATGCTAGCTGATGCAAATGCTAGCATAATGCTAGGCTAATGTTAATGCTAGCTAATGTTAATATCAATGCTCGGCTAATGCTAATCCTAGCTAATGCTAGGCTAATGTTAATGCTAGCTAATGCTAATATCAATGCTCGGCTAATGCTAATCCTAGCTAATGCTAGGCTAATGTTAAGCTAATATTAATGCTAGGCTAATGCTAAGGCAGTGTTCAATGGCGTGGGCCAGCAACTGCATCCTCACTTGCACTTTTTTTTAGGAAATGCAAATATTCTAGTTGAATATGACTTTAAACCAATATATCAAACTTGTAAATGAATAGAGCACTGAACACTGTAAAAATGAAACTGGGAAGGCATATGATGGTCAACAACTGGCCTCTGTTATGGATTATCCTGAAATATTGCATGTTTCCCACCTGGTTTAAAAAAACGTAACTATAATTTAGACAAAGATCAGGCTGGAAGTTTCATTCACAGGTACACAAAATAGTAATACTTCTATCAAATACAGACTAGCAGATCATATGTGGTTAATGGCCTTAGAGTTGATGGATTATATAGACTCATTGGTGTTTTCTAACTTTTCACTCTAAGTGAGCTAGAATAGGTACCCTGCACCCGTGACCAGGGTTATAGTATGCAGAAGGAAAGGATAGAGGTTACAAGTCAATACTTATAAAGCAACAAGAAACTTTTCATTAAATAGCATTTTTTTTCAATGCATAAACCCATTTTAGTCTCCTGTAAACTATTTTAGCATCGACAAAAGAGAGAGAGGGACGTTATAATTTAAGAGGGAAATCTAATCTGAAGGTTTGCAGTGTTCGTAAAACAATGAAAAGCTTCTGTTTTACCATCTGTGGAGTTAAACTGTGGAACAGACTGAGTACTGAATTTAAATGAATTCCGAGCACGGTTCTGTTTAAAAAGAGGCATAAATAAATTATTCTTCAGAGGTATGTTGATAATTAATTACCACAGCTTGTAATTTGGAGTAAAAAGTTGTGGGATATGGTTATGGTGCATTATTTGTAGGTTAATGGTAGGAGGTAGGTTAATGTAAAAAAAAAAAAGTTGTTTCATTGTTTCTGTGTAAATATTATATTGAATTTATTTATTTTAATTCATATTATAGTTTAGTTAGTAAATGAGATTTTGTTGAAGTTTAGGTTAGGACGTCTGGAAAAAATTTAAGAGGTAGGACTAGATCACTTTATACTTCTTCCTACTCTTTTTTGTTGATGTAAACTGTAGGGGTGTGACGAGATCTTGTCCCACGAGATCTCGCGAGATTAAACTTGTCGCGTTAAAAATCTGTCTCACGTGACTTTTTTTTGTGTGTGTGTGTGTGTGTGTGTGTGTGTGTGAGCTATCCAAACTTCTATGTGTGACCTGTGGGGGCAGTAATGCACCTTTGCTACGTCTAGCCTGCCAGAACCTAAAGCAGGAGATGGAAAAGAAGAACAAGGAATAGTACATTTTAGGTCTAGTTTATTAACAGTTAAAAGAACATGGCTGTGTGGTTGCAGCGTGATGTTAATGACATACTTGGTCAGACTTTGTTTGCACTATTTGCTGTCTGTATTGACAGAGTAGAACTTTGATTTTTGTGCAAACATAATATTGTTTGCACTTGGAAAAAAAAAAGGAAGAAATATATAATTGTATTCATTTTATTTAACCTTTTATACATTTTCGTTTTAGTTTCAATTTGTGGAAGAAGAAGTTTATTAAAAGCTCATGCTTACATCATCTAAAGCATGTAAAGAGTTATAATAAAACATTTGATAATGCATGTGCAACTCAGTTAAATAAAACTCTGTTGGTCCAGTCATATATTTTGTCATAGGAGTTTTCTTAAAATCTCGTCTCGTTCTCGTGAACCCAATATTGTGTCTCGTCTCGTGAGCTGTGTATATCGTCACACCCCTAGTAAACTGAGATCCATAAGAATTTGAAGATGCAAGATACTGTTTTGTTGTTATTTATTGACGATTATTTATGTTATTTTAAACTGTTCTTAAGTTGTCAATTACATCAGTGGTTCTCAAAGTCTTTTGGCTCAAGTACCCCATTTCTCTCATTTCTGAATCCAAGTACCCGCTTTGACCGACTACATTTTGCTGAAAATACTTTGTGAAACAACTACAGAGCATAACGATGGAATGAATGAGTGATAAGACATGTTTTAAATCATCTTTATTTGTAAATAAGTGGAATGAAACAGTATATAGAGCCTTCTAAATGGATTTATTTCTATAGTTTTTATCACTTCCGGTCATCTCCCACCTGGTGTGGGACCAAAACTATCCCTTGTATTATCAGTTCAGGTTCTAATCAAGATTATTTCCATCGTCATTAGTATGATTATCATATTTATCTAGGGGTGTGTATTGCCTGGCATCTGGCGATACGATTCGTATCCCGATACGATACGATGTATCCCAATATTAAAGTATAAGGTAGGGATGTAACGATTAATCGTAAGGCAGTTAAAAATCGATTCATAGGTATCATGGTTGATATCGATTTTCTGAAAATTGAATCGCAGTACTTTTTTTATCCACAAGTGTAGGCGGCGGGCGGAGTCTGCTAATACTTTCTTTCTGGCTGCCTTCTACTCTTAAATATGTTAATAAATGATTCATTACCCCTTTAGCACCGACAGAATATCTGTAATATTACTTGAATATCTGTAAAAGTCACGTTTTTCTATTAGCTGTCTGCTAGCATAGCTTCTCTTCTTCACTGCAAGATATCTGCATGCCAACCGACCACTGTGTTACCAGCGCCCTCTGCTGGTCCAAACAAATATGACGTAAACCAGTGTAATCACGTTTTTTTTTTTTTTTTTTTTAAAGTCCAATTGTTAAGGCACAAAATACATTTTCAGTTGCACTTTTAAAAAAAAAAGAACTATTATGCAGTTTTGCATTGTTTATTATAGAATCAGAATTTAAATTAATAGGCTTCATTTTCATTTCTATTATTCCTTTATTTATTTCATTCAAGATGTATTTTTAGTTAAATTGCATTGTTTTGAATTGTTTATCAAGGAATTCTTTTGACAATGAAAAATAAAAGGAAAATAGTACAGTATTTTCTAAAAAATTTGTCTACAGTCTCATTTTGTAAAATAAATCGTGAGAGAATCGTATCGTGAACCCAGTATCGTGAATCGAATCGTATCGGGAGTTGAGTGAATCGTTACATCCCTAGTATAAGGCGATTATTGCGATTTTTTTGAAAAACCACAAGCTGGTCAACATGCCCAGGTTTCAGCACTTCTTTGTGCAGTTACAATGTCTCCTGCAGTGGAAAAGACTTTCCTGGTTAAATAAAGGTTAAAATACATATACACATATATTTTTAAAATCAATAAAAATTGATATGGATGCATTTTGAATCAATCCGAGAATCGCGCGACGTAATATCGCCGAATCGATTTTTTTCAACACCGCTATGTTTAACTAAAACAAAAACTTTAAAAAACCCATTATTTTTTAATGTTTTTGTTTGTTAATTTTCCACTTGGCGTAGTCCTAGGGGTACACATACCCTCATTTGAGAAACACTGATTTACCTGAAAGAAAGAAAAAAAGAAAAAAGAAAGAAAGAAAGAAAGAAAGAAAGAAAATGCAGCAATATTTAATATAACAAGCAAAAATTTCTGCTTCATTTTTCATTTTCATGGTTTGTAAAATCACCAACAGTTAATTCAATTAAAATTCCCCATCATAAACATTTTTAACGTTAGAAATGAACAGTAGTTTTCTAGCTGGGAGCCTCTCTGAGATATTTGTTGCGTTCGTTTTGTTAACAAATTCCGAGCTACGAGCCCACGTTCAACAGGACAGTCTGCTGCACAAACCATTTCCTCCTCCCTCCGGTGCTCTCAACATGTGGACAACATCTGGTAGAAACCCAACCAGATGGCAAAGTCACACATAAATGGAGTCCAACTGTCCTAACAAGTGTTTGCCATGCATGGCCATGATGTATATAGCAGATGTGTCAAAGAAGGATGTGACCCTTGTTATCCTTCCCTGTGGAAACACCTACTATGAGCATTCGGTCACACTCGTCCACGTCCGTGGCATTTATGACACACTGCAGTGTCGTTTGATCCTTTCACTCCGTTTACATGTCACACTGAATAAAACACCAACTCTGATTTCATCATCGGCTTGGACTTACATACTTATTTTCTGGGATTTTCCGTTTGATTGCGTATTGCGTTTTATTGCTACAGCGTGGTTGTGCAACACGACTGGCAGCTGATGACATTTAAAGTGACTGTTGCAAAGCTAAATTCCAGCACTGAACAATCTCATGTCAAATATGAGATGAACCTGCCTATAATTGATAAGCGTTCCAGCTGTACAGCCCGTCACTGGTTTAAGATTCTCTCACTGACAATTACCTCCAATAACAGACTCATAAACTGTTATCTCGCCCTTCACTGCAACGAGATCAGTCCTATCTGTGAGACACAGCCTCACCATAACCTCTCAGAAAAAACATCTACTACTATAAAACTGTTGGAGCTAATTCTCGGAGTGACCTTTGATATTCCACATGGTCTACTTCACGCAAAATACAGATGTCTGCTTTCAAAACTGGTACCAGAGGTGAAATAAAAGATAAAACACCAAGTTAAATCCAGCACATCTGTTGAAATTAGGTGAGTCTCATCAAACTTACTGAATCTAAAGTGTTTTTTTTTTTTTTTTTAAATTATGCTTATACAATCTTTTCATTATTCTTAAACACAGACTTAGTAACCTGATTTCAATTTTCAAAAAGACAACAAACCGGTGTTCAACATGAGCCTAAAGATCCACAGGTGTGGGATGGTCTGGATAATGATTTACAGGTGTCCTCTTTTATACTTGTTTAAAATGTATGTATGTATGTATGTATGTATATATATATATTAACAAGACAATTTACCCTTATCTCACCTGGATTAAAGTCATGGATTAAAGAGCCGGAGAAAAATACCTTCTCAGACAATACAGTGAATAAATTCTACAGTTCAGATTTAATTTAATTTGATTTATATTGATCATGTAAATGGCAACTTAAAAACAGTTTAAAATAAAATAAAATAAATTGACATCAAGAAATAGAACAGTATCGTGCATCTTCAACTTCTTACGCATCTCAGTTTACATGAACACAATGTTATATAATGAAGATTTTTTTTAGTTAATGTATTTCAAAGGCTACAAAGAGTAACTGGAATTTGATAACACATGATCACATGATCAACACATGCTAATTGCTAGTTTCTTGCCACACATAAAACATGCATATGTAACCTGCACATTGGTGGTTAAATTAATCTGTCCCCACACAATTAAAATCTCTATTTTCTTCCAGAATAGTGTTTTTGTTGGTTTAGTTTTATTAGCAGGGATTTAAAACTTATGGTTAGTGTAAAAAAATAACTATTTATTTCAATAGTTTTTTTTTTTCTTTTTAAGCTATAAGGAGCCATTTCAAAAGAGTCAAATAGCCACAGGTTGCAGACCCCTGGGTTAGGCCAAATTTCATCTGGGAAGCATTAGATTTGGTGAAAAACACAACCTTGTGTCTGAGGTTATCATTGTCATAATCATGCTGATCACTTAAAAAGAAGATTGTAAATTATTATTTATTTATTGCTTGTGTTCACAGTCACACCCCTTGTAAAAAAATAAAAAAGCTCCATATCTCAATCCCAGGTTGTTCATTTCAGACTGATTTAGCTCCAGCATTTTAAACTTTTACTCAAACTTAATGAATGGATATCAAAAGTTAGACGTTGTGGATGACAATACTGTGTATATGATCCTGGTTGCGTGGTAACAAACGTAGCTTCAAAGTTGATCTGGTGGTATGAAAGGCATCAGAGGAGATATTAAACCTATAAACTTTAAAGTACATAAATCATAGGGCAAGTAAAGCCATGTGAAAGCAGAATGAATTGGCTCAGTTTCTCAGAACTCATGTGATTATGCTTAGTGTTTCATCTGAGCTGGAAGGTCACATGAAGTAATCCTTATGGAGCAGTCACCAGCTAAATCATTAAAGGGCTAATGTCTGCAACAATTATTTAACACAAGCACATGTTTTTAAATTCAATCTGCACACAAACCATACAACACAGTGGCATTTTCATACTTTATCATTGATTAACTTTACCCCAGTCATTTATACATACTAACACACATACATGATCTCTTTCAATTTAGTTCATTTAATAATAACTTCAGGTTCGACCCAACATCATTTATCATTAAATCAGAAGAAAAGTCGTCGTCAGGAAACTAGTTTACAGCCTTAAGTCAGACTGCAGTGTTGTTCGGTGGGTTAGTTATGAAATCTCAGTGACACGTCTTTAAAAACATCTTTATAAAGCAAACAGAGCAGCAAAATGACAGATATTACTGACCTGTGTGTATCTGTCCTGCTTTGACCCGCACAAGAAATACCAGGACACCACGCGCAGCTTCCCTCGGAGTGTTTAAGGTGTGTCCAGGAGGCGGGGCTACTGGTGACTGCTGGGAACTTTCAGCCAATGAAATCACAGCCCGGAAGAAAACAGACGGTAGACTTTTCAGAGTGGGAGTGAACTTTCTTTCTTCTTCTTCATTTTTTTTTTTTAAAGATTTTTTTTAAAGATTTATTTTAAAGCACAGTAAACTGTCATATAAGGTTTGTTTTATGACTAAACAATTTGAAATTGAAATTTCCCCAATGATGACATTCTGCATTTTTCTGTTGTTGTTGTTGTTGTTGTTGTTGTTTTTTTCCCATCAAAAACTCATATTCAAAGTTTTCTGTGTATCCTTAATATTTACATCAATTAAATTGGCTCAGATTATTAAAAAAAAAAATTAAAAAAAAATTTCTTTATTACACAAAATAATTCAAGACAGTGTTTAATGTAATTTGTTATTTTATTTCATTTCATCACATTTATTTGTTGTGTGAATGGGTGAACGACACTGATTTTGTGAAGTGCTTTTGGACTTATGAGATGGTAATAAAAGTGCTAAATAAATCAAGTCAATTTTATCACTAACTATTGTTTTTATCAAACTTTCAGAAAATAACTATACACAGTACACTCATATTTTGAATTTTGTTTTTCTGTTAAACTGTAAATTATGATCATTTTAGCAAGAATATATCATTTATGGGCATACTTAGGAACTAATGAGAAGAGCCTTTTGTTTTTAATAAAGCCACCACTATGGTGCAGTGGTTAGCACTTTAACTACATTTCAACCTGATAGCAAAATGGAAAGAAATGTCTTGTCAAATATGTCTGGTCTCAGGGTCTGATCACTGGCTGTGGGGAGTTTTCATGTTCTCCCTGTCCTTGCATTAGTTTTATTTTGATGCATTTCCTCTTACATTACAAAAACATGAATACAAGGTTCATTTTAATTACCATATCAATGTGGGCAGGCGTGGGTATTTAGCTGTCTTTATATGTTTAATGCTGTAAAGACTGTTTCTATATTTTGCATCTAATGTAGACCGGTGCACCCCTGCATAAGGCAAACAATGTATAGACTATCAATGAATTAATTTTGAGTAATCCTTATAATATTAAACTTATCTCTGTTAAAGACAAGTTTTATTAAACATTAAATTGTGATAGGATACTAAAGGCTATCCCAGCTTGGTAAAAATATAAGGTAGTTGCACAAGTCTGTAACCTTTTATTTTTTTGCAAATAAGAGATATGTACACATCTTATTGCTTCTGTCCACTTTAGAATAGTAAGTAGGACAATTTTATTGCTTATAATTAGTTGAAATTATAAAGGTCCGGTCTGGTAAAAAAAAAAAAAAAAAAAAAAAAAAAAAAAACACATTTTGTCACAATTGTAAAATATAAAGATCTTTAAGCCCAAATGTTGGTATTTAGCGAATGTATATATATTCTCTATATCAAGGGTTCTCAACTGGTCTCACCCTGGGAACCACATTTTGCCACAGTCATTAAATTGCGACCCACTTTTTTTTTTAGAATTTAACCAACCAAATGTAGCTTTTCAAAAATAACCATTGAAAACACACATATATGTTTTTGAAACATATTTTCCTGTGCAACATGAATTTCACTGTATGCCTCATCAAAATAAAAGACTAGTCCAACATGAGAGATATTAAGAATTTATTTATTTTTGACCTGCTGTCTGCGACCCACCCATTACAAGTCCGCGACCCACTTTTGGGTCCCAACCCACCAGTTGAGAATCACTTCTCTCTCTCTCTCTCTCTCTCTCTCTCTCTCTCTCTCTCTCTCTCTCTCTCTCTCTCTCTCTCTCTCTCTCGCTCTCTCTCTCTCTATATATATATATATATAAACTACATTTTAGGGCGACTGTGGCTCAGATGGTGGAGGATTCGTCTTCTGATCAATAGGTTGGGGGTTTAATCCCAGAGCTATAACTGTCAAAGTGTCCTTGGGCAAGGCACTGAACCCTAAGTTGCCCCCAATGGTCAACTAGTGCTTTGCATGGCAGCTCTGTCCCATTTCTGTGTGAATGTGAGCATGAATGAGTGAATGAGCTGATAATGTAAAGAACTCTGGGAATACTTCAATGGTGAAAAAAAAGTGCTAAATAAATAAAGTCTATTTACTTCATGAACATCTTTTGGTATCATGGTTTTTGGTAATGCAATAACCATTGGTTCATAACTAGGGATGTCCCAATACATCTTTTTCACTTCCGATATGATAGCTACAGTATATTGCAACCTTGAGTATTGGCTGATACCTATATCAATCCGATACGATATCAGCGCAAATCATACATACTTTTTTTTACTTATTTTGTAGTGTGGAATGTTAGAAAAGGCTTGATCAAGTGATGTCACTCAAACAGAGAACAATAGTCAGCAACAGTAGGTATGAGAAAAACTGACCCATTTACTATTAACCAATTGGTTAAATACATTTTGACCTTCAACATAATATCTACAGTATTGAATAATTGAATAAATACAATATAATATATACCAAAGATTTTAGATGTAGTCCGATAAAATCTGATATTTATTCGTTTTTTTTTGTTATTTTTTTTTACTTTGTCTGCACATGCTGTCAAAGGTCAACACTATAAGAAGGGCAGTCTTTTTAAGACAGCAATGCATGTTTTGTTATTGCAATTAAATAAATGAATTTATTACTTTATTGCATAATTGGGACCATCACCAGCCCTCCTTAATGAAGGGTAAGAGACACTTTATTAAAGGGAAGATATAAAAAGAGAGGGCAGTGTTACACTGATATTCATTTTCGGACCGATATCCGATATCAACATCAGATCGCGGGACCCCTATTAATAACCAAACTAATGTATTATTATCATTGCACATGATGAAAATATTCACACAATAACGTATTATGGTTTCATTGTGGATAATCCATCATGTTTAATGACAGTTCAAAGAACTTCCTGCTGGATAAAGAATTCGCTGAATTTGGCACATATTTTGCTTTTTAATATCCTTGGTAATAATTTATTATTACTGATTAAGGGTTGAAGATGACATTAGCCTATAGCCCTCAGTGCAACACATGCTGAAATGTGTCTGTGACATGCAGTTGATGCTGTGAGCCCTGAGAGGGCAGTCTTTACTCACTGAGGTAACTCACAGTATCATTATTATTATCATTATTATTAGCTGTGGCCTCTTCCTACACAGAGCTCATTCAATCTCACTGACATTTGTCTATTTTAGAGCTTCATGTAAAGCTCATAATAAACACCATGTATGATAATGATTATATAACGTTTAATGTGAAGAAATGGTGAGGGAAAGTAAAAGCGTTGTTCATATAAGACATTTACTGTGTATTTATCTGATTTTGTACTGCTACAGTTAAATAATCTAAAACCAGCTTGTGCAATGACTGCTTATAAATGCCATTATTCACTCTAAAATACATTTTAAAATGTGTTTTTACAGCATTCATATCTGGACATTACTGTCAATGCTCAATTTCTAAATCTAGACAACATTTGATGCAACTTGTGGTTACACCCTAAGTTAGTTAAAGGTAAAATACTTAGTGTCCAGACTCTGTATTTGCCTTCATAATTATCTGTGGCCTGTCAGTTGTAATGTACCAGAGGATTTTAACATTCTTCTCTTATTTATGCCAATTATTATGTTTTTTCTGTTCATGTCTTCTTTTTAAAGTCTCTGATATTTCAACCTTTTAACAGGTGTCTTTGAACACCTGTGAAAGCGCTTTCTAAATAAAATGTGTCTACGGGTCACCCCTTTTTACCTGAAATTTTGAATTATTTGAATGATTTTTATTTTATTTTATTTTTTTAAAGAAAAACTTTGATCAGTTCTTTATTTATTTATTTATGTATTTCCTAACTCTTTTGAGATTAACTGAATCCATGGCCTATTAACAAAAAGGAGTTTGGACATTATTGTGACTTTAATTATCTATAAATGTTGTTCAATTATTCCTATCCTTCAATAAATTAGGCTGAGTTTGTCATAATTTTTTTCATTTCAGTTTGTTGAGTTCAATTTCTCTCTGTTTTTAAAGTTTGGGGGAGAATAATTGTTTCAATATTCCATCCAACACATCCATAAACCTGTGGTATGAAACATCAGGGGCAACACAATCACAAAGTAATGATATCTATTTGCACTGTTTTATGTTTACTGATAAAGTCCAAGCCTCCTGTCTTCTGGGAATGGGTCACCACTCAACCATTGTCTTCATATTTATCTTCGCACCACTTTCACCTTGTGCTATTCATTTTCAGCAGCCTTGAAGACAGAGAAATGATTTCCCTTCCAATAATCTCTGAGCAGCTCTGCCTGGATTCATCTCCATTGTACCATTAATGGGAATCTTATTTCCAACATCCTGCAACAAATTTCCGGAGGCCTGCAACTCAAGGTATCAGTAACACACAACGCAGCGACAAATCATCCACAGGTTGAAAGCTGATACGCACCTTTGCCCCAGTACAATCTGCCCCAATATCATATTAATAGGGTAGAACTAATACACCAGAAGGATGTGGGAGCAAGGCTGTGTTAAAATGTTATAGGAAACAGGCTGACCTTGAATCACATGCTGATAGGAAAAACATTTATTGTTAATTTCCTCTCAAGCCAACCACAATAATCAATGCTTTATTGCCAGAAATGAATAAAAAGCATTTCCTAGGCTCAACATTCTTTAATGGAACTATTTATATTGCTGCTTTGTTCATTTAATGAATACATGTTATTGTTTGGACAAAACTTCCCAATAACTTCTTTAGTTTGGTCCAGAATACACCAGTGAGATGTTAGTGGGGTATGAACCCTAGCTCTAAGGTCTATGGACACAGGTCAGATAGTGGAGCCCAGAGTTCACAGTTAATATGGTGATGCTGCTTTTAGTTGTTATGCTGCAAAGAAGTGGAACAAACTGGCAGCAGAGCTGAAGTCAGCATCCAATGACTGGGAGAGATTTTTTTTTCTTATTAAATAAATTAAAATGACTATTGATTAAAGGTTTTTATTGCTGATGTTGAAACTCTGTTTATTGTTGGTTCTTTTTTTTTTTGTAGAACTTCATCAATCATGTAAAACACATTGAATTGCCTTGAGTATAAAATACAAATAAATTTGTCTTGCTTTGCCGAAGTTCATAACTAGTCTTTCCCT
The DNA here is from genome assembly GCF_900634775.1 of Gouania willdenowi. Classification (NCBI taxonomy): domain Eukaryota; kingdom Metazoa; phylum Chordata; class Actinopteri; order Blenniiformes; family Gobiesocidae; genus Gouania; species Gouania willdenowi. The sequence goes on along the minus strand of NC_041047.1, from coordinate 22,381,925 downwards.
ATTACATCTAGAACAACAGATCATGGTCAGATTCAGATTTCATGAAACCATGACTTATTACAAGCACAGTCATGTTTGTCTATGTCTATTCTCATTGTAAGCTAATTTTATCAATGTCAGCTTTAGTTAACAATAATTCTCTTGTAAATTATATCAAGGAATGACAGAATTTTCACATTATCATGGCAGTAATTGTTCATTTCAGTGCACGTTGATATTTGCATGGACAGAGACTCAGCGACTGTTCCTGTGTTGAAGTAAATATAGTGTAAACATTGTATATCATGCAGATCATTAGCTGGTTTTCACACTGTTACTTCAGATGTTTGTATAAAATTACTGTTTTTAGGGGCCACTAACTTGTCTGACTTGAATTTACCAGTTACGGCTTACAGCTATAAATAAATGATATATGTAGTTAATTTTCAGAAATTTAAGACTCAAGATTCAACTTTTCTTTTGGAATCAAATGTTCACATTTACATCTTGTTTTTGTTTGTTTTTTTATTTAAATTGTATTTTTTTGTTTTTGTTTAAATGTACCAGGTGGGTTAATTTAATCAAGTATTAGGACAAGTTGCCGGTTGTCATAGATTTTTTCTGCAGTTAAGTTTTCATTGCCTCTTTAACGTACATGGGTTTGTATTGGTTTATTCCAACAACCTAAAAAACATGTTTGTTGGAATAATTTCTATACTGACTCTTGAAATTAAGTTGGCTACCGTAAATATCAAACAAACATTAAAAAAAAAACATTCAGTTGCTATTTAAGTTACTCAAAGTTCTGAGTGAGTTCCATTCAGAATTCTGCTTCCGTAAAGGCATTCAGTACAAACCGCTATTCTCATTTGAGTGAACCTGCATCAATTAGGTTTCTTGTGACGCTGTGTGTCTGACACCATGATGTCTCCACCCTCTCGAGAAAAATCTCAAAAAAGATCAGATTTCATGATTAGTTTTATATTTAAAAAAAACAAAAAAAAGATTAGTTTTATATTTTCTGCCAATCTATTTTAATGTCACGACAAAAACTTCAGGATACTTTTTGAAACCTTGGTATTCTGACTAATTCTCTTAATTTCAAAGAATTTAACTCATTTAGGTGTTACCAAATGAACTAATTCAATTAAGTTGAACCAATTATTATTTTATTTTTTTATTGTTATTTTATACGGTGAACAGAGTGCGGATGATAGAAAAGTTTATTTCCTAAATCAGAATTTTGAATTTGATTTTGAAAATCAAAGAATAAATGACTGCAGTTGTGAAAAACCTGTATCACTGCAAAAATGCAAGATCCACTTTAAATGGCTTATTGCTTTAATTTTCTACTGAACTAATTTGTTTCATTCTAACAAATCACAGGATATATATGTATAAGGCATTTAGTATGTTTATTATACTTAATTTGCATTGTTAGTATATATTTATGTGATATAATCAGTGACATCAGTGAAAGCCAAATGGAATCAATGCCATTGCAATTACATTGTAATTACATCATACTGTTGAGTGATGAAAAAAAGGCTTAAGTACCTTATACAAGCTGCAAAATATGAATTAATGTAGAATTTCAATGACACGTACAGGCTGTTACCCTAATATACTGTATATTCTACTTTAATTTTCGGTCTCATTTATATGTTTGTAGTCAAATACAAAGTTTGCAAACTGCGACAGTTTCTATTCACCTGAGTGTAATGAAAAATGAACATTATGAGAGAGTATCCATTAGGCAAGTGGGAGCTGAAAATGAAAGCTCATAAAAGTCATTAAGTTTATGCATTAAACTTTCTTTTATTTTTTATTTTTTGCAAGAGTAACGGTCTTTAATCTTTTGAGTTAAATTGCCCTGCGAGGACACCCTAACTGGCTACAGACGTTTTACGACTGTTGTGCCTTCAGCTAAAAGGATATTGGAAAAGTGATTTGTGAGGAACCTTGAACAGACCCTAAAACACATAATCACAAAGATTTGCAGCCAATGGTCTGAGGACATGTGAGATACCAGACCACTGCATGCAGTGGTCGTGCACTCATTTTTCACACTTTGTTAAACGACTGTTACGTTTTTGAAAACCCATGACTGGGGTTTTTTTTTTTTTTTCCCATATATTTTTGGAGAGTGTTACACCCCTGAGCCCTGTTAAGAGGTTAACTGTCATAACAGAGGTGGAAGAAACACTGATGGAGCCGTCTTGTTCTGAAATATTTACCGTGTGTTTGTTATTGTGCTGTGATTGTATTCCATTTGACAGCGACGGTGCAGTGTTGTTGCGTTTCCCAAAAGTAAAGTCGTGATGTTTGGTGTTTACACTTTTCTTTCCTTCCCCCCAGTTAATTTGGTGTTGATTCCTTTTCTTTAGGTGTTTTATTTCTTTCCCAGCCTTTTGTTCATTATAACTTTGCACTGAAATCATGTCAATCTCACTTCTCTCTCTCTCTCTCTCTCTCTCTCTTTCTCTTCAAACCCGACCTCATTTCCTCCTTGTCATCTCTACTCTTCATCCATAACAGATTGATGGATGCCTTTGCAGAGACCCTCTACGGCAATAATGAAGTCTCATTTTGGGCTCACCTAATATAAAACACGATGATCAAGTCTGTTTACACATCAGGGCAGTAAAAAGCTGAAGAGTAATTATGACAGATTTACAGCACATACAGTAAGGTTGAATTATTATTGTTATAATGAACTCTGGGATCTTTACGCAGATAGAAAGTATGACATATTGTATAACAACCTTGATGCCATTTGTTTTGAACAAATCATTCAGGGCAAAATGATTTGTAATTCTAAGCAAAAAAAAAAGTCTGTTTTTCAAACCTTTTTACGTCACTGTTTAAATGTCACATTAACAACATATCAGAGAAGACCTCGCTGCTTTGATATTTAGTCTGAATAAAGATGATAAACACTGACTATTAAGGTCATCACTATGAATTTTTTACTCAACTTCACAAATACTGTGACATTTTGAAATCAAGAATCCATTTTTACCTCAGCGTGGAAGGTAATATTTTCACCAGCGTTTATTTACTTGTTATCTGTCGGCAGGATTACGTTACAAGTACGAAATGAAATCAACCAAAGATAGGCATAACCTACAGTGGCCTTAAAAAAAAGCTCACAACACAAAATGAAGAACAACACAACACAACACAACACAACACAACACAACACAACACAACACAACACAACACAACACAAATTGCCCAGATGCCACAATGCAACACAAAACAAAAATTCATATAAATACATTTTTACTTCCGTTGTTGGTATTGACTGGGCAGCTTTTGTGTTGTGTTGTGGCGTTTGTTATTCTACACTCAGGGCATTGTGGCCCAATGCTACAAACCTAGATAATTATATTCCAGATTAATCTCTGTTAGCGGGATTCAGCTAACCAAACATTCCCTGTCAGAGAGCAGCTGTCTTACGATAGTCAATCACAACACGCTAATTTAAGCCAAGTGGTTTCAGCTTCGCTACGTGCGTGTTCGCATGATGAAAGGGGCGGAGATTGCAGTGTCTGACCAATCACTACAATGGAGAACCTGGCAGAGCGAGCGTCTTCACCGGAGGAACAGCTTATGATCTTCAATAAATATAATGAGTTTAAATCCATAATGACAGCGAAGAGCAAAAGTGCTGTGCACCAGGAGGCGGAGCTTTTATACTCACTCAGATTGGATCCACTTCATCACTTGGTCCCGACCAGGTTAGGTGTTGCTTAAGTTTAGAATTATGAATAATTAAAATCCATCATTTAGACCAGAAACTGCAATGTTGTTACAGAAAAGGCAGGAATGAAAGAACCCAGGCAGGAAGCCGCTGACACTGTTACTGTTAATAATTATTTATGATATTAATCCATTGGATCATGGGGTATTGCATCCAATGGATTACTATCATAAATAATGTGACGCTTTTACGCATTCACATGAATGTCAGCTGTGCCTCGATCCGTATGCGTGGACGAGTGAAGTCATTTATGAATTAATTCATTTATTACTTCACCCATCCACGCATACGATCGAGACACAGGCTTCATCAGCTGATTGTAGATGAATCCATCAGATATAAATCTTTCCTAAATGATGTCATCGGTAAATGAAAGGATTGCATCGATGTCTAAATATTCTCTCTCCTGTCTGCTGTCAGATCAGATCCACACAGTGACATGTTCACACATCACCTTTTATTGGACAGCTCGCTTTCTAAGAGAACTGATTGGTCAGGAGGCGGGACAAAAACGAAATCTACTCCCGACCAGGCCAGCCATTCAGCCTAAGTTACCATGATGATTTAACTCCGTAAGACGTTAGCCAGCTTCGTAGTCCAGCACACAATGATTAAATCCTGGAAGTTAGATAAGAGGTAATCTCCCTTAAAACATATCCCCAAAGTGTTGTTGGTGTTATGTCTGTACAGTGGGCATAACTAGTGGGCTTAACACTGGTTTATTTTGTTAACTACATATTCAGCATTGTTCTATTTCTACCCTGGGCTCAACATTAGTCTATTGAGTCAGCACTGTTCCTATGTGCCGTAATCATTGTGTGATGCCTGGTAGAAGTTCTGACGTTGACTGATAGTAGCTGTGATGAGTGTGAGAAAGACAGATGTAAAATAAACTAGATGGTTGTGAACACATCAGCGTGTACACGTGTTTCCTGGCTACTCTGCTCCACAGATACAATAATAGGGTTCTTAATTTTGTGTTGCGTTGTGAGCTTTTAGGGCCACCGTACTTACGCCATGGAAGATTCCATTAAATTTTGGAGGTGACCTGGGTCAATATTCTGGATCAATACTCTTCATTGGCCAACTTTCAAAACTTCACATCTTGTTCTTTAGTAAATTGAGATATGATTCACTGATCTGTATTAAATTTGACAGAGTTATGTCGGGTTGCTTCGTCAGTTAACTCATCGAGTTCCATTCAGATTGGTTCTGGGTTGCATATTTCATCACAATTTTTACCCCAAAAATGGGGGTGGGCATCCATTTGAACCTACTCTATGGTTATTTATCTATGGTTAGAAATTTCTTTCAAATCTTTAAAATGTGAATGATCATGGTACCATGATCAGGATCACTGATTCAGATAACTTCCAATATCTGACAAAGAGGATATTTGGCTCTTGGTGGAGGTTTGCACTCTTTTTTGTAACGTTAATGGTCGCTAACTTTTTCTTTTTTTTCATCTCCAGGGTCATCCATTTGCATCATAGTGTAACTGCTCCACCACACAATAGTATTCTGCTTTCAAGCTCTGCTCTCTGTGTTCACCCCTTTCCCCCAAAAACATCTGTTGGGATTATTGGAGTTTCTAAATGAGCCATAGAAGTCACAGTGTGTGACTTTGACTGTCACACACAACTTCATAAATCGTCCCGACAGTTAAATTAATAAATGCTCAGAGTCCCCCTGCATCACCAGTGCTTTAATTTGTCCCAGTTTGGGAACTAACGCATTAGATTATTTCCTTTCAAAATTAGAAGTCATTGGTGCTCCAGATTATCCTCTATTATACAATACATGCTGAAATTGGCGCACATGGAAGACACTCCAGTTAACCCCAATTTACATCCCAAAACTTTCCTCCAACCTGTCACATATCTGATTCATTTTAAACTGATTTGTGCAGTGCTTTGAAAGTTTTATGGCATTTCTGCTATTATTAATGAGACTGCCATAATCTTGGATGTAGAAATGTTGAACTACTAAAAGGAGATGGCCGTGTAAGTGGAGTCATCATGAAGTTACTGCGTCTGATCACATGAGGACCTTCACACAGAGAAAGTGTCTTTGTTCGCGGCTTGGTGAACCATGTGATTACTTTGGTGAGATAGAAAGTGGTCCATCATTACTTTTGAAATGACTGCACGCATGTAGGCACACACACACACACACACACACACAGAAGGAAGATAGATCTAAAGGGTGTGGGACAGTCTTGCCCCTCCCCTTTTCCCATGTTAATTTTAAAAAAAGCACACATTCCCCATCAAAGGATGTTGTTTCCATACTCTGAGCTGTCACGCTCACATTGCAGCTCTTCTCCTTTTTTAAAAAAAATATTATTATCATGTTCAGGTCTACTGCCTGCCTGCTCTGACACACTTGAGTGTGATGAAAGGAAAATGGGAACAAAATGAACATTTATTTATTTATTTCCTGTTGACACACGTTATGACGGGAGATGAAACGCCATCGACTCCTTTGCAACAGTGCCGCGTAAAGTTTCTGTGGCCTGAATAATTTCTATGTAAAGTATCTGGAAACAGAAACAGAGAGATGATATGCAGATTAAAAAAAAAAAAAAAGATGAGCTGTTAAATATTAGAACAGTGGGACGATACTGTCAGCGTTAGTGCACAGTGCTTACATTGTAAATACATAATGAAGACTGTTTAATAGAGAATAAATAAATATAATAAATCCAATACATGAAAAACTTGTTGTGTGCTTTTGATGAAGAAAAAGCATTAATTTAAGCAGGTAAATTAGGAAATGTGACATGTAGGTGTAAGATCTGATCATTTACTTTTGTGTGGTATTTTAAGTAACAATACATTATATGATATTTCCCTTTGGTTTTACAGTCATCCAGGTAAGACATAAGATAACTGTCTTTTATTTTAAAAGCAAAATATTGAATATGGATTAAGGAGACTGATCTGATGAGAGTGTGCACTTCATATTCCCCAGCGTGAACTTGGATTAAATCAAAATACTCTACAATCGAGATAAATTACAGGCAATCTCATCATCACAACCATAACCTCATACTACTGTAATGCAACTGGAATTAGTTTAAATAACTCGGAAACTCAAATATTAGTTTGTCCAAAATGAATCATTTTGGGGCTTGTAAAAATATACCTACAAAAGTGCCTACTTATATAAATTACACTAAACATTATGATAACATTTTCAGGAAAAAAATGATTGCTAATTTGTGTATAAGTGCATTCCAGTGTTCAATTTGGGTGGAGTAGAGCCGCAGGGAATAATAGTGATTTCTCACGCTTTAAACACACACTCACACACACACAGCATTGCCTCTGCAGAGTGTGTGTGCAAGGATACACTTAAAGCGTTTATCTAAATCCCTCTGAAATAGGGGGATTTTATTTGCAGTATTTTACAGTATGAGCAGATTTACTTATGCATGCTGGGCACATAAAGCTGTGTCGTCCACAGTCGGTGGGATAACTGTGTGCTAAGAAAGAGGACGGAACATTGGTGGAAGGCTTTCTGGACTTACAAGCTGATCTGGTTTGCAAAACAGAATGGTGATCATCATTCTGGGGTGGGTGAAACTGTCTGCTTGGATGATGATTAAGTTGTCAGCAAGGTGTCCAGTTGGGCTGCATGCAGGTTTCCTGTGTATGGGTGCACTGGTTTCCCAGAGATGAGACATAGATGCAGAGATGTACCTCATGTAATACTTGCATTGATTGGGACTCTTCATAAAATGGAAACAAGTTGTAAATATGAAGGTTTTAACATCAAGAGTGAAGTAGAAGCAAAATAAACAAAAACTAAAGTATTACCTGACAAAATTATAAACATTAGTTCAGAGTGGATTTTATATTAACTGTAATGAAGTGGTGAAGGTTTTCAAAAATAATAAAAAGGGACTTTCTTCACTTGAATTCATTGTTTAAGTTTGAAATCTTTGAAATTAAACAAAGCAGTTCATGAAAAGGATCATTCAATGACAGCCTTTTTTGTTTACATGTGAAATAGTTTGTTTCATGTGTGTTTGTCCATCTTATTTACAACTACTTTTCAGCAGCTGAAGTAAAGAATGGTCAGACTGCTTTGAGGTGTATTAGGATTGCATAAAGACTGACACAGACACACACAGTCACGCATGCATGCACACTCACACGTGCACATCCTTCAATGCCTCAAGAAGTCATTACTTCAGCGATGAATAATTTATTATTCTAACCCTAAAAGTGGCTTTGGCATCGAGCCATTCCATGGTAAATTACAGCGAGACAGCAGTGGCATGTTCTCATATCTTTGTTGATTCCCAAACACAACGGCTCCAAACATCGATTTTTTTAAACGAAACAAACAAACAAACAAACAACAGTTCAGACTACAGTAATGGATCCAACTTTAGGTTTGCTTTTTCTGCACCAGGTTGCAGGGTTCTTAAGGTACACTGTAAACTTTGTTAAGCTCATGGATGTGTAGCATTGTCAACATCACTGAGATCACCTCTGAAGTCATATCAATAAATAATGTGATCTTAAAGGCTGAGATGTTACTGTGAAAGGTTCGATAGGATTGGTGAAAAGCTTATAATTCTTTAAGGCAAGGCAAACGTATTTGTATCGCGCATTTCATAACAAAGCAAGTCAATGTGCTTTACATGATCAAAAAGTGTAACAGAAAACATTCAACAGCTTAAAATCAATAAGAACATTTAAAATCATCAACAAACACATTACATCTACATGACCAAAAATCTCTCTCTCAATCATATGCAGTAGAGAAAAAAAGCCTTTAACTTTGATTTAAAAATGTTCACATTGGATGCTGACTTCAGCTCCGCTGGCAGTTTGTTCCACTTTTTTGCAGCATAACAACTAAAAGCAGCATCACCGTGTTTACTGTGAACTCTGGGCTCCACTATCTGACCTGTGTCCATAGATCTGAGAGACCTGCTGGGTTCATACCTGACTAACATCTCACTGATGTATTCTGGACCAAACCCATTCACAGATTTATACACCAGCAGCAGAACTTTAAAGTCTATTCTGAGGCTGACTGGGAGCCAGTGTAAAGACTTTATTACTAGAGTAATGTGCTCTGACCTCTTTGTTCTGGTTAAGAACGATGCAACACATTTGTTTCCCCTTGTTCAACGATTTTGATCAGGGCTTTGAAAACATGTATTCTAAACCACCAATGGAAGTGTGTTACATTACCAACTTGAGCCTTTAAACATCAGAATCATGGTAAATTGTGACTGCATTGGGAATGTATAAAAGTGAAGTGATATTGGTGGGATAGGATATTGCCTCTCATTGATTGCAAACCAATCAATATAAACCTAGATAATGACAGAATGGAGTTTTCATGTCCCCTCATGTGGCTTTAAATGAGTTAATGGATTGGAAATGGTTGGGTACCAGTTAAGCTAGTGATACAAAGTTCTATTCTGGAGTTAATAGTCTTTTTCAAAAGTCCTTACAGGAGAACGTATGAACAAATCAGGTTGAATAGCCTCTTGTAACGTCTGTGTAGCCTCTCTTATGATTTTTTTTTATTGATCTAAAACTGATGAAACCATGGTTATTTGGTCTCTTTCTGGTACTTTCCCCAGCAGAACCACCTGATTGTCCAGACTGGGATGGAAAGAAATGCTTACTGTTCTGCTCTAAAAGTTCTCTGAATAGACTTAGTGATTTTTATTCAAGTGACAGCCTTGTGAGAGGACATTTATTGTTTTAGAAATTTAAAATGAACCTAAAGCAGTGCCCTGGGTTAAGGTGGAACAAAACTAAGCTGTAGTTAACAGGGTAAATATAAATCTTCTATTATTAATTGTGTAGAAAAAGTTTAAAGGGGTTTATCGACTGAGTGATGTATTTCTATTGATCATTTTTTAAAAGTCATAAAACAAATGTTTTTGCTCAAAGACTATAGGCTGAAATAATTGAAAAATAATTGGGAAAGTGCTTTTGTTACTGCCACAGAACACATCACAAATACAAGAATAAAAATGTTAACAAAGACAAAAGAAAGAATAAACAATAAATAAGTGTATAATTAAGTAAAAGACTGTTAAAAATAGGGATGAGAAACACACACATTACAGTAGTAGAAAAAAAGTAGGATAAATAATAATAATAATAATAATAATAATAATAATAATAATAATAATAATATACAAATATATACCAATATGATTCAGATATTTACAAAAATAATAAAAATATGCAAATGTGATTTAGATATGTACAACAATCAAGCTGTGAAGTTACAGAGATGAATTATACCGTTTGATTGCCACAGGCAGGAATGATTTCCTGTGGCGTTCTGTGGAGCACCATGGTTGGATCAGCCACGATCTGGTGCTGAAGGTGCTTCTGTGACTGAGCAGCACATCATGGAGTGGGTGGGACACATTGACCAAAATGGATTTCACCTTGGACAGGCTCCTCCTCTCTGTCACCACTGTCAGAGAGTCCAGTTTAATCCCAACAACGTCACTGGATGAGTCTGTTGAGTCTGTCGGCGTCTGCGACCCTCAGTCTGCTCCCCCAGCAAACAACAGCGTAGAGGATCGCACTCGCCACCGCTGACTCGGAAAATAGAGGCGGCTTTGGCCCTTCCTGTAGAGGGAGTCAATGTTCCTCCCCCAGTCCAGTTTATTGCCAATCACCACTCCCAGGTATTTGTACTCCTCCACAATGTCCACACTGACCCCCTGGATGGAGACAGGGCTGACTTGCCTCTTGTTTCTCCTCAGGTGCACAATCAGCTCCTTAGTCTTTGTCACATTGAGCTGTAGATGGTTCCGCTCACTCCATGTGGCAAAGCTGTCCACAGCAGCCCTATACTCCACCTCGTCCCCCTCCCTGATACATCCAACCACTGCAGAATCGTCCGAGAACTTCTGGAGATGACAGGTGTCAGTGCAGTAACTGAAGTCCGAAGGGGAGAAGGGGAGAGTACAGTCCCTTGAGGGGCCCCGGTGTTGCTGACCACTTTGTCAGACACACAGTGTCACATACTGTGGTCTGCCAGTTAAGTAGTCCACAATCCAGGACACAATGAAGGAGTCAACCTGCATCTCTGTCAGCTTCTCACCCAGTAGAGCCGGACGGATGGTGTTAAAAGCACTGGAAAAGTCAAAGAACATGACTCTCATAGTGCTCGCCGCCACGTCCAGGTGAGAGTAGACATGGTTGAGCAGGAAATTGATGGCGTCCTCAACTCCAACCTTGGGCTGGTTGGCAAACTTTAGTGGGTCCAGGTGTGGTCTGATAGATGGTCGGAGCTGCACCAGGATAAGGCTCTTCAGGGTCTTCATGATGTGGGAGGTCCACGCAACCGGTCTGTAATCCTTGGAGAAGCTGGGACGTGGCGTCTTTGGAACAGGAACCAGGCAGGATGTGTTCCACAGCACAGGGACCCTCTGCTGACTCAGGCTCTTGGTGAAGATGTGCTGGAATATTCCACAGAGCTGCGAAGCACAAGCCTTCAGTACTCTGGGGCAGACTCCACCAGGTCCTGCAGTAATTCCTTGTGAATTGGGTTGTTTTATCCATCATTGTGCAATTAGTATGTATAACTAGTAGAGGTAGGACTATACACTGAATTCACAATACGTTAATGTGCAAACAATACGATGCAATAATTTGGGGAAGGAAAAAAGACAAAAAACAACATGCTTTAGTTGACTTTAACCATGCACATAATAACAAACTTACGCTGGGTATGACCTTTCAGCTCAATGGGAATATATAAATAAATAAAAACACATCTTGCGATACCAGCTGTACCCTCGGTGATATATCTTATGATGTTTTAATGTGTTGTTGTATTGCTATAATATTGCGATATCTTGTTGCACGATATATCATCCCACTTTTAAAAACAAGTCATTCATACATGTTACCATGCTCTTGTGTAAAGCAACATTAACTAGGCATTTGAACCACATCAAGATGTTGGGCGTACATGTTCATTTTTAGAAATAAACTCATGAAATGACTGCATTATTGATTTTATGTCATGCAACTATTAATGAAAGGAATTATACTAACTTAATCTATATGGTTCCAACATAAGCCAACTTGTAAATTACTATGGATGACCCTTTCTTCAAAGGGATTTGTTTGTTGTAAATTAAGTAAACCACAGTAGGATTACCCATCACCAGAGGTGTAGAATACTGATATATCCTACTCAAGTAGAAGTACTGTTACTTGATTTAAATTATACTCAAGTACAATTAAAAAGTAGCTCAGTTAAATGGTACTCAAAGTAAAAGTTTCTTTATGTTAATTTTTGGTAATAAATCTTGCACAATTGGAACTTAATTTATTGTCCAAAATGGCATCGGTATAAAATAAAAGGTTTGTCAAAATGTACAATTATTTTTTTTTAAATAAAATAACGCCAGTGAATTAAATTCTATATAGCTACACAATCTGAAGCCAAGAAAGTGGTAAAATGCTCAAAAAAGTACAAGTACCCATAAAAGCTACTCATTTGCTGTAACGTGAGTACTTGTACTAATCAGTTACTTTCACCTCACAATTAAGTCTGATTAGGTAATCAATTCCATTCCAGTGGCTGCCAGGCTCTGCTTCAGGTTTTGTCTCTGCCAGGCTCCAGGACTCTCCTGTGGATGACAACAGAGCTGTAGATGCTGGAGCACAAACCACAGCCTGGAGCTCAGCGTCGTGTCCTCTTCGTCCTCCTCCTCCTCCTCCTCCTCCTCCACCTCCTCCTCCTCCCTCACCGGAGCGCAGCCTCACCGACGGGACCCGTTCCTGGGAGCCGGTAAACGGCTGTGTGCGTGCACGAGGGGACGCATGAGCAGCAGACAGAGTGGGAGTGTTTTCTTTCTTTCAGACCTGGGTTTGGAAAAGACGCAGCAATGACAGAGACGCAGCAATAGGAGCAGCAACATAAAGCAACTACTGTGGGACTGACAACGTAGCACACTGCAGCTGGATGTGTCCGTACTCTCTCCGGACCACTCGGGGACCTGTGACGGCTGTGTTTGTGGAAGTACCGCTGCTGCAGAGTCTAACGGGGAATGCCATGTGTCGTTGCGCCACATAAGAAGCTCTTTGTGGGCTGTTGTGAACCGGGGACAGGTGGTGGTGGTTTGGGGTGGGTGGGTGGGGGTACGGGGTCGGACTCACACCCCCGGACACAGTTGTCCCGGCGATGTCAGGCCGACAAACGGGATCAGTTTTTCCCAGAGACAGGTGCGACAGGGAGGAGTAGTTTTTTTTTTTTTTTTTTTTTTTTACAAAGAACCTGCGTAGGATCTGGTGAGGCACCCAGGAGCCTGTTTTCACTCATCATCACACTCGGATTGTTCTCATCTGGTGGGACACACACATCCAGAGTTGTTCCTCATCTGTTCCTCAGAGGTAAGAGGACCGAGGTGCCCGCTGTGATTCTGCTTTTAAGGCTTTTTTCTGGCTCTGTTTCATGGAAAACCACATAGACACCAAAACAGAAATCATCTGCTTTTTTTTTTTTTTTTTTTTTTGGGGGTCAGTGTTATTTCATACTGCGTAGGATGCAGCAGGACAAGACTGCTTTCAAAAGTCTTCATTGGTCACCAGTGATCTCATGTTTAAAAGTCTGTCATTAATTGATTATAGGATCCCTGGTCATATTACTATGAGATTATGTGACTCATCCACTTGACCTATAACAGGATCATGGGATTTTAAGGAGAAAACACCCCCAAAAACATTGATTTCTGTTTAATCATAAAAATACAATCCAGTGAGTGGTTGCACTGTTTATGTATTTGTTCTTTGTTTGTCCAGTGTGGGCTTGTTGTGCTCTGTTTTAGGGTTTCTCAAATGGGGGTACGTGTACCCTAGGGGTACGCGATGACACCACAGGGGGTACTTGACACAGAGAGAGAATTTTTTTTTTTTTTTTTTTTAAATGGGGTTTTATAATGTTTATTTTTTATTTAAAAATGATAATCTTAACTAAATATTACCAGTAACACACACAAAAGGATAAATTATACTGAATAATAAAAAGAACAGACAAACAACAAAATTACATCAAAAAACACACAAAATGATGATAGAAATTATATTGATTAGAAAATGAACTAAAAATACAGGAGGGAGATGACCGGAAATAATAAAAACTATAGAAATAAACTTATTCAGACGGCACTAAATACTGTCTCATTCCACTTATTTACAAAATGAGATTCTTTCAAGTGTGTGTTATCATCACTCGTTCATTCCGTCATTACGCTCTTTTGTTTTTTCTCAGTATTCTGAGCAAAATGTTGTAGTCGGCACAAAGGGGGTACTTAGATAAGAGAAAGGGGGTACTTGGGGCCAAAAAGGTTTGAGAATCACTGCTCTATTGTTTATTATCTCCTGCGAGTTCTTCCACATCTTTCTACAGTCAAGCCCATGATGTCCCTGTTGGAGCCTGCAGGGTGCTGTCATCTCATGGCTCCCCTGTAGTTTGAAACCTGTTAACTGTTCGATTAAACAGGAGAGCATTGAAAAAAAAAAAAAACATTTATTATTTTGGGAACAAGAACTTTAGAAACTCTGATGCCTGGCTGTATCCCAGTTTCCTAAAGTTTTCAGTTTTCTTTTCTGCTAAGGGGCCTTCTTCTTTTGTCCAATTTTGAGGTTTGTGGACTGGAAAGAGTGAGGCAGGGAAGGGAAGTGAGTTAAGTCCCTATGGGTAAGGCCATTTCTATAACGAACCCAGTTTAAGTGTGTGTGTGTGTGTGTGTGTGTGTGTGTGTGTGTGTGTGTGTGGAGAGACATTGAAAGGTAAGAGCAATTCAGCTCCTTGTCCACAGTGAAGGTAGAAACAGTCAAGGGAATACCTCTACGTCTCAGGATAAGATCCTCACTAATTTCTTACTTTCTGTGTAGTCACCTGTCCTGGCAGCCAGGCTGAGGCTGCCACTGCTGCTGTAGGTTACTATACAGATTCTTCTTCTCTGCTGCTCAGCTCTGACAGATAAAGTCAAGCACTGCACTGTTTCAACCATTCCTCTGGGCCAGAGATGGGAAACTTTTATCACAGTGGTGGCAGCACACATTTAGATTTTCTGATCCGAGGGCCACAGACTAGAATAACAACCAACAGGAACATTGGTACGGGAAAGAACAATGGTTTTAAGTGTGTTTTTGTCGTCGCTGTTTGTGTTCTTTGAGTCGTTAGTGTTTTTTTTTTTTGTTGCTTTTGGAATTTTTTGAGTCATTTTGTGTTTTTGTTGTTTTTGAGCCACTTTGTGTATTTTTGTTGTTCTGTACGTCTGGAGTAATGTAGTTTTTTTTTTTTTTGTTGGTCAATTTGTGCATTTTCTTGTCATTTTAGGATATTTTGAGTCCTTTTGTGAGTTTTTGTTGTAGTATAGGCGTCCGGGTCTCTATGTCTAGGTCATGGTCGTTTGTCCTTGGGCAAGGCACTTTACCCACATTGTCTATATGAATGTAGTGTGTGAGTGAGTGTTTGTGGTGGTCCTGGGGGACCAATAGCGCACTATGGCAGCCTCGCTTCTTTCAGTCTGCCCCAGGGCAGCTCTGGCTACAGTAGTAGCTTACCACCACCGTGTGTGAAGTGAAAGAATAATGCACATCAATCTAAAGCGCTTTGAGCGTCTATGGAAAAGCGCTATCTAAAATCCTACGCATCAATATTACTATTATTATAATTAATAATAACTATTTGTGCATTTTGTTGTCATTTTTGTATATTTTGAGTCCTTTTGTGAGTTTTTGTTGCCATTAATTGTGGTCTTTGTTGTAGTTTTTTGTATTTTAGGTGTTTTTAGAGCTGTGATTTTGCTCATTTTATTGTCATTTTGTGCTTTTTGTAGCCATTTTCTTTATTTTGGGTGTCATTTTGGGTGTTTGTTTAGGAGCCACACAAAATGAAACCACTTTTCCATGTCTCTTCTATACTAAAAGGGAATATGCACCTAGTTGGAAAACTTCGGAAAACTATGATTTTACACAAGATGCATAAACTTCTTTAATGAAACAAGGATTTTTAATGCCTGATGGATACTTGTTTAGAAGGATGACAATCCAAAGTGTCAAAACATGTGACCACTGTCCTTAAAGCTATGCTAATCTGATAGTTTGTATAGAAATCAAATGCAAATCCATTTCTGTGTGAAAATATATCTGTTATGCCTTGAGCCTCTGGGTATCCTTAGACGTAAGTGAGTAGATAAAAGGCTGAAATCAAATACTACAATTGGTTACAAACTAATCAGAGTTGGAAAACCAAGAAATGAGTTGATCATTTAATTTAAATGTGCCTATGTGACTATCAGTTCTTTGCAGTGATTAAAAACCCTTTGAAAAGAGTGGGATTCCTTTCTGCACCTATTGAAAGGGCCTAAACTTAATCTGTGTGTGAAAAACCACAAATCTGAGGCATCAGTCCTCCCAAATTAAAATGCCTCAGTGGGGGTTACGATTGAACAGGGAATATTGTACGGCAAACACAATGGAAGCAATTAAAAAGCAGTTTACCTGATGTTTACCTCGATGGGCTGGAAATGAAAACAGACTAGTGGATGATCCGCGGCAGGAAGGGAAAATTTGGTTAGCGCCTGAAATAAAAGCAAGGCTTTGATTCATTAGAAAACTTGGATCACAGGGCTCAAGCAGGCAGAGGGGCTGAGCTGCTTCAAGGTCTCAGTGCTGATGTCACTTTCTGGCAGTGTTTCCTCGGTCCCCAGTTCTTCCTTTGCAGTCGAACAAACTGCCTACTGGACCTTGGTTAATCCCTGGCTAGCAAGTGCACAGCTATTTATTAAAAAGTCAGCTAAATTAGGGATAGCTGCAACATCCTATTGTACGCACATGTCCTTGACAGATGCCTGCTGCCTATACTGTGCTGTCTGTTATGCCAATTAGCTTGATGAATTGTGAGTCTGGGAGAGAGTGCGAGTGTGTATGTTTATGTGTGTATAGTAACTTAACAAGAAAATAGCACTAAGACAAAGTCAGTGGCCATGTTTACATGGGACCATTAATTCCCCTTTAATTCGGAACAAAAGTTAAATCCTTTTCAAACTGACCTTGTAAACACTTAATTCCGAATGCAAATGTAATTTCCAAATTAAACTTAAATCCAAAATAAGTGGCTGATTTATTCTGATTTTAATCCCGAATTAAATAATTCCTCTACCTTGTAAAAGTTTAATTCCGGTCGTTCTGCGCATGCTCGGTAAGTCGCGATGAGGCGCAGTAACGACATAATCCAAGATGGCTGCCTGGACACGAGCCGGGACTATTTACTTAATAAGAACCTTAGAAGATATGGATATAAGGAAAAGAGTGGATAGACAGAAGCATGAACATGCTGACATTCATACGAACACATGGACTTGTTACAAACACGTACGTCGGCAAACGGAACAGGCTTCATCGGACGGGTGTCACTAATACCTGGAGACGGAGTAAATGCGTCACCGTACTGCATATACAGGCTGTCATATCATCAAGTTTATCATTGTACTGTTTGTTAGAGCTACTATCTTTACCAGGGAGCAAATATTTATTCCTGGTAATTGTTTTCCTGGGCTTTATTTACCAGCAATTAGTTCTAGACCGATACATTGGCCGGCTGATAATGTAGGCCGATTTTTACGTTTTTTACGTGTATGGGCATCGGCCGATGCGTGCTGCTGCGTTCGCCGATCCACATTATTGACAGAGAGCAGAAATACAGTATTTTTTACTTGTTCTACCTCACCTTTGTTAATTTCAATAAATGATCTTTTTTTAAAAACTAAGACTCGTATCATTTTTTATCATCATTGTGTAGTTTTTATGATGTAAATAGATGTAGCAAAATTAGTATTGACTCCAAATATCGGCCGGCAGTCCGTATCGGTCATCGGCTAAGGTTGATGGAAAAAAAAAACGTTATCGGCATCAGCCCTAAAAAAATCCATATCGGTCAATACCTAATTAGTTCCTATCTACCTTCTCCTGCTCAGCGGACCAAAGTGAAACCTTATGTTATTGTCCAGCTGCTGTATTCAAAACTACAATCAAAATAAAAGTGAAAACAGCTCTCATGTGGTCTTTTATGTTGTAGCTGAAAATAAAGGGTTTGTTGTGTGTTTTTTCCCCCGATACACCTGATATGTCACATTCGCCCCCTGTCCAATCAGAACCCTTCCCAACCCCCAGACCGAAAGCGGAATAGAGTAAAGCCTAGTAAACCTGTTTTCCATGCAAACCTCAATTCGGAATTACTATTTCCATGTAAACACGAAGCAGATCATGTAACCGTGGCCAGTGTCCATTGCTGTCTGTTTGCCTGCACACATGTCGGTGTGAGTCAGTTGTTCTGCATCAGTGTACAAGTGTGATTCAGTGCTTCTCAGTTTTGGTTGAATGGATGTCCTGTCGTGCCTGGTTTCTGTGCCCACCAGTCGTTCTGTTCCCCATGCGTCACAGCAAGTGTTACCGCCTGTGTGCGAAAAGAACAGGTGCCTTTACCCAGTGACTTAATCTCTCTGTCCCACCTCAGCTCTGCACTCTGCCATGGTTTACCACACACACGGGGCCTGGGCCAATTCCACCACTGAAATTAAAGTGATAGATTAGACAAAGCCTTGTTCCAAATCCTCATCAAGGAAATGTAATACCTAGAATTTTTACCTCTGTGGTTTTTCCTTTTTAATTGTCAGTATTTTTGGATATAGAGAGTCAAAACTGATACATGCAATCGGTTAAGTTAGAGTTCTTTATAGTTTTAGTCTAAAAAAAATACAAAAAAAACAACTTATTTCTATTTTCTTTTTGTTGATTGACTCTAAAACGAGTTTTACTTCATTAGTCAAATAGTACAGGCATCTCCAATTAAGAGATTACTTCTAATTATCTGATTAAATCCCATGTCCCGGCCCTGCACACTACCTTGCTTTAACCACAAAATTAGCTACTGGTTGGATGAATTAGTTCTAGTTGATTTTAGTGTTTAAAGAGTTTTTGTCAAAAAATGTAATGTATTATAGTCACAGTATTGTTGCTTCTTCCTTTGTTTGTATTCACTCTTAGTCTAGTTTAGGAGTGTCAAACTCATTTTAGTTCAGGGGCCAAATTTTGATCTTAAGTGGGCCACAGATTTTATGCGGGAGAATGAGTGCTTTCAACATTATTGTGTTTTAGTGTGCACTTCTATGTATACATAAAATACTAGATATGTAAGAAATTAACAATAATAAGTAATAGATATCAATCCCAACAGGATGTTCACTTTAAATTTCCTAGATTTTCTGGATAATCAACATTTTTTTGTAAGAATTTTGAGTTTTTTCAACAGTTTAACATTAAGAATGACTGCATCATACGATAAAAGCACCGCAAAACTGTGATCACCTGCAAATATTGTTGAGTTTCATTTACACAACGATTAATTTTTTCTCTGTCATTTTTACTTTCTCCTGCGGGCTGAACTGGATGCTCCATAGGGCCGGTTTGGCCCCCGGGCCGTGAGTTTGACACAAGTGGTCTAGTTTGTAAGGTAAAATACAAAGTTACGAAAAGCTTTCTGAAAATGAATATTGGACAAATCTTGATACAAAGAGACAGTCTTATTTTTTCGATGAGTTTTCGATCAGATGCAAGGCTGTAGAATTAACACTGACAATGACGTCATGGTTGTCCCGTCTTTGGCTTTTAGCTGAAGTGTCAGGGAGCGTTAAAGGCATCCTCTGTGGGAGCAAAGTAGTTTCCTCCTTCAGTTCAGTCTGAGATTGACAGAAGGGGACAAAATACTATTGAGCTGGGATGTCAAGGGGACTCATGTAAAACCTGGCACCACAGCCTCTTTGTCCTCTTTTCTTTATTCTATAGCGTTTCCGCCTTTCCTGCTAAAGTAATTAAAAGTCCACTTTCCTTTTTTTATTCCACTAGAAAACCTTTTTTTTTTTAATTCTGTATGTTATCTGTCTCCATATACATTGGTTTCCCTCCTGACCACTTTTCTCACGTCTTCCCCCCCCCCCGCCCCCTCCCCTCTGGTCCTTGATGTCAAGGCCTCTCAGGCAGTGTGGTCTCTGTCTGCAGGCTGTCAGGGCAGGGACACTGCCCACTGGGACCCTGAATGGGACAAATTGACCGTAACAATGTTCCCACTTAGCATGTGGAGCTCGGAGAAAGAGAAGGTGAAAAGGAGGGATTGATGATGGACGGGCCAACCAGCCCCATAGGGGGAGAGGGAGTGAGAGCATGACAGCTCTTTGAAATCTATGAATTGAAGAGTTAAATTAAACTGAACGACTATTTTAAAATCTTCTTCGCATACTCTAATTCTCCCTTAAGAATGCAGCACACATACATGAACACACAGACAAACACACGAACACATACACACATGATGAAACGACTTTTCTTGTTGTTGTTTGCCCAAGGTTACTGCTTTGGTTTCCATAGCAGCAGCATAAACACGTTTGCCCATGACCCAGAGAGCCCTCACACATGCACACATAACAAACCTCATTCTTAATGCCCAGATGCCTTCAAGGGGGGTTCGTCAAGGCAGGCAGTTGGATCCGCACTTAGGTGTAACCACAGACTCATATAGGGTCAAGGATCATCCGGCCCCCTATTAAAAGGCAATGAGGGTTATAGCCCAGTGGGACCACCTCTGCTATTTAATCACTGTAGCTCCCTCATCATCTCCACTCTCCCCTTTTATCTTGTATTCAGTCCCAGTCTTTCCTTCTCGCCTATACCTCTCTTACATTCAATGCAAAAACCAAGGCTGTTTGAAAGAAATGAGTTCAATGAAGGATGTATTGAATAATTTAAAAAAACACCTTCGATTTCGCTTTGAGAATTTTTCTTTGGAAAGTCTCTCTTGCCAGTAGTTCCAAGTCTGTTTCACCTCGAGCTTTGCAAAGTGTCTGATTTCTATATTTTTTGTGTTTGCCCTTTAACTCTGGTGTCACGTTGTGCAACCCTGAGGTTGGTCGATACGACGGAACAAAGAAAGCAGCTGCTATCAGCAAAGGCCAAGTGGCTTTTGAGTAAAAATGCATCCCGATGGTGAAACTGGCATTCTGCGTAGGCTTATTGTACATCCACAGGAGCAGAGTGCTTTTCCTGATGTGTGTGTGTGTGTACGCGCACACGTATGCACGTTACGGTACAAACAGAAGGTTCTTCCATTTGCAAAAGGAAGGGTTTAAAAAAAAAAGGCATTTCCATGAGTAAAGGCTGTTGGCAGCAGACCATGAAGGATTCAGGGCAGCATAAAAAGACAGACGGACATGACAGAGACAGATACCAACATTCCCTTCCTGGACACAAATAAACAGTTTGTGGCTGTGTTCACTGAAGGTTTTTCATGGCCTGTTTGGTTGTCATTAAGCTGTCAGCACACAGACTTCTTCCTTCTTCCCCCGACCCCTCTTTCATTTTCACATGCATATACATCCATATACACTTTGTCTGATCGAGTTTTACATTCTCATGATGCATCACTGACCACATGTTAGAATGAGATAACAAGGATTTCCGAAGAACAGGCTGGATCTATATATCATCATTGCATTCATTCATTCATTCATTCATTCAAACAAGCAATGTGCAGAAAGACTTATTTTATTTGATCAACTTGCATTCCTACAAGTTCTGTCTGAACATAGCCATAAATAATAATGAGTGACAGTCTCAAACTTAAACTTGTCTTTAACTCAGTATTGCCAATTTGCCCACATCTCGCTTTAGTCTGTTCTACTGATTACCTGCTATTAATAATAATAACTTCAGCCATCATTATTTCTGTCTGTCTCCACATTACTTTCACTAAGAACATTTTATTTACCATGCCACTCATTTCACAATACCGACATATAATTACATATATAACCCTACTCAATCAACATCTTGCGTGTCCATTATCCTTATCCCAACCCACAACCCGGTGTTTCTCAAATAGGGGTACGCAATGACACTACGGGGGGTACTTAAGAGGGAGAGGAAAATTAACAAAGAGAAGCATTAAAAACATGAGGTTTTATATTGTTTATTTTTAGTTAAAAATTAGAATCATACTATATATTATCAGCAACTCACAAAACACAAAATAAGATAAAAAATATAAAAAATATACTGAAGAGTAGACAAACAACAAAATACACAAAATGACACCAAAAACACACACACTCGGACAGAAAAATATTTATTATTATCAGCAACACACATTGACAACAAAGACACACTAAATGAGAGAAAATCACACAAGATCACTACAAAATAAACAAAAATAACAGAGTAACATACAATATGACAACAACCAGACAGCACCAACAACTTCACACGAAAATGACAAAATAATGATATAAATGATCTTGATTAGAACATGAACTGAAAATACAAGAGTCAGTCTTGGTCCCACATCAGGAGGGACATGACCGTAAATGATAAGAAATAAATCTATTCAGGAGCCACTGAATACTCTTTTATTCCACTTATTTACGAAATGAGATCATTTAAAATGTGTTTTAACACTCATTCATTCCATCATTATCTCTATAGTTGTTTTTCACAGAATTCTGAGTAAAATGTAACACGTTTGATTAAATTAGCTTTTTCTCACTCAAGCAATGGCTTGTTTGGGGTGATATTGCCTCATATGCTGCAGAACTGAATAAGAGAGATTCCAATGTTTTGGCAACACTGTCTTCTGCTTCACTTCCTCAGCTTTGGTTCACTATGTTGAAATGTCTGCATGGTAAGTTTGCATGTATTTGCGAATGAGTTTAACATTTTCAGTTGGACCAGAGTCTCCTTGTTCGTTTACACGCCTAGTTTTTTTTTCGTCACTTTCATACTTGCTCAAATCTGACTTCCAAGGAACAAAACAGATACCTTTAAAAGCCCAAGCCTGAAGCTACTTGTTTAGAACTTGTGATCTCTTTAACATCCTGTATACTCCCCATGCTAACAGATATAAAATTACCCGCCTTTATATCCAAATCTATTTTGCATGATGAAACGAGTTTTTCGTCGATTCAACCCATTTTAACTTTAAAACTTTAGCTTTAGAATTTTAACTTTATAACTTGAACTTTCAAAATTTAAAGGCACACTGTGTAACTTTTGGCCACAAGGGGCGCTAGATCTGTAACTTTCACGTCAAGCGCCCCTAGTGGCCACAAGCGCTGCAGCACTGTCGCAAATATCAACAAACAGTCAGTCGGGCCAGCCTCCCTTGTTTTTTGATTGTGTATGCAGACAGTAGTTGACCTGTAACTTTGGGATAAGGATTGGCTCTAAGGGCTGGGTTGGTCAGGCTGGGGTGCGAAGCGGGGCTGGGCCCTCCTCGCCCCTGCTCGCTGCGCCGTTGGCACTCCCCCTTTTCTTCCTGGCCTCGTTGTCGGCCCCCTTCGCCCAGCGCATGCCAGGTTGCCTGTCCGCTCCGTCCCAGGCAAAGGAGGCCGATGACGGCGGCGAGGCCGGGAGTGGGGGGGAGCGCCGGGTGTTAGAGCCAATCCTTATCCCGAAGTTTCAGGTCAAAAAGTCTGCGGTGTGCCTTTAATTACAGAATTTTAGAACTTCAACTTTTGAACTTTGACTGTAGAACCTTCGCTTTAGAACTTTGACACTTTCAATTTAGAACTTCAGATTTTTAACTATAGAACTTTAACTCTGATGTCTTAACATTCTGTATACTACCCTTGTCCCAAGGGTAAAAAAATCCAGCCTTCACTAAACTTGTAAAATAAAATCATGATTTTTTCCTGATGAAACTTGTTTTTCATTAATTCAAGTCATTTCATTTCAATTCAGTTTCATTTGTGTTGTCACTCACAACAACACAAGTCATCTCAGAGTACCGAAGGCATCATAAGCTTACATCTGAGTTTTCTCATACACAGAGCAGAGACACTTCATCGAACCAGTGGACATTATTTTTTTATTTTTTTGTATCACAACACAACTGTCATAATTGTTATATTTACTAAAGTAGATGTTTATTATCACTATTGCTAAATGTCCTGCATAGGTGAAATGTTCAGAAAGTAGTTGTGAATTACATTTACCGGACGGAAACAACAGTCAAAAGTAGTTTATATATTCATTTTCTGAACCATTACCCACACAAGGTGTCTGAATAATAACAATAGATGAAAATAATGGGATAAAACATACAAAACCAAACTGTGTGTGTGCAAGATCAGCACAAGCAAGTTTTAGCTCAGTCAGTAGCATCTCAGTGTCTCTGTGTTATTCTATGTGTGTATATTTGTATAAATAGCATTCTTTATCTGTGTTCTAACATTCCCAGACTTACCCCCAATTTCCACTGGATGCGGCTCTGCTGCGTTAAGTCTCCACCGTGCCACCTGAGCTGATGGGTAACTGTGTTAATTTCCACCGGGTCCATTGCGCTGCGTGTCTGCTCCTTCCCAGCTCCGACAGTCCGGTGCCCTCCGCCAGATATACGTAGGGCTTCTATAGCTGGTGGACACCGGAGCACGACACATCAATCAGCACAGAGCAAATGAAGCTAAACAGGAAGTTAAGCACATACTCCGCAATAAAATATGCGGTTACTTTTAAAAATAAAACGTTTCAGATTATATTTCAAGTAACTACATCACCAAAATGTCATAATGTGTAAAAACAAATTCACATTCACTGCATTGGTTCCTCTCATACTGTAACTGCACTGTAAACTGAAGCAATTTCGTTAATTTCGTTCATGTTTTACTGATGCAAAAAATGTGGCTATGACAAATCCAGAGAGTCTAACCTTCTTGTACTCCTTTGTTAGGAACACTGACCTGTTTATCTGTTTATTGTTGCGTTTAGAACACATACATTTAACTGCGTTCTCGCTCGATTATATAAATATTGTGAAAATTCCTCTGTCTCGTGACGTCACATTCGTCAAAACGCAACCGGTGGGGATTACCAGATGACGGACAGCGGAGCAAAACCGGATCGGTGCCGTGGTGCAGTGGAGACGTATCTAGTGGAAACACCCAGTTACTTAGGATACCTGCTTGAATTTTTTGCAGTAGTTACGTTGCTATGATTACAAAGCACATAACTACATAATAAGAGGCTGCTAAGCCACTTTATGGTGGGAGACATTGCAGAAATGCTGGTCACACACATATCCTGAATCATTTCCCGCATCCACGCAGTGTGAATCTGAAGAAACGCTGCCCGTGGGCCAGACTGCCTTTTTAGAGCTGATTCATTTCTTCAGGGAACTTCCAGTCTAAATAGCTCTATCCTGTAGCTTTTATCGTCACAGCGAAGCTACAAAAATTAAGTTAAAATGGGCTCATTTGCTATTATTTAATTTTCCTGCTGTCCAGAGAATTGTTTCCATCTGTTTGAAAATCTTTTGTTTGTGTTGTGATTTGTGTGTTTATCACTAGCTACTGTTTGACTGTATCCTTCTAAAAATGTCGGGTTATCTAACTGCCAAACTACCACTTTTGTGTGCTTTGAGGTAATTAACAGCTTAATGTGTTTACTGACCTGAGGAAATCAGTCAAGCTGAAAAAACTAAAAGAAAACTCTGGGCCTGCTGGCACTGGGTATAGAGCAGTTGGCAAAGTGAAGTGATGGCGCGGAGACTGTGACCTACTGTTTCTCCTCACCCAGTGATGGTGAATGGAAGAGAAAAATGAGACCGGGTGAAGCACCAGCGATGTCTTGAGGGTTTATGGATGACGCTAAGATGTGCAATAATTGGGAAGAAATGAAGAGGATTGGACGGAGTTCGAGCAGGAGGCGGAGAGGAGAGTTTGGAAATGGGGGAACGGTCTTGAGAGGACATTCTTTCAGCCTGTGTTGCTGTTGGAAAACGGTGAAGAAGTGGGTCCTTGTACTCACTTGCCAAAATTAATGACTCCGAAGCACCAATTAATGTACAGCCTCACATTTGGTTTCTGGTGCGTCGAATCGAAGTGTTCCTACTGTGCTGCCCGTCTGCTCATTCTCCCCAAGTTTCAAACATGTGTGCATAAGCCCGTGTACACACTCGTACACAACCCCTACGCAGAACACAGACAGTGAAGATTTATGCCAAGACTGTGCAGCCATCGAGAGAGAAAGACGAGATGAAAGCATCACAGAGAGCTGAACGCTGAATGTCAAGGTTAAAGAACAAACAAGAGGATGATTTAGGCCTTGTGAATCTGAGGTGAAACGATGAAGGAAAGGTGGAGTCGGACATATCCGTCACAGGCTGAGTAGAGATAAAACCAGTGGAGAAGGAGGAAAAAGGAAGAAATCGGAGGCAGGAGTTTGTTTTATGAGCGTGGGAATCACTGACTGAGACTAAGGATCCATCTGGAGGCAACAGGTCCCATGACAGCAGGTTGGTTCCTGATCCAAAAACCCCTCTCGTGTGTGACAGCTAGGAAGACGGCCAGGGTCAAGCCCGGCTCAGGAACCCCTTGGATACCCAGCCAGTAAACCAGCACGCTGTCTTGTACTAACACTTCAGCAAGAGATGTGTTTGCTTGTACAGATATTAAATATTCAAACAAAAAAATGGATGCATAAGGCCCTTCTGTCATCAGTGAGTGGATTTTTTTCGAATGTTGGCCGGTCTGTATACGGAGGAGTTATGTGGGAATGACAGAAAGGATTTGAACTTCTCATGAGCAAATCTTTACAGCAGTACATTTATGCCCCAGGCAGAATTTATTATTTTATTTGAAAGGCTATTTGTGAGGCGATGACAAAAGCTGCTAGTAACTTGAAAGCCACAGAAGCACAAATAATTACACACATTGCACACATACACACACATTGTAAAAGTCTGTATGCTACAATAGGCTGCCTGATTGGCAACTACTCTGTGCAGGACATTCTTTGCTCGCTGTGCATTCAGAGCGGCATTGCTAGCGTGCTCACTGTAGCTCGTGGGTCATTTGTATTTGCATGTAAATGTTTTTCACCCTTTGGCTCGACTGGTGGGTCAATCAGAATGCAGTGACTAACTGCAGCACTCAAAACACAGGCCAAGCATTCCCCTTTACTTTCACTTGTGTCCTTACTTACACATTATATTTCTGTGGAGATGAAGAAAGCGTTGTTGGTATCAGGGTTCCTGCGAATTCTTAAAAAGTCTTAAAAGGCATTCAATTCATGAATCTAAAAATAAGGCCCTAATTGTCATTTTAATGTCTAAAATCAATGTTTCAAAAGTCTTACATTTTAACACATAAGTATGATTTTTATATATGTAATTAGTCTCAAGTTTAAAAATAAATGGTAATATTTGTTTTGAAAAAAATATGTAATGTACCTTAAAGCTAGGGTAGGCGATTTTCTCCAGGTGCACTTTTTAAGTTTTTGGTTGAAATTTTCTTAATGTCCTGATAGGAATTAAGATCTTATGTGTTCTGAAAAAGGAACAAAGAAAATCCATCAACTGTAGCAGCTGTAAACCTGTAATAACTCCGACCAATGGAAAAAAACTAACCTTTTTTTAACCAATCACGTCTCCCTGCTCATTCTCAACACCTCGTATGCACGAGCCCACACTCAAGGCGCATCACCGGTGATGGACTTAAAACAGAGTTTTTAGTCACATTTTATAACATATATACTGTAATGATAAAGTTTAGTGTTTACTTACTGCTGAATGAGACATGAGACGACAAAGTTCCTACACAATGAGCTTAGATGCGCAGCAGCAGCCCTGCTCGTACACGTGAGTGAAGGACGAAGCACAGAGGGGAGGGGGGAGGTGGATGAAGGCGGAGCCAACCGGAAAGCCACATTCAAAATCATGCTAGCTTTTGAAAATCCCCTACCCTACCTTTAACATCATGCAATCACGACAGCAGAACCAACTACAAAAGAGTGGCGTGGTTGCAGCGGGACTCTGTGCAGATGCGCGTCATGCTTGTAGCAACTTTTAACAACATAAGGGAAATGTGAATTTAAAGAAAATTGCCGGTCCAACCAATATTTTTCTTCATGGCTTTTCTTAATTGTTTTTAAAACTCTGAATTGAACTTTACCGTTCTACATCTTTAAGTATCATCGCTGAGCCTGAGTTTGTGAGTTCATGTTTTTCCTTACTCAGGCCAGCTTGACAAACCCAAATGCACACCTCCCACACTATGATGATGGATATGTGTGCAAATGCATATCTGCATAACGGAGGAGTGTTGGTGCTTGACTCATGTAGCACAGACTTTGGCATTCTTTCAGGCATCTATCAGCCTCCCTCATCTAATGATACATAGTCTTTGGGGTCCCTGAGCTGGACTTGCATATTTTCATTGGCTGAACTAGGCCTGCAGAAGGAAAAGCATGGAAAGTATATGACGTTTCTGTGGAAAGTTTTGGCAAGTATGATATTTTGTTTAAACTATCTATCTGACCAATAAAAAAGAAAATATATTCATAGAACCTAACCAACAAACCATTTTTCTGCTTTGTAACTGTTGTTACATGATTTGAAGTCTGTGTATAAATGTGAATTGGTTTCTGCTGGTTTCGGAAGTCTTGAGCCTATGCAAATCTAAATAAACAGAAACGTTTATGACTGTGTGTGTTTGATGTAACTCATCAAACATTTTTCAAATCCTTCTGACTGATATCTAAACGCTCATTTTTCACCACCAATGTGGAACGTGTGGTTTTGTCTGCCGCCGTCTGTTTGAGAATATCAGTTTGTTGCTGTTATGTTCTGTCCTTCATTTCTGGGTTCTTCTAAGTACATCAAAGAGTGCTGTGATCCGGTCTTCAGTAAAGCCAAAACGCTCTGATCCTGCCTCTTATATACATTAACTGTCATTTTGTTTTAGCTCACAAAATCTTAATTACAACAAAGTGCTTTACCAATGTCTTCATCAGCAATTGCCCTTTGTTTCTTTCCAAGTTTGTTGCTTTTATTGCAAATATAACAACTCTCTCCTCACGAACAGTCCTGTATGTTGGGATCAAAAGGTTCTGTAGCCTGGCTTGTTGAACTGGGTGAGTAGGGTGCTCAACCTTTGCACTAGAGGCCGCCCGATTGATCACTGCGGTGGATTTTCTCATGGCCGGTTTTACCTATCACCGATTGATCAACATCAGTCAATAATAGCCTGGTCGATTAATCAGTGGGTCTTTAATATGTACCTGATGTATTGACTAATTTTCTGCATGGTCATTGGCTTTCTGCATTATAACCTGCCACTTTTGAATTGGTAGTAAGGATTACAAAATCACAACACAAGGGGTGTTGTGATTTAGTTCGCTAGTTTATTAGTTACATTTTGCCTTTTTTAATTTATCCATGTTTACTGAGATTTGAGCCTTGTATTGGGCTGTGATGCATGGTTTGTTAATAGTGCAAGAAATAGGCATGAACAAGTTTTTTTTTAATAACTGTTGGAGAGAAAAAGACCGTTGCTTTATCCTATACCCGAGGACATCTTGACCGTGTTCCCTTAACATTCACATTTGTGTATCCATCAAACGTGAAGCTCAATTATTCCCAACTGAAACTGTTCTAACCTCTTTAACAACAATCTATTTGCTTCTCATAAACAGCCTTCCTTGTTGTGTCTGTTTTGTTTCAAATCCTGCCACATTTATAAGCAACTTTAAGAACCAGCAGAAGCATTACAAGGAAATTCAATACCAGAACCCAAGATGCACTCTACACACAGGGAAAGGCCAAAGCTTTAGCTAGCCTATCACAGGAATCATTAAGGTCATTGTAACATTGACAAAGATTTTCCACTTGCATGCATGTTGGGGAAGACATGCCATAAATGGTATCATCATGGTGGTTTAACAGTGAGAAGAAAGGGCCAAATTTATCCTCACTGTTGTGAAACATGCAATGAGTAACCTTTTTCCGCCTACCTTCACAGCTTGCTTCCAGCTCGTAATGAAGAGTTTTTCACTCTGAGCTCTAATGCAATTGATGACTTTCTGTGAACATACCCATAATTGTGCTTTCCCTCAGGCATATTTAGTGTTCCGTCTGTGCTCTTGAGTAAAGTTTGGAGTTGTCTTGTGTGGCCTCCTGATCGTCAATGAACCTCATTTGGAGGTAATCTGTTTTCATGTCATTTCATTGTAATTTTTGGTTTGTGCTGGTTTACCAAGCGTAGGGATCCACTGTGCTGTCACCAGTACCATTAGCGGCCACAACAAAGTAGCTTTGAAGCTCTGCACAGCTTAGAATGTAATAGGAGGAAAGCTCCAGGCTAGCACCATAACAAAAGAAAAGCCACGAGGCTTCACTGTTGATTCCTTAGTTCACATTTCGGTCCCTTTTTTTAAAGTACTGCTCAAAAGACACATGGACCAATTACTCTCTGTGTTCACTCCTATGTTTGTCCAGGCGCTGGCAGTAAAAGGGAGGTGTACAAACAGGAAAATAGATCATAACAATGTAAGATAAATGAAGGCAAAATCCCAGTTTTATGAAAGGCTTCTCTTGGATTGTATTTGCCGGAGCTATTTTCAGGGCGGATAAAGCAAATGCTTGAAGCTTCGTATTTACCATTGTCTTTTCTCCTAATTGGATGCAATATGCTCACTTTCTTAAACGCTTTTCAAATCTTAATCAGATGGTTAATCTCACTGCCTTGCAGGCTTTAAGCAGCTGGCTCCACACATACACACTTTTTTCTACTCTTATCCACATCTCCTCACCCTGTGTCTCCATGGTTTCCTTCACCTATTTAGTCATCAAGCAGACGGGGAATTTTTGTCTGACAGTGTGTATGCGCGTGCATGGGTCAGTGAGTGAGTTAATATGACACCCTTCTCGCCCCAATCCAATGAGGAAACCAATAATGTAATGGGGGGGATTCTTTGTGTGACAGGTGATGTCACCGATAAAGAGAAGAAGGACCAGCCATCTGGAGCAATGTAAAACAATGTAACACACCTCACTCAGCTATACTTGGTAAAATATGCAGTGATGGACTGTACATCAAGTAGCTGGGGTCACCTTGTCTTTGAATCATGTTTGTAACAAAAGAAAAAAGGGAAACGGACTCATGTTCTCGTCTGCAGCCATTTGTGCTGGAGTTTTACAAGCGTCAGCTGCTCGTTTTCTTGCTATTGTCGAGACAGATTCCCATTGCTGATAAGGAGTAATTGCAAGCATGTGAGTGAACTGGCTTCTGTCTTGAGAGTTACAACACGGGCTGAATCAGGCCTGGAGACCCTTTTTGTCTCCATGAAAAGTCTACATCAATGTCTTTGTCTTGAGGTAGGAACATTTTGTTTTCATCTGATAATCCCTTTTCGTTCTTGAAATGAGTTTCTCTCTCTGGAGGCTAGAGACAATAGTCAAAATTATGAATGTACAAGTATTAGTAATGGTAAATATTGAA
Source organism: Gouania willdenowi (assembly GCF_900634775.1). Lineage (NCBI taxonomy): Eukaryota > Metazoa > Chordata > Actinopteri > Blenniiformes > Gobiesocidae > Gouania > Gouania willdenowi. The sequence continues at coordinate 22,350,840 of NC_041047.1, read as the reverse complement.
GCATAACAGATGGGGAAATGAATGGATGGCTTCCTTGTTACAGTCAAGAACTTGAGCTTGGATACTGACCTGATTGAAATAAATGAATGTCTGTAAAAGGGAATATGAAACAGAGAAGGGGAGAATATTATGTTGAATGGCAGACAGAGGTCTCATCAGTTATTACATTGCACGTATGAGGTGAGGCTCTCTATGGGATGCTACGGATCACCTCTCACTTTTTGGAGTATTTTTCAACTCTGCCCTTCAAGAAATTGAACATCAGAAAAATATTATGGCAGATGAAGATAAACAAACTGGAGGGCAAACCTTCACCAAGCCAAAAACATCCTCTTTGTCTGTTATCTTGATCAATGATCCTGATTATGGTATCGTGATCATTCACACTTTAAAAGCTTGGAATAAATGTATTTTCTCTTTAATAACAATATAGTAAGACTAATTGTATGGACCCTCATTTTTTATTTATTCTTGTTTAAATATTGTCATTGTATGTAAAATAGATCCGATTTGGATGAAACTCAGTGGGGTAGCTAAGCCAGGCACCAACTCCATATAACTAGGTGAAATTCTATCACTCATTTAGGAACCAAGATATGATTTTTTTTTTTTTTAATTTTGGCAGTGATAAGAGATTAAGGGATTTTTCAATTAATTAAACTGATACAAAATCACTATATTGATCTGGATTCCCTTCAAAATTTAATGGGATCAAGGTTTATGTTTGGTTGCATTTTTGTCAAAATCAGTAGTTTTGAGATAATCCTGCTAACAAACGAATAAAAAAATGCCAGTAAAAATACAACCTCCTTGGTGGATGTAATAATGAAAGGTAAAATGAAGAGCACACCAATCATGAGACGGAATTAATCTATTCCTTCATATTGGCCACGATTACATGATGTTTTTTTTCATTCGGAATTAGTTATTCCGAATAAATCATTCGGCATTAAAGTGTTCTGCTTAGTGTTTACATGGAAATAGTCATTCCGAATTGAGGTTTGCATGGAAAACTGGTTAATTCCGCGGGAAGGTTCTGGTTGGACAGGGGGCGAACGTGACGTATCACGTCAATCAGTAAAAAACACACAACAAATCTTTTATTTTCAGCTCCAACACAGAAGACCACATGAGAACTGTTTTCACTTTTATTTTGATTGTAGTTTTGAAGCAGCAGCTGGACAATAACACACGGTTTCACTTTGGTCCACGGAGCAGGAGAGAGATAGAGCAGCGGAGAAGGAAAATAGAAGTCCATACTTTGGTTAGTCAAAGCCAGCGATTAGTGCAACAGCTGTTCTACCTCCACGATACAGGACGTTGAGTGAACAATGAACTTTATAATGATTCACGCATCATTAGTGAAGCTCTGGTGCTTCACGTCCCGATAAAGCCCTTTCCGTTTGCCGAGGTCCGTGTGTATAATAACTTTTTGTGTCCGTGTGAATGTCCGCATGTTTATTCTTCTGTCCATCCACTCTTTTCATTATATCCATGTCTTTTAAGGTTCTTATTAAATAAATAGTCTCCGCTCTAGTCCGGGTGGCCATCCTTGACTGTTTCGTCACCAATGTGTCATTGCGGCAAGTCATGCATGTGCAGAACAGCCGCAATTAACTTAAAGCGGAATTAAGTGTTAACAAGATAGAGGAATTATTTCATTTGGACAAAAGCGGAAAAAAACAACCACCTAATTCGGATTTAAGTTTAATTCGGAAATAAATTTGCATTAGAAATTTAGTGTTTACAAGGTCAGTTTAAAGAGGAATTAACTTTTATTCTGAATCAAAGAGGAAGTAAAGCTCCCATGTAAATGTAGCCATTGTCCTAAAATGTAATTTTCTGTCACGTATGATGAACAATGGATCTGTTCCTTCCTGGTCTCTATAAGGCCTTAATAAAAGTATCGAAACTTTATTTTGAAGTGCTGTCTCAAGGAACCAGTATAACATACAGCTCATACCAGAGGTGAGCAGAGTGCAGCAGTGCATGTGTTTTAATAAACACTTTGACTAAGCTGAGGAAGTGTCAGAGTGTGGACTTGCTTTATATATTCAGCACAGAACAACGCAACAAATGCTGTGAGCTTTGTTTTTCTTTAATAGATGCAGCCATCCTGAAACACAGCAGACAATAATTCAGCAGGACGTTTCTTAGTGCAGAAACCTTGTTTTTTTTTTTTTTTTTTTTCGGAGACAATATCCTCTGTATTGTTACTGTTATACAGTGGTTCTCAAACACTTTTGGCTCATCTACCCAAGTCTCCAAGTACCCTCTTTGTCAAACTAGAATATTTTGCTCAGAAATCTGCGAAAAAACTACTATAAAGCATAATGATTGAATGAATGAGTTTTAAAGAATCTCATTTTGTATATAGGAGGAATGAAACAGTATTTACTGCCCGATAATTTTGATAGTTTTTATCATTTCCGGTCATCTTACACCTGGTGTGGGACCAAGACTGACTCTTGTGTTTTCACTTCATGTTCTAATAAAGATCATTTCTATCATCATTTTGTGTGTGTGTGTGTTTTTTTTTTGTCATTTTGTGTGTTTTTTAGTGTCATTTTGTGTGTTTTCCAGTTGTTTGTTCTTTTGATTATTCAGTATATTTTTCTCTTATTGTGTGTGTTTTTGTTGTCGTTTGGTTGTTTCTTATGTTGTTTTGTATGTTTCTGTTATTTTTTAATTTGTAGTGATCTTGTGTATTTTTAGTGTCTTTGTTGTCGTTTTGTGTGTTACTGGTAATAGTGTTTCTCTCTCTTAGCATGTGTGTTTTTGGTGTCATTTTGTGTATTTTGTTGTTTGTGTGTGCTTTTTATTATTCAATATACTTTTCTCTTATTTTGTGTGTTTTTGGTGTCGTTTTGTGAGTTTCTGGTAGTATTTAGTATGATTTAAATTTTTAACTAAAATAAACATTATAAAACTTTTAAAAATTTTGAATGTTTTAATTTGTTAATTTGCCTTTCTCTCTCTGTCTCAAGTACCCCCTGTAGTGCCATTGCATACCCCTAGGGGTACACGTACCCCCATTTGAGAAACATCGCTGTAATATGTTTACTGGGCTGCACCATCCTCAAGGCTGTGACTGGTGAAGTACGCAAAGCTGTCTTGGTGTGAACTATATATTGTATGGCAACCTTTTAAAAAATGATTCCAAATTTTGTTCCATGTTGTCTTTAATTAATGATAAACCTATAAAATGCCCCCCAACCAATGATCACCAATGTTTTCCTTGAAGAGCTGCTATTATATTGGGTTTAAGCTAAAACACATTTGAGTGAGCTTAAGTAAGTGGATATAGATAAAAAAATCTAGCTGGTGCTAAGCAGTCCCTTAATTCTACTGAACTAGTTCTGCTTTATTACAGTGCCAGGGGGATACAGGCACACAAGGGAGGCTGGTTTTAGAAATGGGCTAATTTTTTTTCTCTCCATAAAAACCAACTCTTAGCTTGTGGTAAGTGTGTGTGTGTGTGTGCGTGTGTGTGTGTGTTGTTGTTGTTGCGTCCCACAGCTATTTCTTTAACCTCCCAGTGCAGCTTGCATCAAAGTGGAAAACCTGAAAACATTATTGATTCTGTCAAAGCACTTTTAGCTGTACAATGCAGTGTTTTAGTTTTCTGTGTTTACCAAATCATTTTGTGACTTTTCCACAGAATGATTAGGCCTCCTGAGAGCTGAGTTTATGACAAAGCTCAGAGTAGAGTTTTAAGCGCAGTTCGTCATGGCCAAGGTCACTGGTTTGCTTCCCAAAATTCCTAAGGACTAAACCTTTTGAACCTGGATTTTAGTGTTTGTGCCACAGTAGCATTGCCATTAATGTGACAGATTATACACTCGGAGAGAGTGGAGCACAGACTGGAGCCAACCAGCCAAAGTGTCGGCTGGCACAAGTGTGAAAAATCCAACTGGCCTCTCGTCTTGAGTCAATTGTGACTTGGATCATTCTGACAGATGCGACAAGCCCTTTGATATTTCGTTCTCCGTCAGAAATGGATTTCCATCTTATTCAGATGGAGGTTTTGGATTTGCGTCTTGTCTGTGTTCCAAGTATCCGAGGTCAGAGTTTTCTGCTTTGTTTGTGTTAAAGTTAAATTCACCGCAATTATTATTACGTAGTTTAAGGCTGTAATAGGATTCTAAATTAACCTTTCTTGCATTACCGTCGGCAGATGACTTGGATGAAATGCCTGAATATATTTCAACGTAACGAAAATGGAATGCAATTTGTTTCACGCAGAAAAAAGCAAGAGATGCAGAGACCCTCGAGAGAATTCACAGCTCAGTTTATTGCACATATTCCTGAATCTGTTTATAGCATGAAAGGTTTGAGTAGAATCCAGATAAGGTGCGAAAATGTATTCCAACTTTTTCTACACAAACTTAAAAATGCTGTATTCATGGACTAAAAACGTGTGTGGATTTTCTAAATAAACCAGTGGTAGCCCAGAAAATGTAATAACAGATAACATAAAGGCCATTTTGTGCTAATTAGATGTGTTGCAGCGACTGTTGAGAATTCAAAACGACTTCAGAGAATTAAACCCCCCAGAGGCGTCACAATGTCCCGACTGCAATCATTACGTGTTTCATTACAACTAGAACACTCATAAATAGCTTTTTATTTTAGAAAAGTGAGCTTCTGTTTACAAAAGCAAAGTTGTTTAGGCCTTGACTGCTGTGGATGTGGTGTCTTTTTTTTAAACCAACATTCTTCCCTGTACTTACTGCAAAATACCCTGATTAACCATGCACTGTATACCTAATATTAGGCAGTGGGTGCATCTGTTAGAGTCCATTATAATAGATATTTATAGTTACCACTGGACACATTTAGAAGCAAGACTATATGCAAACTCTAGAGACAGTGCCTTTTTTTATTCCATGATCAGTGCCTCCTCTGACTGTAAGTCAGTACTAAAAAAACTGTTGTATCTCTTTATTACCGCTGCCAAGGAGGTTATATTTTCACTGACGTTTAGTTGTTTGTTTGTCTGTTAGCTGAATTACTTCAAAAGCGGTACAGTAGCCGTTGTGCCATGGAAGATTCCATTACAATTTTGAAAGGTATCTGGATCAATAGTTTGATTCTGGATCAGTTTTAAAAAGTCCCAATCTCTTATCATTAGCAAAATTTCAAAAAAATTCCCATCTCGGTTCTTAATTGAAAGACCTTTATGAAATTTACCTCAATTATGTCGGGTTGGTTCTTCAATCCCCCCACTGAGTGTCATCCAGATTGGGAATTTCTGAAAAAATGTGGATGTCCATACATTTGGACCTTGTATTGTTATTTACAGGAGATACAAACAAACAAAAACTCACATTTTCTTCAGTTATTATTCACCCCTTCAAATCTGTCTTAAACAATATGTTAGAGATTTTTGGATTGAGAGAATTATCTGTAGAATCTTTTGAAATATGATCCTTGTCTTCTACTTTTTAGTGCAGCATGTCTTTGTTAAAGCTTGTCGACACTCTTGCCTTTTTTCTCACCATTAATCTTCCTCGTACTGGAAGTGAATGCTAATACAATCGTTTCTTTGCCTGTGCAATGCTGCAGCAGAGCTGTACAAACCTCCTTTGGGATGCTTGTGTCAGCGTTAATGGGCGGTCCTCCATTGGACACAGAAACTTGTCGACCCATATCTGTTGAATAGATAAATTGTACATATGGTTACAGACAAATGTACAGTGAGAAACCTTTGTAACCGTACCGATTTATGCGGATGTTGCATAGCTAGTGCTTTAACAGTTTCAGTCTTCAGCACCCTTTCGTCATGTTGTTTGAGCACCAGTAGATGAATCCACTTTGGGGGGCTGAACATAGCTGACCTCTAATTGCAAGTCATGGCTGAAATCCAAGACAGTGTATGTCACTCCCTGCACCACATCATCATAATTGGTTGTCTGTGAATGTTTTCAGCAAATATGGTCACACTTATCCAGGAGAATTGGAAAAGGAGATTTCACCTCTAGTCCGAGAGGCTTTATCTGCTAATGTGTCATTTATCTGCCAAGAGATGTGCGGTTAAATATATTCAGTACAAATTCCAAGGTCCAATGGCCTTTACTAAACTTTCAAGATCATATATTATTCCTTTGAAAGAGTTGGGTAAAACTCAACTCTTAGCAACTGTCATTAAAATGTACTAGTACAGTGCCCGTCCGAAGTATGCATTCATGTGGGAGCTTAAGTAAAGTTGTTAATAATGGCCAAATGAGTTTGTGTTTGAAGGTTGGATGTACAAAGAGGTGTACATACTCTGTACTCTGTAGTGTTATAAAGGGGTATATTTGTGGGTGCAACGTAAAATAGTGTGTGCAATTTCCCTGGTTTAATTCTATGGGACATGCACATGATAAATGTGTTTGTTTTTGTGTAATGTATGCTTTTTTGTCATTACGTGTATTTTTTTTTTTTTTTACATTTACTTTCTGTTGTTTTTTTGTGCATTTTTTGTATAATTATTGTTTTTTGTTGCCATTGTAGTGTGATTCTGGAATCATTTTGTGTATTTTTGTATCTTTTTTGGTGTAGTGTTGTGCATTTCTGTTGTCATTTTGTGTAATTTTTGTATAAATATTTGGTTTTGTGTATTTTGAGTCCTTTTCATGTTTGTTGTTGTCTGGTGTATTTTTCTGTAATGTATGTTTTTTGGAGTAATTTTGTGTGTTTTTGGAGTTTTTTGTATATTTTTATGCATTTCTGTAGTCATTTTTTGTACTTTTTGTATAAATATTGTTTAGTTTTTTTGTTTTATTTTACTCATTTAGTACATTTTTTATTATAAATACTGTGTGTGTGTGTCTACCTCCATTTCCTCTGTGCGTTATCTCTCACATGCGCGTGCGTCTTACACATAGTCCGTCGCAGGTTGTTAAGAGAGACACGGAAGTAACACGAAAAATAAATTTTGCAACACCAAAGTCGCAACTCTCTCTAAACGGCTCTGTGTGAGTTCAGTATTTTCATCCCAATGTAGTGCACGCACGCGCCTCAGCCGTGTGTGTGTTTACATTGTAGCTGCTAGCATCTTTCTTAGCACATAGAATAATATAAGAAGAAACACTCACCCTTGCGCAGAACAAATCATAGTAGAGCCATGTTGTGGATCTGCTTACATTCCTCTGTCTGAATAACCAGATAGTTTGTGATATGGTCAGCTAATGGCCGTCAGCACTGCCACCGCCCACAGTCATGGAGATGGAAGAGGAAGTGACGTCTGTGACCCGCGATTTAAAGGAAGTTTGGAATCATGGGAATCATTTTAAATAACCATGAAATATTAACTTAAATAACTTTTAGAAGTACAAAAACGTTTTTAATATTGACCTTTTTTTTTTTAACCCAAATAAACTGCGACACAGTGATGTTATGAACCCGGAACCTGAAGTAGCGCGCTCAATACTGCGCTTTTACCTAGAGAGCCGTGATCTTAAAATTAACGTTTTTGACCATTTTGCTTCACCAAATTACTCCAAAATATCGGATACACACTCTTGGGGTATTTAGAAGCCGTTGACTAAGTTTCAGGTCGAACTCACACCGCGTCAGGGAGATATTCGCTCCACACACACACACACACACACACGCACACGCACACACACACACAGACCTCTCTTGCTTTTATTAGCATGTTGATACTCCTCCTTTTAGTTATCTACAAGATATTTCATAAACTCTCGCTAAACTAAGGTTGTTGACTCTCAGAGACAAATATATCATCTGAATAGCATCTGCGAAGGTAATCAATGAAGCATGTAATGCTTTTTACTGCATATTTGACGTCAGTGAGTGTATGAGAGGAAATGATACTCACGCTCTCTTGTGTGAGTTCAGCTGGAAGAAGCCTAGTTCATCCAGAGTGTAGGTCTGTGTCTCTCTACAAGCTGTGCTGCACTCAGAAAAACAAAGCACAGTGTTAGCTACATTGTGTATACTGAGTATGGGCTTTTGTGTTTTGTGTGGAAAAAGGAAAACGCATGGGTCATTTCCAAAAATTTTTCCATAGCTGCACAAGTGCCTTTGGAAGAATGCGACTTCTGACATACCAGAGAAAGAAGAGAAATAGATTGTAATGGAGGGGGAAATGTAAGTGGCTGGTCTGAAGAAGAGTAACGATGGTTAGAAGGGTTAACTAGGGAATTTAAAATACTTTGTGGAAACAAGAACAACCGTCAGTATACAAGCCACAATCTTGCAGCAGATGTGAGGAAAATAGAGAGTGAGATGGACTACAATGAAAATCTCTCCAGTATTCTGCTGAAGACCTTGAAAAAAGCAGAACATGTAGGTGTCAGAGGTGGAGAAACCCAGTGTACATTTGGACAGCAAACTTTGATTTAGTTTTAGTCATTGTCTTTTGACTAAAATGCAATTTAGTTTTAGTCAAAATGTAGTCATGAGGACTATTTCAGTTATTGTCTAGTTTTAGTCAACTAAATGACATGAATATTTAGTCGACATAAAGCAGAAGATTTTACGCATTTTCTAAAGATTCACTTGTTATTTATCAACCTGATATGGGGTGGTATTAATGTTTGTAAATACACCACATAATCCCATGAGTTCTGATTGGATTTCATCCCATGTGATGACATTTTAGTTTAGTTTTTATTAGTCGACAAAGATATAGATATATTCTGATATTGTTTTTGTTAACCTGTATTTTCAGTTACAGTAGTAATAGTCTTGTTAAAGTCACTTAAAAAAATGCAGTTCACAAAAACTTTTTTGTCAGCAAACCTAATGGTAAATTTAGCCTTTTTGTATTTTTTCAGTTGTTCCATTGGAGTCATTCCTTCCCCCTTGCTGACTTTACAATCTGTACCCAAGTCATGTACTGTAGCTGTATATGATATACATTTTCTAACACTTAGCTTCCCTGGTGTAGTTTGGCACCACACGGGGCTTCACACAGTATTTTTCAACCAACCAAAAAGCCTGAAACTGATTCTGTGGGCTGATAAACAGACTAAATGTTTTTCTCCCCATGAGAGAAACTGAAATTTCATCCAACAACAATAGCTGGGAGTGGGAGTCCTATCAAATAAAGGAAAATAGGGGAGGTTGCTTATCAGAAAAGTGAAGTGCTCTAAATGGATTTTAAATCCCTTCTCTTATAGGCCTGTGCTCTTTTTTTTTTAAATACATCCAGTGTATTTTTTTTTCTATTTATGGTGGTTTCAGCTGCACTTTGGGGTTTGCATCTGCAGGAAGGCACTACACATTGTGTGTGAGTGCACACAAGCTTTTATTCTGCGTGTGTGGGAGTTTTTTTACGCAGTCGAATGAGAATGTTGATGAGTTTGGGTAAATAAATGGGAAGGGCACGCTGGCAGGAAAAGCATGCTGGGTTCTTGTAAACCAGTGGTGGAAATGATTAACACCCGCACTGTCACCAGTCGAATGATTCCCTGCTGCCTCATTTGTTCTCACTGTCAGTCTGGTAATTCATTTTCACCAAGTAGAGAAAAAAAAAACCCCACTGCATTAACGATGTAAAACAAGGACTTTATCTAAATATTTTTTCTCTCATAATTACAATCTTTATTTTTCCCTGAAATTCTTTTCCTCCATTCACTGCTTGAGTAGCTGTAAATTAAGACTTGAATACACTGAAATACCCCCCCCCATCCCCCATGGGATTTATCCATCTGTCTGATTGTTTCCTCCAGTCTTTCTCTAGGTGTATTCTCAAGAGCATCATGATATTTGGGAGACAGATAATGCCCCGACCATTGTGTGAAGGTAACCGCTCTGCCACTGCTGACTCCAGCATTCAACCTGCAGACTGTGCAGACATCCGTTGACCCTTTATCCTTTCACGGCTGTACACAATTTGCCTCTCTGGCCCCGTGCGTCGCCTACTCCCCGAGCTCTGACATTTTAGCTTTGCCCTCCCGTTTGCCCTGTCCTTTCTCATTACCCAACTCCATCTATTACTGTCACAATGGCTGTTTCAGATGGTCTCGGTCGTGCCCTACTGCCCGGCTTCTGCTTAGCTCTAAGTGCAGATTTGCACTCTTCAGAAACCTTTTAATATCTTTTTTATTTTATTTTATTTTACCCCTTAGCTGTCACCTTTGCTCCCTCACCTTGAGTCTGACACTGAGCTGACGTGCCAATTTTTGCCCCGTGTTTCACGCCGAGACTGTCAACTCCTGCCTGTGCGACTGTGTCTGATGATAAACATTTTCCCAATTAAAACAGGCATTGTTGTGGTTGCCTTGCCAATTAGCCCTATAGAAAGGCCCTTCATGTTGTGCACTGAGCCGCCACATCTTTAATAGTTACCAGGTACCAGCTATTGTTCGTTTTTTGAGGTAATTACTAGCAAGCAGATGAAGTGATGATATGACAAGGATAAGGGCATGCCATGCCATTCGTCATCCTTTCCTGAGTACATCAGTGCAGAGAAAGTATCTTCAATGAGGTATGAAGTGACATTTTTAAGTAACAACTGAAGGGTTTTGGAGTTAATCACTGGCAAAAAGAGAATGTGAATGAAATTGCGAGTCGGATCTGACACACTAGATTAGGTCTGCGATGGATTTAAGTGTTACTGCTGTGACTTCCAGCTCCAGCTGCCCTTTCCTTTTCTTGCATTGTGCATTATTTTACGTGTCACTGATCTACATGTAAATACCATAGAAATGCTTTATTTTAGCTATAAACAAAACAAACTGCATTTCCTGAAGAAAATACAAGTAAGGGTGCATTTATTGAATGCCTCAGAGTCAGTATATCCCTCAGTATAGCCCCTCAGAGTCAGTATAACTACTCAGAATCAGTATAAGCCCCATATTCAGAATTACCGTTTGGAGTCAGAATCACCCCTCAGAGTCAGTAAAACCCCTTGGAGTAAGTATTTTTTTTAATAAAGTAAACTGTATTAATAATGACTAACAGCACTCTTCCAGTAGGTTTCAATGGGAAAATTTCAAATTATTTTTGCCAGTTAATCAATAACCATTGAACTTATGCAAAATCTGACTATAGTTGAGGGAAAGCAATATATATATATATATAATAATACAAATAATAATTAAGTACACGTAAAACAATAGTGAGGATGCTATACCTCACTAATTATTAATTTCAAGTTTGAAAAAGAAGCTCGTAAACAAAGTTTTTGCATTTCTGACACAAGTGAGATCTATTTATTTAATACATTTTATACTACTGATGACATATTTTTCACATTGCTTTTTCGCAAACAAGTGAAACCAACCACCTGCATACAGTTTTACTTCCCAATGTGTTGTTTCCTCTTCAGGCTTTTTTCTTTTTGGGTTCCACATTAAAGACACATAAAGCTGAGGACAAAGCAGGTTCTCAGCGTGTTGGCACTGGAATAGACCAACTTTGAGTTCAGTAGAGAGTCCACGCAGTGTCTTGGTCTGCCAAATGGTGTGAGAACAGATTACGGCCTGGCCTAGCATCAATAAAGAAATCTACTGTAGACCGTGCCTACTGAAAATAAAATATACTCAGCACCCAATACCTCTGAGTCTTTTTCCTTCTCCTCTGTCACAGTAGGCTGACTCACTTTAGAGACCAGCTCCGAAAACACATTTAAAAGGTGCAATTTCCCCCCACACACACCTCTTTCTCTCAGCACACTCACACAAATAAACTGTGGATATCTGTATAACGCAGTGAGCCCTCAGTGAAATATCACGACACGCTGAAGCACCAGCCTTGGAAATATTTGACTAATCCCATTTAACTCCATGTCCCTGTACTGACACATCAAAGCATCTGCTGATGGCATCTTAGCCCCGCAGTGGGAGGACAGAGGCGGATTGAGGGTGCTTTACTATAGAGCGGTGCTGGATCTTCACACACCCATAAATACACAAATCCCACCATTTAAATCCCAGTACAATTTACACTGGAAGTGAAAACAGTCACTGGCAGAGAGCTTGACAGAGACAGTGTGTGTGTGTGTTTTTTAAACGTGTCCCATTTTCTTTATCAACCGCTTTTCAGGTGAGACTAAGACATAAACACCCTTAACAGCTTCAAGATGAGTTGAGCTGAGAGTATTTATATGCTCCAAAATTCCCCTTGAGGCTGAACAACTCATACTTACATACATCTTGGGTCCATTAGCCGCCCAGCAAGTGACTGAGAGTCAGGAATGACAGTTAACAATAGACGACTCCCTGCTGTTCACCATCTATCGCTTTAATTGTCTTTCATGTAGGGAGTCATTTCGAGTCTTCCTGATTGAATTATAATGATTAGATGATGTCCAAAGAGTATTTAGCAATCATCTCGCTGAAAGCATATTGAACCAGAGCTGCCTTTAGTTCCACATGTAACAATCTCAGTTGCACTCTTTTTGGTGGTAAGAGCACAACATTCACAATGGTATGAAAACACTCGAGTATAAAGGTTAAAAGTGCAGACCCTCAAATCAAAGTAAGAAGAGGTCGTGTCCTCTGACAAGACATCTCTTTTGTACACTTCTTTTATTTCAAGTCAGCAACTTCAATCATATTTTTTTTCTCCGTGTGAATAAAGATGAAAAAATGGTTTGCAGCACTAAATCAGTTTCACCCTCTTAAGTCAACTATTTGGCTTCGAGCGATGTTGCTACTCATTACGTGGTGTTCAGGACTGCAGATTCAAAAGACGCCTCTTCATTGACATGATTTTGGTTTGTCATCCATGAAATTTATCTTTGAATACTTGAATATTTTTGTCTGCCACAATGTGCTTCGTTTTGTTTCGTTTCCGGTTAGGACGCCATGTAGTATCATGAAATTAAAGCCAAACTAAAGCAACATGCCAGAAAAATAAAGTAGTAAAAGTACAAAACTTATGCATCCTGTGATCATGATTCTTGTAATGTGTTTAATAATGTGCCTAAACTGATGCATTCTTACAGTGATTTATTGTGTTTCTTGACCATACAAAGATCACAGTCATTTGCTTGATACCATTTTTATTCTAGTTATAGTTTCCAGTATTCCCCCGCAATATCAGAGTGTAGAAACACTTCTATGCATCTGTCTCTGTGACTCCACATCCCACAATGCAATGCACCAAAATGTCAACAAATGGTGTGTTTACATTGAAGATGAAAACAAACTTTCAAGTAGTAATTTCAACCTTTTTCTTTACTTTTCGGAGTAAATATTGTTTATTTAATTGATCTTTGAGGCAAACACTATGGTTCTCATTTATCAACCGTTTGTACGTTACATCGCTCGCCAGCCTGACAAGAATTGTCTTGAATAGCAGGGATTTATGCATTTAGGCTGTGGATGAGTAAAATTTCATTCAAACCACAGTTAGGCATTGGTTAAGTTAGTTATTGAGCATCCTGTCACTCAAGATCCTTGTGTCCTCGCAAGAAAATTTTGTCACCTGATGACACCGGTAGATGTAGACTCTCTGGGTCATCCAGGGATCACAGGTGACTGTTGATATAATTACTCAACCTGTGCTTGAACATCCAGTGCTTTAAGCACTCATAGCATTCATAGAACTGTAGCTACATACGCAACTTTTGTTTTCACACTACCAAAAGCACATCTTTGTTTTTCTTCACTTCAGCTTTGAGAATGCTGATTTTCATCTCGGAAAACTTTATTTTCTTGCCAGTGTTAGTTTGACGGGGCGGGTCCTCCCAACCAGGAATATTTGAGGGCGTAACATGTTAATGATGATCAAATTCAGCCAAATGTTCAGATACGAATGTTCATAAGTCCTATGTTGGTCCTGTCATAAGACCAAATGTGCGCTCACATTTGTACCAGTTTTCATGCAAGGTTGATAAATGAGGGCCTATGAGTTTATGATCTTGTCTTACTTCACTGTGTGGGTTTTAGTAACAGGAATGTGTTATTTGGCCAACCTACAAGACGAAGAAGGTAAAAAAACCAAAGCATTTTGTAGGAAATGCCAAAGGAAAGAAGGATTACAGTGTTACCTCACCTGCATTTAGTTTGACACAACAATACTATTTCAGCAATTTGTTCTAATAACATAAACACAATCTTCCGGCGTCTGTCTTTCCCTCATTCTTAATCTTTCCTTCATTTTCTTGCTCGGTGTGTATTACACCCAGAGGGCTGAGGAGTTTCTGATTAAGGTAAAGAAATCAACCTGTGACTGCCAGGGGTGCAATGGAGAGTCGAGAATATCACTGGGGCACCCTGTTCCTGGCCTTCCTTTATAACGTAAGTTAATAAAGCAAATGACATTTTATTACACTGCGTCGCAACTTTTTAGTGAAGTATAGAGTTAGCAGCATTATGCCGTTGTGTTTCAACTTTCAGGGGCATTTGGTTTAGCTGTTTGTCACACTAAGACGTCTGTCTCTCCCTCTTACAATCTGCTCTGACCTTTCATGGCTCCAGCTTGTTTCCCATCCTAATAGAAATGCGTGTTGGCGCTCCAAGGAGGTGCTGCGCAACTGTCATTCTAATGGAATATCGGATAAACAGAGGTCAAAGGTCATGTTTACTCAGCAAATCGTCTATTTCCCTCACATCGTGTCAAACAGGAGATAAATGGCGGGCGGAGGGCGGGCACAAGAAACGTGGGCCTGACAAACATCACATTGACTCTCAGCATCCACACACCTCTCTGCGTCTCGCTTTTAATTCACAAACACGAAGGAACACGTCAACCTTGCTGCGTGGCATCAGTCCAATTTTTTATGTACACGACTTAATCTATCCCAAAATGTCAAATACACCAAAACTAACTTAAGTATTAGCATTTAAATTGAGAGAGTCCTACAGGGGAGGATGAGGAGTCAGAATATTTTATTTTTATCACTTTGGCTTTTGACACCAGGTTTAGAAGGAATATAATAACCAACAATGGCTCCTCTTTGATATGATAATAAGGTGTCTCTATTGATTAGCGGCCGTCCATGACTCTGAAGCCGGAATTAGCTTTGATCTTTGCTTATCATTTATTCCTGTCACTTTTTCTCTTTCTCCGCATCATCGTGCCCTATTAAAATGCCTCTGTGTGTTTTTTGGCTGTTGTCTGTGGTCAGTGGTGTTGTTCTGGCACATGCAGATGTTTAGATTTAGGTTGCTTCCTCCATGAATGCCAAAAATGTGCAGGCGGTTTTGGGCATACGCTGAGCAGTGGTTTGGAGAAGTGGAAACTTTTGTTGAGCACCACTTTCTTTTCATGCTGACTGAAGTTTTTAGTTTTTACCAGTCTGAGCTCAGGACTGAGGATTATGTATAGTATCTTAGTCTTTTTTTAACGTGTTAATCCTTTTTTTGGATTAAGAAGTGGAATAGCTCTTTGTTTTACTGTGAGCACATGAGCTTAAGAGGGAGAGTGAGCAAAGGTGATGATTGACCTAAGGTAGTGTGTTGGCTTAGCCTTATTTCATTAATATTCAAAAGTTTTGGTGTTAAAAAAAAGCAAATATATTCAGGATAGAGAAAGTCATTATTTGAAAGTTTCATGCTCACTTCTTTCTGTTTCTTTTCTTCGCTGAGGAGGAGCTCTGCTGACATAACAAGCATTCAGGACTTTGATCTCAACACAATGGTTACCCACCCAACCGTCTCTTCTCTTCTCCCACTGACTCTGTTTCTCTTTCCACGGCCATACCACATCCTGCACAGATATATGCTAAATCATAACCTTGTCAGGCAACAATATACACAACATTCTTCTTCTCTGTCCTTCTTTTCAGCCTTTTTCAACCTTCTATCTCATCTGGTTTATGCAGTTAGCAGGGTACACAGAAGTTGGAACTTCAGTTTGTCTAAGGCAGCAAGTGAGATGATGCATCCTGTCGACTTTTGAGTATGAAATGGCTGGAATTCTGATCGATCAGTAGAAATCACTAGAAAAAATCCTTTTGGTTAAGTATTGTATAGGGCAGGGAAAAGCAGCTCTATCACAGCGGGGGCCACAAACATGTGATTGTATCTGATTCGAAGGCCACATTATCAATATGTCTGTCATCTTTAGAATAATGATTGATCTGAGCATTAATACAGTCTGTGGTTTTGTCAGTTTTTAGTCATTTTGTGTTTTTGGAGTCATTGTGTGTGTTTTTGTTCTTGTTGTAATTTTGCGTATCTTTCTGCATTTATGTTGCCGATTTGTGCGTTTTTGGGGTAACTTTCTGTATTTTTGTTGTTTCTGTAGTTTCCTGTCATTTTGTGTACTTTTGTTGACAGTTTGTGAGTCTTTGGAGCTATTCTGTTTTCGTAGTCATTTTGTTTGTTTAAAGGCGCAGTCTGCGACTCTCAGATCCCTCTCTCCCCCTCCCTCCCCCTCCCTCCCCGCTGCTCTCTTGCCCTGCCTCCAAACTTTCCAAAGTCCCTCCCTCAGAGGAGCTAACAAGTTAGCGTTAGTCCGACAGCAACATCAGAGAAATAAAACATCCTCTGTTAAAAGCATATTACTGCAGCGCTTCTCTCTCTCAATGTGCACACACCTCAGCAGCAGCAACAACAACACATTGTCACTTACAGCAGCCCACACGGAGGCTGCTGTGCACACACAAAACAACACATGCACCACAGAATTCTAGTGTAACAATTACAAATCAAACATAATGTAAATCAAACAGCAGTAATTACCTTTCAAGCAGATCATACACTGTAAAAAAGATGGCGCTTCAGCCCTGGAAAGGTGCGGGGACTGTGAGCAACAGCTGTCAGACAGCCCATCAAACACAATCCTGAGTCTGATTGGTTCTTTTTGTTCGGTCGCTGTGCATTCTGGCAATCTGCCAAAGGCAGGAGGAGCAGCAACCACTTAAAGTTGCAGACTGCACCTTTAAGTGGTTGTTGTGTCTGTTTTTGTTGTAATTTTGTGTATTTTAGGAATTTTTTGAGTGTTTTTGTATACTTTGTGTGCTGTTTTCTGTCGATTTGTGTGTTTTGGGAGTTATCTTCAGAATCAGAATCAGAATCAGAAATGTTTTTAATGGCCATGTGCAGTTTTAAGGACAGTACAAGGAATTTGTCTTGGTAGTTGGTGTACAAAACAAACAACAAAAAAAAAAAAAAGAAAGAAATAAATAAAGAAAAAAAACAAAGAACAACCCAGCAACAATAATAATAATAATAATAATGATAAATATAAAGGATGAGGGATAAATAAAGGATAGATAGAGAATAAAGGATAAATAGGATAAATATAGATATATATATATATACAGTGCAGCAGATAATGTCATCATGGAGGTGGTGATCGGGTGAGGGGGGGTTCAGTGGGTGACTTGGGGTGTGTTCATGTGGATGGTGGCAGAGGGAAAGAAGCTGTTTTTGTGTCTGGAGGTTCAGGTCCTGATGGACCGAAACCTTCTTCCAGAAGGGAGAGATTGAAACAGTTTATGACCGGGGTGGGAGGGGTCGGCCACAATCTTTCCTGCACGCCTCAAAATCCTGGAGGCGTACAGGTCCTGGAGGGAGGGCAGATTGCAGCCGATGACCAGAGTGGATGATACGCTGCAGTCTGGCCTTGTCCTTAGCCGTAGCTGCAGCGTACCAGATGGTGATGGAGGTGATTTGTGTATTATGTTGGGCTTTATATTCCTTCCAACTTCTTGGATTACAAATGTTGGGGATTTGTTTTTGGGGCCGCACAAAATTAGACCGAAGGGCACATGTGGCCCCCAGTTCGCCAGTTGCCTATGTCTGGTATAGGGCATCAATTCTTGTTCAGTCCCTTTGAGTAAAATTAGACTATGGCATTTCCCTTTAACCATAGTTGCCTTAATCTAAAGAATTACATTCCAATGCACATTTTGTTTACTTGACTCAAACCAACTTCTGCTGTGTTCATTGAATTGCAATAAGGAGAGAAAACCCAACTCAATGGCACAGAGTTAAACCCTAACTCCTAATTTGACGACTGATGTGAACTCAATTAATCTGCAGTGAGTTCCAGCCAGTCCTCGGAGGCTTCTTAGTGGATAATATATTTATTATTTACTGTAGCAATCAACAGTAAGTAAGCAAACACTTGGGTAGCTTTGCTGATGATAAACTCAATATTCTTATGAGTTAAACAAGATTAAAAACACTGTCAACAAACCTTATTACATAGGCTGTTGGTTCAAGTGAGTTTCTAGAGTCCCCTTAGAGGTTTTTGGATCATAATAAACCCCCTGCCAGATCATGTTTTACCTTTTGTTCCCCTGCAGCTTCACAAGTTGCACTTTTGTAAACAGTATACAGTAATAACTGATTTTGGATGTGGGATTTTTCAGATTTTTTCCCAACTAACTAATAAGAATGTTTCTAAATAAGTTGGCAGCACTGGTTGGGAATAGTGCATTTATTCCCACAGAGCCTCACCAGCGCTCTGTTTACACAAACACTCTTGTCTTAAAGGGACCACGCAGGATTGCACTACTACAAATGATGCTTTTTACACGGGCAGCGCTGTAGCCTATTGTGGATTGTCAGCTATCGCAGCGGTGCCTGAAACATAAGGAAGGGTTCATGGTACACATTTAAACTGAAAATTTTCAAACATTGATAGAAATTAGATCTACACAAAGAACATTTAGCAGTAGCAGTGCTGTGTGTGTTATTTGGAGGTGCAGAATCACTGTGATTCCTGTATTTCACAGTGATAAAAGCAGGTTTGTGCCATCAGGATTGGAGTGGGATAGGTGTGGAATACATGACAGTGTGGTGTCTTTTTCTCTTTGGCCCTCTTAGTCATTGTGTGCACTTCTTTCCACGCATCTCCTCTTCACCACCTCTTCTCTTTGGTCTTCTGTGCTTTGGGGAAGTGCAGTTTGGACCTTGCAGTGCCCTTGAGTAATGAGCAGCACTGTAGAGCAGCTGATAGTTCTGTTTGCCTGCTTTCGCAGACAAAACACTTAAGAACCTTTAAAGGGAAGCTATCATGTTTTTTTTCAGGCACATAGTACCATTCTATCGCATACTCAAGTAACTATGCTACCCACATTTTTTTGGAAAATGCAGCAAATATTAAAAAAAAAAAACTTAAAAGAAATTTCCCTTTGTAGCACATGGTTCATGACGCCTTGATTTTGCCTTTGTCTCTTTAAGAAAATCCAAGCTTGTCTGACACGCCCATGAACACGCCCCCTTCTGTACTCATACAAACACACATGGATGTTGTTTACTTCTGTTTTTCTGTGCACTGTATTTGGCTACTTTCTACATTTTTACATTTTATTTTTTATTCTAATGAGTACAGACAACATAAGCCATGGGTTTCTTACAAAAGTATTTAAAATAAGTAAATGAAAAGCGAAATCTGCGGAGGCGGGTGCTGTGGGCTGAACTAAGGAAGAGAACATAGGAGGGTGAGGGGCTCTGCTGTGCAGCAGTGGGCGGTAACTCGACTGGTGACGAAAGGTCCGAGGTGTCTCTAGGAGGTGGGGGCGTTCCTAGGAGGACTCAGGTGTATTTACACCTAAAATGGCTGCCGTCACAGTTTTCAGAGATAACTCAAACATACATGAATGAGCCAAGACAACACTCCAGGCATGTTTTTAATGAGGGAATGACATAGTAACATGATATAAATCTTGAAAAAGTGGATTTTACATAATACCCCCCCTTTTAAATGAAGGGATTTCTGATGGCTACCAGGCTATAGTGGGAGCAGTAAATATGTGAGGCATATAGACAATTTTACAATGTCAAGCAGTTGAAATTAACACACTTACTATTTTTTCAAATCATCAAACCAGACCACAAATGGAAAAGTCAATTTTCTGTTTGATTTTTTTTGTGTTAAGATCAAGCTTTTTTCAATTTTCATAGCTGATAGCACAACAATAAACCTGGTCCTTTGCTGCTGTAGTCAATCCACTTCAAAATTTGACGTGTTGCCTTTCTTGGTTGTAACAAATTGTTGTTTGAGTTACGGTTCTTTTTTGGCCTCTATCATCAAAGCGTTTTAGGCGAGACAACCATTTTCTGTAAACTGTGAGAGGGTTGTCTGTGAAAATCAAAGTTGTTCAGTATTGTCAAAACAACTTCAAAGACATTTAAATCACTTTTTGTTCTTGTTCTATTCTTCAATAGCTCACCTACAGGTCAAATACATAGAGTTATTGCTGTAGCACTTTGGCTGATTAGTTTGGTATGCAGCTGGTGCTCAAAATAAAAGCATTAAGTAAGTTTGCTTGATTTTCTCATAGTGGTTTTAGATTTTCACCACTTATTTGATCATTACTTTTTACTTTATAGTAAGTGATAATTTCTTTACTATTGTCTTTGTATTATTATTTGTTTTATTATTAAAAAAACGTGTATTAATAATACCTATCAAGTTATTGAAAAGCCGTCAAAATATAGTGATTGATTAATGAAATTCCAAATGAACTAAACGTTTCTGCCAAGATTGAGCGAGTACTCATCATTAAGAGGTGGAGGTCTACTTTAACTAATCTAGAACTCATCTTGAAGAGCCTTTTCTATCCTAACTGCAAACTCACCATCAAATCTGAGCCATGTTAGTTTTTCACTTATGTCCTCCTATTTTATTTATTAAAATGTTCATCAAATGTCCAAAACTGCTGTCACCAGTAGTAGTGAATTAATGCCAGATATACAGTACTTTCAAATTTAAAGATTTGCAGAATCCAAAGAAGCATTTTGTCAAAAGTTGCTTACCCTAATTTCCTTATTTCAATTCAATTCAGTTCAACTTTATTTATATATCGCAAATTACAACAAAGTCATCTCAAAGTGCTTAACAAAAAAAAGAAAAAAATAGACATTGTATTTATTTCTGCTTATTAATGGAGGAAAATAGCCTGTATTATACATAGATTGTCCGGACTAGAAAATGACCTATATCTACTTTACAATGCTGACTCTCTATGTAAGTATTATTGCATTTACCACAAACATTACACAGGGCTATAAGAGAAACAAGAAGAAAAAACGATTTAACTGGATCAGGGGGTCAATGATAAACAGTACAACACTAAAGTGTAAAGGTTTTCCCTTGGAAGGTTTGGAATAAGCTGCTAATCCCAAGTGTAGGTGTGTGCATCTTATATGTACTTAATGTACGTGACAAAGTGACACGTTGGGAAGCGGTCCTCTCAGGCCGTCATATAAAACCTCCCAATTTAAAGTAAACCAGAGAAGGCAGAAAACCAAAATAGCCAGTCCAGTGAAGGGTGGAAAAGTCCTGATGTAGCATCACCTTCTTGCAGAATGAGCTGCTTCACCTTCTTCTGCTTTCCACTTTAACTCTATAGTTTTGCAACCTTTTGACTTCTGCTCGAATGTCTTTTCCCCCTCTCTAAAATGTTTCAAACTCTGTCGAACTTTGGCAGAGGACTTTTCCATTCTTTCACAGGCTGCAGATCACACCTCATCTGCACTCAAGTCAGCTGGCAGCACATCAACAAGGCTTTGTGTCCACTCCACGCAGCTGCTGTTGCATTTTAGAGCAAGGTTTAGTCACAGGACACGTCTAGCTTTGCAGCTGGAATACTTAAGGGATAGTTTTTGTGATATAAGACAGACAAGGTAGAAGATTTTAGATGTTTTACAAATGTACGAATGTATTTCAAACACTTGACACATCAACGAAATAATGCTTTCCACTGGTAGGGTTTTTTTGTTAAAGGCGAATTACATTCATCATTTTTAAACTGCCTGGCCTTTCACTTTTTACTGTTGCCTGTCTCTTTTTTGAGTTGACAGCTCGTTTCGAGCATAGAAGACGTGTATGTGCTGTCCAGCTGACCGTGAAAAGCAGTGGTCATTTCTACATGTCATTCTGTGACGAGGCAGCCTTGTTTTTGTGGCTTGTGTCACACGAAAAAAAGGCTGCAGTATCTGACTGCTGTCAAGCCAAAACAATTCAATGAATAATGTGAAAGTAAGGCTATAGTTATTCTGATAAATGCCATTTATAGCACGAGGAGTGCCTGTTTCACCAAGGGTTTTTCTATCCTAATAATATACAATAAGTTGTACCAAATGCCATTGCGTGTTTTAGCAACTCAAGAGCTGCTAGGAAGATACAGAGGCAGTTTTTCCATGGTTTATTACTGAGATGTGTATACTCAAAGAGGAAACATTCACAAAATGTAAGGTCAAATCCTTTCTGTTTATGTTGCTATTTATCCATAACAGTATAAATCAGTGCATTGCTAGGGCTTAGTGCAGATAAGGAAATCCTGATATGGGAAAAAACTGGGAGAACCATCCAAAAGACAAGTGCAATCTCTCCTCTTGGATATCACGTTATATAACTATCAGATCTAAACTGGGACAATCAAAATGATTACCAAGTTAAAAGAAAAATTCATATGCAAATAGTTAAAAGTAATCAGAGTATTAAAAAGTCATCAATTTGTGAGCCAAATGTTTAGGCCGTTTAAAAGTCTTCTTCTTCTTCTTTTCTGTTTTCTTCTTCTTCTTCTTCTTCTTCTTCTTCTTCTTCTTCTTCTTCTTCTTCTTCTTCTTCTTCTTCTTCTTCTTCTTCTTCTTCTTCTTCTTCTTCTTCTTCTTCTTCTTCTTCTCTGTTTTCTTCATTTGTTATCTGGCTCACAAAAGACAAGCTGGGGTTTAAGTTTCCATGAAATATGATAATTTTGAAGACCCATATTGTGGGTGTGTTACAACCCTGAGGAGGAACTCAGTTGTGTTTCCATTGTGCAGCTTGCAGTTGATCACACAAAAGCCCCCTAATGGATTTGGTGAAGTAACTCGACCCTTGCCAGATAATATATTCCCGAGCTGCTGTGTTTTACTAGCTTGGATAGTTTATCTCAGAACAAAGTAAGCCGGCCTGGTCAACTTGTAACATGATATGCTCTGCAATGATTCCCAGGCATCTGGGGGTCACACACAGACAGGTTTTTCAGAGACGATGTCACCTCGTGCAAGGACCATTCGCTCACCACTGGCAAGGGAAGAGAAACTGATACCTCACACACACACAAGTACGCACACACCTCACACTGAAACTGTCAGGAACAAGAGTGCCAATGGGACAAGGCTCAGTTAAACCCAAGCCCCAATGACAGAGTGACTGTGCGTAAGTGACGGGAATTTAGGCTCTTTTTGGAGAACTGCCTCTTATGGCTCGACTCCCAAAAAAGAGCCGACTTTTTCAGCTCCTCGAATGATTTCTTGTTGTTACATCATTCATTACCAAATTAGCAATAAAAAAGCATTGCTTTTTTCAAGCATCTAGAATTTATTATTTTTAAGGTTTTATTTGTGTATTTAATATCTGAGTGCAACAATTACAATTATAAAAATCCAGTTAGTGTCAGTGATGGATGTGGAGTCTGTGTGATATGAAATGTTTATATTATTCAGTCTACACTGGGATCTGGAACTATCCATCATATTGAAATATGATTAAACTTTTCTTTCACTCACTTCCCTCACCTTTACACCTTGTTGTCTGTATCTGAATGTGTAGCACTAAGTCTCTCACTCTCATCTTTCCAACCCTTATGGCTTTCTGTTGGGTGCCATGCTCACCATACTGTGTGTGTAGCCCCTCCCCTTTGCTATGTTGACCAATCACGTGCCACTTTTACAATAAAGTTAAATCATTTGGTTCCCAGTCAGGAAAAGAGCTGGTTCGTTCACGACTGACACATTACTAGTGTGCGTGTGTGTGTGTTGACTATTGACGAGTATTTGATCCCTGCCATTGACTCTGTTTCTGTGTCACCCCTCCAGTCTCCGCATTGACCTTCTCTGACTGTCCAAACACACGCACACACACACAGACAAACACACACACACACACACACTGAGCATCACCTCTTACAGAGAACGTGATGACTTGCCCTTGATGAAGAGAGTGAGAGAATATGCAGGTTTCTTAGGGCGAAGGCAAGACAAAGACAAACAGGGAATGAAAGCGGGAAAGTTATTGCTCTAGGCTAGTGATTGAAGACAAATGGAGTGACTCAATAGATCTATTATGAGCTGGAAAGGAGATGTAGAGGAGAGATGGATGGCTAAGACAGGGCTTTGACAGGATGTGAATAGATGTAGGGTAACATAGTAGATCAGGCAATCTGCTTTACCAGCTTACTGTGTCTGGCCCCGTTCCCCTCTCCATATCTACTCTCACTTTCAGTGTGTAATCAGACACACTCTGATAGCATTTGTTATCATAACCATGCCAAGCATGCATTAGCTCCCTCCCTTAGATTGTTATTAGGCAGATTCATCCTACATTAGTCTGTTCCTCCATCTAGGTTTGAGCTGGTAGGATTGTGAGTAAACTTAGACATTTTCAGGGAGACTCAAATCTTCTACTTGCTCCCTCCTTTTTTTGAGCTCCTTTTCATCTTCACTGAACCCCGCTGAGAACCTCTCCTTTTAATCTAAGTCTGCCTCTTGTTCTTCTTTACCCCTGTGTACCCTTTTCTTTTCTCTTGTTCTCTGTGCTCCTCATCGTTCACCTTCACTCTGTAAGTGTTTGGTCATGTTTTCTAGTTTTATCTACTGGCTTGCCCTGCGTCTATAATAGATTTGCTCCTTCCTACATGGACAGCAGTTTCCAGGGTAACAGAGATTGGGAGAGGAGGCCACAGAATCCTCTGTGGTGTTGTCAGTTTTATCACCACAATGTTTTGGCTAATCTCTTAGACACACCACTTGTTTCTCAATCGCTAGAAATGTAGATCTGGAGTCGTAAACTCTCATTCAAATATACGCTGTTGAAGGGGAGTTTTTCTAATTGCATGGGTTTTTTTTTTTTACTTGTAACTATAAAATGTGTTTGTGTTGTAGCTGGTGGAGGTTTTCCAGGTAATTCATTTCCCCAGTGTCACGAGCAACCCTGAATGGTATTTGTAGGCAGAAGATGAGAGATGGGAGCTAAAATGCCTTGCAGCATTTTGCTGGCATTCCTCTAATCACTACATATCATTCCTTTATACCTCTGAAAGTCGTTTTCCTTTGGGTTGCTGGCGCCGCAGATGTTTCTACCGCCTGTAGTGTTGGACGTTTTGTCAGCTGCAGAATAAAGGCGAACCATTACAAGACTGTTAGGAGTATTCTAACTTTGCTCTTGGGAATCACCAATCCGCCAAAATATTATGGAAATGCTTGCAGGTTAGCAAAACTAGATTAGAATATTTTTCTTTGGGAAATCTTTATGTCTCTGTAGGGATTGAGAACGAAGTCACGTAGCTAAGATAATGTGTTTGATGTAAATCATACTAATTTAGATCCTAAAACATAATTTTTTAGAAACATAAAAATGAAGATACTAATTGAAAGTGTGCTTTTTATGGGCTTGAGAACAGATCTGATGATGAATACTGGAGGACATCAAACTAATACTTTGAAAGCCTTTCTTCAACATCAATATTGTTCATCTGTGAAATAGGTGTCATAAAATATTCAGGAAACTAAAATATTCTGGTAAAAATATTGGTTAAAAAAATGCATCTCAGGTTGGAATGAACTCTGAATCTTAGCCAAGTGATCAAACGTCCATCATTTGGCAAACACAGAGACCATCATCATCATCATCATCATTAGTGCTGACGTGCCTTTAAGTATGACCTTCCTTCCTGATTGGTTCTCATGCATCTTTACATATAGTGTAGAGACTTCTTCTGGATTGTTCTGGGTTCTGCTTGAGCGTGGTCGATCAGTATTGCAAAGGTTCTTATTTTCTCTGTGAGGTTGTTGTCTGAAATTAGCAATTGGTACTTGTATCAGAACACATGCTTTATTACATTATTTGCAAAACCAAATCAGCTAGATCAACTGTATTATTCATTATCCATTATTTGTGGATGATAAAATCATAAAATTATTGCCTCTTAGAATATTTGGCATTTGTTACCTAATGCCATTTGTATGGAAATGGTGAGTAAAATGAAGAAAAACAAATATACGCTCATACCACATTACACTCTGTTATCTAAAATCTACCACCAGCTCTTAAATAATGTAATACACATAATGTGTTTACCAGGTGTCAATATCTTTCTTTGTTAAAATTTGTACATGACTTTGGTAAATTGGGTTTCTAAGGCCTCTTGTTCTCCATTTAAAATGTTCTGCAGTTCTGTTTTTATGTGCTTTCCCTAAAATGATGTCACGACTGGCATACTAAAATTCCTAACATCGTGCCAAAAATGCTTAATGGGAATTAACTGATTTACAGTGTAACTCTGTTAATAAACTTACTTTGACATGCTTCAGAAGCGGGAATGGAATAAGCGTGTTTGACGCTCACTACCTAATACATCAGCAATGCACTTTCTGAAACAGAAAAACTGTCACTATATGACATTAAATCAGAAATGTTCATAATATTTTCCCCATAAAACAGGTGGTTAAATGTGCAGCAAGTGTTTTGATGTGATGAACAGATGGACGCAACAATCTTACGCTGTGAAAACTCTGCAGTTCGTAGCGGCTATACAACATTTCTGTTGATCATATCTAAACCCTTGCTACCAGGAAGCTACCTGATTTATGGTAAAAGAAATATTATGAAAACATGTAGGTGAGTGCGTATTCCTTGTCATATGGCCATTTCTGTTTCAGAAAGTAGATTGTGTAAATTCAGTCTCTTTTCTGCAATAGTGGAAAATTGTAGGCCCTAGGTCTTCTGTTGTGAATATAGATATGAATATGCATTACACAGCAACCAGAAATAGAAAAGAACATATAAATATTCTAAACCCTTAAAAGTAATTTATAACACAATTAGGCCACAGGGTGTGAAAAGCATCGCTCTGTCATTTCTTATTTACATTTCTTTCAGATTATTTTCTAAATGTCTATTTCTGAGACACAGGGACCATAAAATGTGATTACTGTTTGATGCTGAATGTGGAGAGTGTTTCCTTCCAATGCATTCTAAGCATATGAGAGTAAAGGCTTCATAAATTCCCTCCTCCACGCAAAAGATGCTCTCTGAAGTTAAACACGTGCGATCCCTGTTAATACTCGATTGGATAGTTTTAATATCCACCTCACTGGTTCCAATTGATCACTGTTTGTCATACTTCCCCATTGCAATCTATACCAGGTTTCTAAATGTGGGAGTGTGATGAGAGCGTATAGCTCTGCAGCAACGACCGACAACTGTAGCTAGTGCGCTCCAAATGAGAGATTTAAAAGTGGGGGTGCTGCAGAGTGGTGCAGCATGGGGCAACAGAGAAGCGACGGAGAGGGAGAGCTTGGCTATATTTAGTCTGACCTGTATGTCCGTGTGTGTGAGGTTGGACCAGGCCGGGAGACAGGTGCAGCAGCCGATCATAATGGAAAACACAAGAGCCCCACAGTCAGGGGCTGATAATGGGGTCTCATCTGACAACTACCTATAGGCCAGTCTCACTGCCTATATTTAACTCGTATTTGAAAGCAGTAGTTTGATCTCAGAGCTGTGAATGTTTCTATGTGTGGGGATCTAACACACAGAGAAAAAGCTGTCTCTAGGGAGACTGTCATCTGTTTGAAGATGGCATGCAGTGTTGGATCAGGTGACGCAGCCAATCACAGTGGTGTCTCTGACCTACAGGGCAATAGTCGTTTGGAAAGCGCTAACATCTACCAGTTTCTCCCCAGCATTAGCTACACGTGTCAAACTTGATTTCGTGGCTCAGCCCTTTTCCGATGTAGCACTTCTAAGCTTTCACTTCAAAGTCAGCGTTATAAAAGCGAACTTTCGACATTATGAATATCTAGCCGCTGTTGACAAGAGACTAAGGACAGCGCATGAATATCTATTCAATTTTGTCTTTTTTTTTTGTTTGTTTGACCCTCACAGCTTGTTTCTCAATACAAATTATAGCTGCTGTTTGTCAAGTGGATTTCTGGCTTGATGACAATGACATATTGGTGACAGCGCACAACAAAACAGCAGAGTTTGTTTCTGCAGTGCTTTGTATGAAGCATCAGGAAGCTGTTTAAGGTAATTAAATAAAAGCCTGTTGAGAAACACAGGAAATCGATGAACATAATTTAAGATGTATTTTTTTTGTACAATAGACCCATTTTAATGTAGACAAACATGAGACACGTGACTAACTTGCGCGCGCATAGGCTCGAAAATAGTTCGAAGTATGTAAAGCTTGACCTGAGGACCCAGTGTATATACGAAAGAAACCCTAAAAGCATACAATATGCTTATAACTACTTGTTATGAACAGGTTTTGATTATTACACCTAATGATTATAAAAAAATATAATCAAGAAAAACGATTATTATTAATATTATTTTTTTTACATATGTTTTATTCGTTAAATAAAACAAACCGACTATTTCAGACAAATAACGTGTTGTTTAATCCACGCACATGCAAGCTCCTCCCCATCCGCCCCGCCCCTCTCAAAGCCAAAGCTAGCCTGCAGGCCAACACGAGGACAGTTGTTGCTAGTGGTCTTGAAACATGGCAGGAGAAATGCGGCAATAACGCAAGTCAGAAAAGGCAAGTCAATTTCTCTTCTATGGGAACACTTTGGGTTTGAAGATGAAGACCTAGAGCAAAGACACATCACGCGCAAGAAGTGTTTTGTTTTGTGCAAACATGAACATACTTGATTTTAGTGTTTGAAGGATTTTATTTATGTTTAAATCATATATTTTATGTTTTTTTTGTACAAAAAATAAATAACTTTTTGGTTTGACAAATAATCTTGATTTCACTTATGACTAAAATCATCGTGATGATTATTTTTTCTATAATCGAGCAGCCCTACTTTTTACTGGATCCAGACTGAGATAGTGCTCTCCGTGCAACATCGCCTCAGCAGCGATTACGTTGACACGACCGCTTCTGAACAAACGTAACGTGGTTACTTGGCAACTTTATGCCGTTTATTTCTATCATAAACTGGCTGATTAATGCTTTATCCTGAATGTTTCAGCGCTCTCTCTCTCTCTCTCTCTCTCTCTCTCTCTTTCTCTCCCTCCGTGTGTGTGTGTGTGTGTGTGTGTCAGATACGTCAGCTGTCAGCTTCTGTTAAGTCTCGTCTATTCTTCTGAAAAGGGTGCCCACCAGTTGGTGTGTTGTAAATTTTAAGTCCTGGATTGTTGGTACTCCTATTTGTGCAATCAACAACGCAACACGATGGCATTGTGTTGTTTTCATATGAAAACAAAAGTCATTAAATCGCGTGTCGATGCTAGTACAATGCAGTTCTCCGGTTGTTTTGCACCAAGCTTGCGCGCGCATGCACCTAATTTAGTATGCATACGTCACACGAAATGGGTCTATAAATGAATGGTTAATTATGTCCTTACGAATTATTCACAAACATAATAGGTATTGTTTTATTCCAGAGGTCTGTTATTTTTTTTAAGGATTTTTGTTGCATGTTGAGTAATTAACTCATTCAGTGCCAGCCATTATCAGAGTTTCTACCCCCCTCAGTGCCAGCCGTTTCTGAGCATTTTGACCCACAGAATATTTTCAACTATGACTATCTGAAATATGACACCAGATTCGGCAAGATTGAAGCTTCTACTTTATTCTGACATGTGAAAAGTACTGACTATCAATTAAAATGCAGAAATTGTAAACAGGATTACATGGAAGAATAAATTTGATTTGATTTGATTTGATCTACTTTCATCATAAAAAATAATTTGTTTCTGGCTCGTTTCGTTCTTTTGTAATCAGCCATTGAATAGAGCAAGTTTTACACAAATCTTGAGTTTCACAGCAAAAAGCTGAGAAAACAGCCTTTTTCTAAAAAACCCTGTCAGTGACTTTAAAGCTATTTTTTTTTTGCTTTAGTGACAACTCTAACATCTGAACATTGTTTCCTTATATAAAACAAACAAACAAAAAACACTGAGACTGGGCTTTTGATGGCGAAATTATTATTATTTTGCTATCTGGTTCAGAGTTGAATGGATTTCATACTGTACTTTGGCGTTCCACCAAGTTTCTCTCCCGTCAGTCTGCACACACGCAACTTCCTCTTCCTCCTGGACATGCAGAGTGTCACTGCGTTACCCGTTTTTTTTTTTTAATCATTTTATCTCACTATCGCCACACTATCCATGAGTTCCACACATGCTCTGGTCGAGTGTGCACTGCTGGGAACGTCAACTCTCGTACATAGCGCCATTTTCTGTCTCGTAAACGCCTTTCCTCTCTCCCTCATAGCTCTGCTGAGCATGGATGATCTCTCATCCAAAGGGGCGCTGCTACCTCCTACATGTCACCTATTATTTTGCTATCTGGCTCACAGGCTGGGGGTGTTTTGTACCCCCCCTCCTCCCGACATGCAGCGATGACCCGTTTGGCCCTGTTAGTTGATGGTTTTATCTCACCATCGCAACATTATTAATAATCTACTCATGGCCACACATGTTCTGTGTTAGTATGTGGAGCTGTGAGCTGCTGGATACGTCACAATATCACACCGTAGCGCCATTATCTCACTGGTTCCTGCTTCTTCCCCCTTTGCTGGGTAGCATCAGTGGCTAATCTCTCATCTAAGAGTCTACTGCTGCCATCTTCAGGGCACAGTTGGTCACTACATCACCCCACAGCTTAGATATTGATGAGGGACCTCCGCCAGAGTGTTTTTCAGTAATCCCCGTGAAAACACGCAAATGACAAGTTATCTCATCAATGGCACTGAGCATTTGGATTTGAAATGACAAGTTATCTCGTCAATGGCACTGAGTGAGTTAAGGAGCAGCAATGTACTCTACAAGCTTGTTATAATGTACATTTTTGTTAGCATTTCAAACTAGTGCTTAGAAAATAAAGCACTATAAATCTCAGTCATTGTGTTACCATAAAGGTCGTGATAAAAAAACTAAATCAGCCTTGCTAAATCAGTGGTATCTGTTTGCTTTCTTCATTTGTGAGTAGGCTATATTGCTACTGAAACAAGCAAATGCAGTGTTACAAGTTAAACATAAATGAAGCCGCCCAATGGCTTTTGTTTTACTTGATGCAATGAAGTCGACCTCAAAAGAACATTGTTTTTTCCTTCGTTGGATCTCTACACTTCACATTTTGGAACAATATCAAAAGTTAACAGTGAACATTAGAGAGTAAATCTACAATACGGAATCCCTTCACTACTTTAATCCAAGAATGACCAAAATCTGATATCTTCCTATAACTGCACCTCGTTGGCTTTGCCAAAATGAAATCATATCAACTGCTTCTATTACAGTCACCCCCTAAAGCAGAGAGAGACAGAGAGAGTCGGTGGACCTTTCTCATTAGATTTTTCCAGATAGTCCTTTATGCACAACAGAGTTAAGGAAATGAGTTTTTCATGAACCCATTGGGTCGATTTGTGCAAATTTTCTTGCTTTTCTTTACTGTTGCCAAACAGCAAATGAGCCAGTTAGGAATCCTACAAGTAATGGAGGATACTGTTTCATCTGGCCCCTGTTTATTGGCTGCACTTCGCCACAGAGGAATATTTTCTCAGTTTCTGAGGTTGCACTTGCTTGTGAGGAGAGTATCTTGTTTGCAACGCCTGCAAACGGTGTGCTGTGTTTATGGTTGCTATGGGAGACCTCATAATTGAAGGGCAGAAGTTACCAATGACCTTTAGTTGACTCATAAATTGTCAGCTGGACCTTTAACCCTGGTCTCAGCTGGCCCTTGATCTCACGAGGGAAGGGACTATTTAAACCATTAGAGTGTTATCTGAGAGGAGGCGGCAGGTGCTCTGGGTGGATGTCTAGTCATATGGCAATGGTCAGTGAGTATGTTGTTCAATTTACCTCAATATGATTTCTAAATGTGTTGAAAGACCCAAGGTCAGTATTTTATTATAGGTCGGTAGGATAGCAGGGAAACATTTATTTGAATTTTAAGGGAAGCAAAGCTGTAATGAAAAGGAGCGTTTAGCTGCGTAGGGGGCTGATCAGACATTGAAAGGATGCAGGAAGAGTGTGAGGGAGGAGGATGTCGAGGAGTTTGGGGGGATACAGATGCACAAAACCTGCTCGAGGCAACAAGATGGAGGAGAGCCAAGAAAATAGAAAGGAAGAAGTGGTGTGTCAAAAAGTTATAATTCAATCTCGGGTCAGTGAATTGAAACTGTGAGTGCTTGACAGTCAGGCCTGAGTAACCAACGGGCGGAAAAAAACATTAGGAGAAGTAAACATGCTGCTAAAAAGTGAGTCTAGTTAGAGGCTAATTCACGTTTCTTTAACATCTATTTTTTCTTTATCTATTTTCCCGTCTCACATTAGGGCTAGGCGATATGCACCAAAATTCATATCTCAATATTTTTTTCTCAAAAAGACAATATACGATATAAATCTCGAAAGTAAAATGACAAAATTACTAGAAAAACAGAAATTAACAGAGAAATACACAAAATAATACTTCATAGGACAACAAAATACACAAAAGGAGAAAATAATGCACAATGGGACAACAAAAACATGTAAAAGAACAACAAAAATACACAATGAAAACCTAAATTTTTTTTTACAAACAAATTGAGAAATACGCAAAAGAACAACAAAAATACACAAAACGACACAAAAAGAGAAATAATGGGACAACAGAAATACATAAAATAACAAAAATAAACAAAAGGACAACAAAAGAAGAAAAAATACACAATGGGACAACAAAAATACAAAAACAACATACTGTACATACCAAAAAATACACAAAACGACTCAGACAAACATAAAAAATTACTGGAAAAATACACAAAAGAACAACAAAAATACATAGGAAAACAAAATACACAAAAGGATGGAGAAATTACTCAATTGGACTAGGACATTTATTAACAAACACAATATGTGCCACTTTTGGCTTTTTCTCCTGTCAGGGACAGCACGTGTGAGTGAGTTCTGTAGTGTGGCTTGTTTAGGGGAAGGTCTGGGTTAGAACGCACTCAGAAATCCATCTAACTGTTCTTTTCATGCTGTTTTCATGTTGTTCTGAGTAGTAACAAAAGCAGCCACTCCTAAAACGATACAAATCTAATACAAAATAGGCTCTAAAAAAAAAAACAAAAAAAAAAACATATATGTATATATATATCAGAAAACTCGATGCATCTTGAATCTCCATATATCGCCCAGCCCTATCACACATTCTCCCTTAATAGGGAATTGACTCAATGATTTGGGGCAAAGTAAACCATATGACAAACCACTGGTCATAATGGTAAAATAACTACATTCTTGTTCTGAATACTTCAAGCAACTTTACAAAGACTCACGCCGTCTCGTTTATTAATTATGTTTTAGGCTTGTTAAAATAGTTCCAAAGTTGAGTATTGCACCCATAAAAACAAGTTTTATATGCAGAAGGAAAACTAATAAATCTTGTTTGTGGGTAGCTAAAGAATACCACTAGAATCGCCTTAGATTACATAAATAAAGACATCTGTTGGTTTAACAGACAAAGGAGACACATTAATAGAGTGGAGCTCTGGGGTTGATTTACTTTCGATCGTGTGAGAATTTCTTTGTGTTACTGTGTTTCTTCATTCCCATTCACAGTAGGGGAAGGTTAGGGTTAGTCCCCTCATTTGCGACTTGAAGCCTACTATAACTTTCTTTTAAGTCAGTTCTTCAACTGTCTGTCCTTCCCAGATGTGTTGTCTATATTTATGTAATGATGTGCCCTCCCAGATTTCTACCCTTCTGCCTCTCGTCAGCCCCACGCTGCAGCTCGCAGCCCATTTATCAGTCAGCATTAGACTGTGCTCGGTAGGCAGACAGGTCAATCCAACCTCCAGATGGGTCTGTAAGAGACAGCCGCTGCATCCATTTGAGCCCAAACTATCCAGTTCATCCCAAGAGATAGTTTTCGTCAGTTTAAAGGCGTAGTATTAAAACATGTGGGTTGATATTAATGCAAGAATAAAAAAAGACTATCTTTAAGATAAAAAAAAGACTATCTTTGACGAACTCGCACTTACATTTTCATGGAAATGTAAATTGTTACTAGTTTGTTAAAGTTTCCCCGTCTTATAATGTCCATTTTTAATTAAAAATCATTATATTTTTTTTTTTACAAATTACGTTTTAACAATGTGTGGTAAAAGTTAACGTGACAATGTTCACATGCCTACTATACATTTATGTATAGCCTACTGTAGGTACGGCTGGGCGATACAGAATGTATGGGCTGAGATGTGTGCCACTAGAAACTGAATTTGAATGGTTGGTATTGAATTTGAAAGTAACAACTTGAAATTGAATTTACTGTTTTGCATTTTTTCCTGTTGAAAAAAAAAATACATCATCTTAGTACATTCCAAAAATTAAATATATTACTGCTTCTAAAATTCAGATTCACTTCACGCCACCAAAAAAACAGAAATACATGTACAGTATATATATAAAGATCACACCCTCAACGGGCAGTAAAGGAGTTTTTGCAGACATAAATCAGGAGTTCCATGAATCGGTGATTGATTGCTCAACCTTGCGGACCGGAAGTGCTTCTCCATGTAGTGAAATTGAATTGCGTGCAGTGAATCTGAATTAGAGAATGTACTATGATTTTTTTTTTGCCAACAGGAAAAAATACAATTTTAAGTAACTAATTCAGTTTCAAAACAGTAAATTTAATTTCAAGTTCTTACTTTCAAATTCAATACAAACTATTCAAATTCAGTTTCTAGTGGCTCAAATCTCAGCCCATAGTTATGGACTAAAACTCACATCTCAATATTTTTTCTCAAAATAGCGATATACGATATAAATCTCGATAATTTTACTTCAAATGAAGTCTGACCAGAAAGACAATTCTGGGTTAAATTTGATGACGCAAAATGCCACACAGGCACATTTATGAACAAACAGCTGCACTGGCGTTGGACGCTTCAAGTCATCTTTGAAGAAGTGGGGCCTGTCAGACAGTGCAGACAGCCTGAGCAGACGACCGAGCACATAATCACCGGCTGCCCCCAATCTCGCCTTCAGAAGCCCACCTTTTCCACCAGAGACAAGGGCGTGGCTACATGATCTGATGATAGACCGAAGACGAAGAAGCTGCACAATATGTGCCACTTTAGTCTTGTGAGTAAGTTCTGTAGTGTGGCTAGTTTAGGGGAAGGTCTGGGTTAAGTAGCACTCAGAAATCCATCTAACTGTCCATCAAACTGGGCTTTTAATGCTGTTCTGAGAAGTAGCAAAAGCAGCGACTCCTAAAACAAGTATTTTAAAATAAAGTAAGCTATATATAAAAAAATATATATATATATATATATATATATACACAGACCCTTTCCAAACAATTAGAATATCATTGAAAAGGAACAGAACAGAACATTGCACCCCAAATCATGACCGAGGGTGGATATTTCACACTGGACCTCCTGCAGCTTAGGTTCTGTTCCTCACCCGTCTTCCTCCAAACCCTTGGACCTTGATTCCTGAATGAAAGACACACTTTACTTTCACCAGAAAAGACCTTGGACCTTGGACCACTGGCCAACAGTCCAGTCCTTCTTCTCCTCTTTTTTTTTGTTGCAAAAACTGAGAAGTAAATGGTGATTTCTTCACAGTATTCTAATTTTTTGAATTCCTGTTTTCTTTGGTCTTATGAGCTGGAAGCTCAAATTGTATAAAAATAAACAAATACTTAGTATTTGTTTAAGTTGTGGGCCCTGGATCTATAAACTATGAAAGTTTTTGAATGGAAATATGGAAATTAAACAACGTTTCCATAATATTCTAATTTTTTGGAAAGGGTTTGTATGTCGATATATAATTTTTTATATCTCCAAAATAGATCTTGAATCTCAATATATTGCCCAGCTCTAAATGTAGTTATATATAAAGTTTTTGTTATTCCCTCTTAAGATCAGTCAATTTTGCATTATTCCTCTGTCCTGGTTTCCCTAAGCCCATAAAAGTAAAACAACTTTAATAAGATGATGAAAAAAAGCGTTCTGAACTGTGTAATGGGATAGAGATGAGAGCAATGAAGAAATTGAGATAGACTGAATAGAAATGGAAGCCACAGGTGACAAGTCTTATCCACTCCTCCTCATCTTTCTTCTCCGTAACACAGTTCCTCCTCACGGATGCCATTTTTTTTCTCTTTCTCCTCTCTTCCCTTCGTCCAATACACAGGCCGTGTGGAGCAGCGTTCAGATAATTAGCTGTTTTTTTATTAATTATGAATGAGAGCTGGTTCATTGGGAGCCAGTGAGTGGGCCTCTCACAGAGACTCATCAATTAAACAACAGAGTTCCCCCAGCTTTTTGATTAAAGATAAAGAGGAGATAGCATGATCAATAGAGACCTGTTAGAAACTGGCACAGCAGATGAACAAAGTGCGAGGAAAGAGAGACGGAACGGGACGACAGAACAACAACATCCATCCCTGTGAAGATCCTGTGGTGGCAACTAAAACTGACAGGATGGGCTGAAGGATGTGTTAGTGTGTGTGCGTGTGTGTGTGTGCATCCATGCCCACACTGACTAACGTTTGGATACCAAGTGCCACCCCCACTGTCTGTTCCTCTTCTCATCCGCCAACGCCCCCCAATGACTCCACTCCGTCGCCTCTCTTTTCTTACTTCACCATACTCCCCACGCTTTTCTCCCTTTTTCCCGTCTGTTATCCCTTGTCTTTGCTCACCTCCCACTTCTCAGCTCTCCGACGCCACTTCTCACTCTTGTTCCTCATTTAACATTTAACATTCCCCTTTGTTTGTTCGTTGGGTTTTGCGTCTCCTTTTGGGAAGGTCGCGAAGGAAAGCTTTCCCTGAGCTTGGTTCCTGTTGTTTCAGACAATGTTGCACAGAAACATGAAAGCACACAAGAACACGCCTAACACGGATTTGTGTCTATGAACATATGGAACTCTCACACGGTTTCCCACGTGTGATCTTCTCAGCGGGATTGAAGTTCAGGCCAAATGTGCAGTGAATGATGGTCGGTCTGTTCTGGTGCTGGTAATTGACGCCACGTCTGATTACACTTTAACACCACATTCAGAATGACCTGTTCCTGTTCCTCGGCTCCTTTCCAATGAACGGCTGTAAAATAGGATAGACGAGGCCTTTATTGTGATCACAAGCATGCTCACATGCACTCAAATGCATGATTTCAAAATCCTGCAGCTTTTATTTGGCTGGAAAATCAACTTTAAGCCATTCTTTATGGATCAATTAGTTGTATTTTTTTAGGGTACCTTTCAAGGACATGGAATTGATGTGCAGATTGTAAAAATATGTCTGATTTATGGACTGCATTAGACCATTAGTTTTGCTTTTGGATATAAAATCAACAAGATTTCTGCATCAATTAAGTCTCAAATATATAATTTCTATCTACCAATAGTAAAAACTTAATCCCCCCCATTCTCTAACGGATTTTATCAGGGTTGGGATCAATTACATATTTCAACTACAATTACGTCTTCAATTATTCATGTTCAATTACCACTCAATTATGATTAAGATGATTGGCATTTTTTCCAATTACAACTAAAATTACAGTCACTCTTTTCCCCCTTAAAGTCAATTACAATTACGTCCTCATTTACTAAAGTTGAGCTGAGCTCATGCTGCTTAATAAACATGAGACAGAGCGTGGGGGTGGGGCGTTCGCCAGTACATACATAGACTGTAGAAAATACATACATAGCACTGTGAGAAGGACGCTGAAATGCTCACCTTCGTGGGCGTGTCTGTTTACATGTCAGTCACGACAGAGAGCTTCCTGGAGGCGTGGCTTCTCCAGCTCAGTGCCGCTTTAAATTCGTCATCAAAGTGAGAACGCGTCATCAAATTGGAGCGAGGTGTTTGGGGTCACCCTGCAGTAAGAAAGGAGCAAATCACCCTCTAACAACGATTGAGGAAATCAATGAAAAAAACACTTTGGGCGTGTGTATGAAGCCCTAATAGCATTTTATCATGTTTAAAGCACAGAAAAGTTAATTTAGCGTAACGTGGACCCTTTAAACTTTTTCTTGTGTTTTTCTTTTTGTTACCACCTCATATGGCAACGGGTCGGTTTTAATCCATGTTTTAAATCAGCCGTAAAATAGGCTAAAAACCCATTATCTATCATCCAATTAGTTTTTTTATCTCTTGGTTACCGTGTTAGATTTCCTTATTCATAAAAATATTGGTATTGATATTTATATCTGCGCCTTTTTTGTGTCAATATACCCCTCGATTTCAATATTTTTTTAGAATATGGTAAATTGTTAGTGAGAAAACACATCTCAATAATTAACTATGTGTGTGTAAGTCATAGAACTGTAACATGGTTCCCAGTTTTGCATTTAATTTTTATAGAATTTACGTACCAATTACAATTACAAAGATCACACAGTGATTAGTGTTTTTCTGTCACGGCAGGATGTACGGACAAATCGTCAGTTCGACAAGGATCGTGTCCTTACTGATCTGAAAACCCTATTAAACTTGACATTCATAGTTTCAGACCTTGGTAGTAGCAGAGTTACTGTAGAAAAACCACACATTCGCACTCAGACCATTGGACCTTCAACCTACAACCTACATTCTCGTAGCTTGCAAGTGAGGATGTAGAAAATATTGAGAGAGCAAAGTAGAAAAAACCGCTGCTGGTCCTCGTTGGACTGGTTATATATTTTCTACACTTGAATCAATACTTTCACCCTGCTTACCCTCTGTGCTCTTTGATTTTGCTGCTGCTCTTTCTGTTCAAAGCACTACAACTTTCTAAGTCAGCAGGATACCTACAGCAGCATTGCAGCGAATTCAGTGGAGCTGGAAAGTAATTATTTTAACATGCCGACAACACCACCCATCAGTGTTGCTTACTTGTGTTTTAAAGCTTTGATATTGACTGAAATCCAAGAAAGTTGCGTGATTCCCTCTGGGCTCAACCTGTCTCCTTATCTTACATCCTTTTTATTCACGTTTTTTTTAATCACTCCCTAAAAAACATCAAGTTCTCTGGGGTACAACATACACAGAGTCCAGCTGATACAAAGTACATCCCAACATCTGGTCCTCTTTGCCTCAAGCAGCCAATTAGCAACCCTAGAAGTTAAACTAAAGCGTACTTTGGTATGGCATAAATATTTTGTGCTTTTTAAGATTCCAAGTGCATCATCTGCCCTTGCTGTCTTGCCTCCAGGCAGCAGCTCATTTCTCTTGGCGTCGTCTTGTGTAGAAACTTGGCAGGTTACACAGCATCACCCTATTACTAAAACCTCCCATTGGAACAGTACCACTCATCATGGCTTAAAGATAATAGAAGCAGCTATCCCTGGCCTCTTTTGGTTGTTGGAGCGTATGCAGCAGTCAACCTGCCACTGCAACAAAGCAACTTCAGTTACAAACCAAGTTCCCAGTTTCGTGGCATTAGGCTTCACATATTTGTCTAGAACACACCCGTTGACCATTTCACTAAGCTAAGCTTATTTCACAGGCAGTTAAAACCAATGCTCTGAAAATCAAAGCCTTCTGACTCTGTTTATTCATGCTTTCAGAGTGCTGCTGTGGTTGTTTCCCAATTCCTCTACGATGAGGATATGTTTAATGCGTGCCTTCAAGTTTTGCGTTGTGTGTGAAGTTCCCTGATTGCATTCACAGAGAGCCATGACATTTGGTTGAGGCCAAAACTCACTCGATGATCAAATACATAGCATTGCAGAAATCAGCTTCTTTCTTTCTGCCTCTGATTGAGTTTTAACTCTTTAACATGTGCGCAGCATGTTTTAGGACTGATGTTGGCAAACTATGAAAAACGCAGCGATTGATAACTAAATAGGTCTTTATAACTATTTGCATGTGAGCATTTGTGATACTGTCACTAGGTCTGTTTGTCTGAAAGCTGCTGGAAACATTTTTTTTTTTTTAAATCCATAGTGTAAGCCTCATGGATCAATGAATCAAAGATGTAAAAGGTTGATATTGCTGCTTGAAAGTCAAATGTAAAACAGTGGAGTCTCGTAGATGGATGTATAGAAGTGTTCTTACTTCATTCCTACAGAGATTGCTTGTGTTCGCCCCATAATCACTGCCTGTGACTTTACAACACATTTCTGGTTTTTTCACAGAATGAAAGTTGTGGAAAAACAATGTTCATTTTAGGGCTTACACGGAAAGATCTGATTCCGGACGAAATTGAATGTCTCTTGGAGCAAGGTGATGGGAACAAAAATGATGTCAAGTGAATCACTTTCCTCCTTGTCTGGCAAAGAAACACAAGAAATCACAGTGAGAAGAATGAATTAAAAACACATTTATATACCCGTTTATGGGATTCCACATCTCGCAATTCAATATATGAAACTTTTCTGAAAATGTCAATAAGAGATTTTTTACAGTGGAGATGAAAACAAACTTTTGAGCGGCAATTGCAAGCTTTTACATTTTTTCTTCATTTGAACAGAGCTTACATACTCAAGCCCGCCGCCACGTTGTAGTTTCCATGGAAATCCTACATTTCCCACAATCCTTAGCGCTTCTCTGTAGTCATTGTACTCCTGGGACGTGTTTTCAAGGTGTCGGTACTTTCATAGCTTGTCTGCCAGTTTCTCCTCGAAGCTCGTCTTCATCTCTCTTGCTCTTAAATTGCAGGTCGGTGTTGCATCTAATGCGGGTCAATACAATGTCGAGCTTTGTTTTGTGTAACAATAGGTACGCGGACAAGTCAGCGTGGTCGTAAATCTGAGCTTTGCACTTAATTGGCCTGGTGGACTACGGTGATGTACGCCCGAGTATGTTTGAGCTGTTACACTATGGATATATTTAACAAAAATGTTTTGCATTATTAGTTCTGAGAGATGCCACATCCATTTTCAGGGCAAAATGCTAAAACATGCACAGTGAGTTCATGAGCAGCAGAAATACATATGTTCATTGTTAATTGATATTATCATTGCAAGCTGAATAAGTCATTATTCAAAGTACTGTTGCATTGATTGTGCGTTCAGTTCGTCGCATAGTGTTACAAAAATACATTCTAAAGCCCCGTGCGCTACATCTTGCAGGTGTAAAGTCATAAATGTGAATTCTGTCAAACCACCACAAGCTCTCGAGTTTTTTCCTCTATTCTCGGTGACACTGCAGGATTCAATGTGTTGTTGCCATAGCGCCCATTGGCAGTGAGGGACAGTGAAAGTAGGAGCAAGGCGTACGAGAGCCTGATGTAAAGAGGGATAAACACACGGGACAGAGATGATTGAGTGGTGGTGTAACATGATGTCCATTCATAACGGAAACCTTTTCAACAATGAACTATTAA
The DNA here is from genome assembly GCF_900634775.1 of Gouania willdenowi. Classification (NCBI taxonomy): domain Eukaryota; kingdom Metazoa; phylum Chordata; class Actinopteri; order Blenniiformes; family Gobiesocidae; genus Gouania; species Gouania willdenowi. Next base: position 22,309,710 of record NC_041047.1, on the reverse strand, counting down.
AACCTTTGTTGATGCTTTCTTCAAGTTCTGCCTACGACATACAGCTGAAAGTCAATTCTTTTGTTCAGTTTTAACGTTGTCCAGTTGTCTCATTCAGAGTGAGGGAAGTTGGTGCACTCTATTGGTCCATTACAGTTTTCCCTTACAGTATATCTTAATTATTGATATTTAGTTTAGTTCAGTTTATTTGACAGGGACAATGTACAAAATACATGAATCTTACGAAAAGATGCTTTGTACCAGATTTAGCTCGCGCTAATTTCCATCTGCAGTCCCCAGGCAGGTACACACAGTCTTAAAACATTACATTACAAATAACTGTCAGTAGCACCAACAAATACATGCAATATTAGCTGAACAGTAATCATTTAAAATGAATCAGATTTATTATTTTATTCTTCACAGGATGATCACAGGCATCATACTGCTCCCCAAGATGGACAAATTATGGACTCCAATGAACTTACCACACGTGTTTATGGACAACACATGCAACCACTAGCAAAATACTGTATGCATACATACTGGAAGGTCCCAGGTGTCCTCCCAGGATTCAAACCCAGGGCTTACTTACTGAGACACAAATGCTAATCACCAGGACTGTACAGCCCTATTCCTATGCTACTGAAGTCCACATGCTCTGTCCTATATGTTCGTGTGTGTGTGTGTGTGTGGTGTTCCCTAATGGCAGATGAATAAAAGAATTGGAGCTAAGGCTGCGAATGCTGTCGTTATCTTGTCGTGAGCCAAACTGTTTCTGTGAGAGAGAGAAGAGTTTCGACAGGCTGCTTTTCAGCAATTTTCCATTTGTCTCCAAGCCATTATATTCCAACCCTCTATTTTTGTGGTTACTTATCTTTTGAAATACCATTTATGCTTTGTTCCTCCTTCTTTCCTAGAGGACCTCTTACAAATTCATCTACATTCACCTTCTGGGGAACGTAGATTCCTCCTTTTTATGACAGTTGTTGGGGCTTGACAGCTGTCCTTCAACCGTATGCTTTATGTGGTGTTTCGATGACCAAGATGGTGACAGAATAGGAATGTGTGGTTGAATAAGACCTGATTAGTAGTACGAATAGCTTCTGTCCGTCACAACTCCGTCAGCTCAGCAGTAAACCTTTAGCATGCTTAAAATTAAGGCCGTGGCTATTCATTACAGAAAGACTGCCAGTCTATTCATATGGAACATTCCTCATTGGCCAGTTTAGGTGACATGACAGGTGCACCATGTGACTTAAAGTACCCCGCTAACCCTTTTAATTTAGGCTTAACCCTAACCCTATCCCTAACCTTAACCCTAACCCTAACCCTAACCCAGGAAATACCCTAAAAAGGTAATTTCTTTTGTTTATATATTTTTAACCCTATCAATAACCATAACCCAGGAAATACCCTACAATATAATTTTTTTTCGTATATGTATTTTTAAAGGTGGAATTTGCCGTGTTAAATATGTTAAAATGAAAAAAATATTTACGACAAAAGCGCGTTTGGTGTGAACGGTGGTTTAAAACAATGTCGGACATGGCCTTTTTCTCAAATCATTCTTTTACGGGGGAATGCAACTTTGCTTCAGAAAGATGCATTTTTAAAACATGCTCTTTTTAAACCACGACAAAACAAACAGTTAAAATTGCTTTCTTTCTGTCCTTCAGTCTTTCAACCTTACCCATCATCAGATGCCTGAGGTGTCCAAACTGCTTCCAGATACGGCCGGCGATTTCCTGCGTTTTTGCCGCTTCGCTAAATTGAGCTTCATCACTCTAAAAAAAAAAGCTCCACTATACATACTCATTTTAAAAAACAAACAACCTTTGCCAAGCCAGTTTTGCTAAAGAAAGCCATTAATATTTCTTGCCCCAGTTTTTGACATATACTGGGTTTCTGTCTAATGAAGGATTATCACTGACATTTCAGCACAAATAAAAGCCTGTGGCCATACCAGCACATCAATGAGGCTGACTTTGGAACCCACAGAGCTTTGAGCTAAATAAGTACATCAGCATTCCAACATAATCCACAGGACAATGCTGAGATTTTGTCAACAGCTATTAGTGTTCGTACAGTTTTGGGTTAGGGTTAAAATTGTAGTCTTGGTGGTAAACATTTCATCGTATTAAATATCATTTCCATATTTCAGATATACAGTATACATTTGTAATTTTGTATCCAACCTAATACTGTAAAACATGATCTACTCTTGCCTTTGCTGTTGTTTAATGATGATAACAATTAGCATTTAAGTGTGGAGCAGTCAAAGACATACCATTATTGCATCTATCCAAGCAACCCAGAAAGTATTTGAAATGATTTAAATCAGTGGTTCTCAAACTTTTTCTGAGGTGCTCCCTTTAGAGAATGCAAAATTGTGGCTATTCTTCTTCATCACTCATAAAAATAGCATAAAATGTGTAATCACATATTTTAGAACAGCAATAATAAAATCATTTGTGTGCAAAGGATAGTAATTTTTTTTATTTTGTCATGCACAGTGATCAGCAAGGCTGTTCTCACACCTCCCAGTGTGGTAATCAGTGATTTAAATGATGAAAAATGTGGATTAGGCAACAGATAATGGTTATTAATCATTGCTGTGTTGACCTGAGTTGCTTTCCTGATCATGCATATTTTGAAGGTGAGGTAAATTGGAGTTTTGAGAGAACACCACTCAGAAACGTTCTAAGTCCACCCTGGGAAATTAAGCCGTGGGTCTTTTTGCTATGAGGCAGAAGTTCTAACTGATGCACCATCAGGCTTTTCTGCTGATAATCAAAGATATATTGATTATAGAAGTATGTGGTGCTCTGTCAATCAGAGAAATGTACATTTATGTGCTGAGAATGAATACCATAGCAAATATTTACCCTGTGTTGCATTCGGTTTGTGTAACAATTATAATTTGTGAAACAGATTGATAGGTGGTGATGTGATTAGATATTCAATTGAACACACGGAGTAGTTGGCATTAAATCCATACCTCTAGAGGTTAGGGTCGTTTTTTCCTCCCTGTAATCAAACTGTTACATCAGAGGTAGAATTAAATCATAGCAGTGTTCATGCTCTCGGGCTGGCTTTCTTTGTTGATACCAATCCTGTTATTGGTTTGGCATTATTGAATAGCGTTGCCTCTCACACAAACAAACACAGAGAACATTGGAGGTCGACAATAAGTCAGAGAGAGAGAAGCTTGTGCCCAAAAAAACCCCTAGCCTCTGGGCATCTGTGCAGCAGTGAACCTCCACAGATGGGTCAATAACAGGCAGGTTGTTGTTGTCAGATCAATCCGGGCCCCCGAGCAATGCTTTGCTTCTAATTGCCATGTGTGCTGACAACACGGCAACATGCACTTTAGCTGCACATGTGCCCAAATCTTTTTGGTACAGTGATTTTGGCGTGGTGTTGGTGATGGTTGCGTTCTGCAGTAAAAATAGATTTCCAATTAACAGGCATCTGTCATTATTGCAGGCTCACAGAGATGAAATTTAAAAATGAATGCTTTGATTCCTGATCAAATGAGTGATGGAAAGAGATATGTGCATACGGTTGACGTAATCAGAATTGTGTCTGCTTGTCTTGTTGGGTCACCCTTTAAGACTAAACTGTTTAAAAACTGTGCATTGTGAATGACTTTAGCAATTGGTTCTACTTGCATTAACTATACATTGAATATTCTATGAAATTCTTATTCATACAGCATAAAGAAACAGAGGTAGACCATGTAAAAGCACAGATGTTGGTCAGTGGAAATTACAAACCTTCAGTAGTTGCAGAACTCCAATCATTGTGCGGCGTTAAGTTTAGCTCAACAACTGTGAAGGAAATTTAAAGCTGATATTTGGAGTTACTGAGAAATCTAACTTTAAGTATGATTCTTTTGAAATTCGAAAAAAATCCCTAACTAGTCTTTTACTATGGTCTACTACTGGTGGTCATTCATATACATTAATGTATATAAGTCCCTCCTTCGTCCTATAGACCCCTATACAAATGGAAACGATCGCCGACTGCGTCCAGCCAATAGGCTTTGACTTTCTGTTTTTGAGACTGTCAATCAAAGTGAATGAGGAACTGTGCACGGAAACAAGGCCGCACGTCACAACAGCAAATGGGTAAATATGATTTTGGCTCTTACCTGACCCATAGACATATATCAATGCGACCTTGTTATGTTCCGCGATGCGCGTGGAGAAACGTAGAGGTGTGGCTTCTGGTAGATTGGGATAGGCAGTGGGAGGAAGTGAGGCTGTTTAGGGCGGGACATCGAGACGTTTCTCAGAAACTCGAGATAGCAGCTTTAATTGAATGGCTTTTACGGGCTGCGCAGCTGCATTGAAGCTTTGGAACCATAAGTGCCACAGTGTAAAGCTCTTTAATGCTCACTTTAGAGCATTTGGGTTGTATTACTTACCTGATGACATTGTGCCAAGTTTAGTTTTGTGGATTATTACTGTGGTTTTGTTTAGCCCTTCTTAAAATCAAAATAAAAGAAACGTGTAGAAGTTCAGCTTATCAAGATACATTTTTCACAGCTTGGTTTGGACACAGGCACATGTTTGTTTTGGCTTTTATTACCTGGTTTACACTGCTGGTAGCTCTCCCGTTCTAGCCTTTCTCTGGAATATAAAACAGGTGTGATTAATCACATGCACTACAGCTGTGAATAATTACATACAGTCCCTTCCCGAATCACCTTCCTATGCTGACTCTTTTCCTACTAACACACGGACAAACCACTAAAGCATTCCATTGCAGGTGTTTTTGGTTTAAACAAAACCAAAGTCTTGCATCATGATGTTCTGCTGTTGTTTCTTGTGAAGTGTCCTTTTTTTTCTACCAATAAATTAAGTTTGAATTGTTAAATTTGTAATTTACACAGACCATAACCATCCCAGCTTTTGAACAATAATTCATACCGTTATATTTAAACATATAACATGAAACCACTCATTCTGTCCCTGTAAATCTCTAGGTTTAAGTGGACATTGTTTGGAGGCTAGTTTCAAAAGATCATTATGTTACAATCAGACTGTAGCTAAATGCAGCCCAAATCCTTTTTTTTTTTTGCCCATATGCAACATGTATCCTCATAGAATGAATAAATATGTATATGTTATACACATTATCAGTGCCACACACAAATATGCTTCCATATTTACTTATGTAAACACTGTGCGTGCTCACACATTCCCTCAGGACCACGAAGGAGTCACTTCAGGGTCGCATTCAAAACTGATAGAAGTTGCGCTAAATGTGTAATATGAACGACCACAAAACACACAAAAACAATTCTCAAATAAATGACACATGACCCCTTTTTTCTGAGTTCTTGGTTTTCTTTTAAAACGTAGATTTTCCCAATTTAGATAATGGTGGAATTTGAGTGTACTGGCTTTGTCTGCCTCTGTTTTCGCCCATTCTTGGACTGACTGAAATATTGTATTCTGCTGACTTCCTTTACTTGCTACTCTATTATCTTTGCTCAACAGAAAATCTTTAAATCTGTAATAAAAAAAAAACACATTCAATTTTAATTCTAACCTAAACTGTATATATATATATATATATATATATATATATATATATATATGATTTAATCAATGCTGCCTCATGGGGCTCAGACATCATCATTCATGAGCAGCAATATGAACATGTGCAGCAGAGATAAGCCGATCATCTGCTGCTACTACCTGCTGTTCATTGACCAGTTGATAATGAACCCCTATGGGGGTTCGATTTATGCACAGTATTTATGTGAGTGTATAAGTGATTCTGTCAGGATATGTAGCTTGTTAGCTTCACGTTGCCTCACACATTTAAACGCCTTACACTTTTTGTGCACGACTGACTACAACAGCTGTAGCTTCATCTTTACAGTCCATAGTTTAAATTAAGCCTGTTCTGAGACGAGCACAACGTTCTCTGTGTAGCATCAAAAGACAACAAAGAGCAATATAACATGTTTTTTTATTTTATTTGTACAAACAATCAAATGATGGCTTTTTGAATACATCAATCAATAATAATAATGATAAAAGTTCCCCTAATAACTATTTGTAAATCCAAATAGTAATTGGCTGAGAAAAATATTAGTCAGCAGTGCTCGCAGGTCGAGAATAGAATAGAATAATTATATTGTCGTTGCACAAGTACAAAGAAATTGCACATGCCCCTCCCAACCCAACAACATTCAACTAAACTTTAAAGATTCAAGCGAAACATGCACAATCGACATTAAAAAACAACATAAGGTATGGTAAAAGTCTGTCGGAATAAAAAGTTCATCAGTATAACAGTTCATCACTATAAATGTTTATCAGTATAAAAGTTCATGGGTATAAAAAGTTAATCAGTATAAAAGTATATCGGTATGAAATATTTAAATGTTTAATTTTCTATATGAGTATTGATGCTGGTGTCTATGGTGTGTGTTGATTACTTAGAGAGTGGATGGCTTTTGGGAATTCTTTAGGTCAAATATGAGTCTACTCTAACTCCCCCTTACATGACCCAGTATTAAAACAACATAATTTCAGCATGATGACATTGTAAAACACACAGGCAGAGGCTGACTGCACCACCATGATCCAGAAGGTAGTGAAGCCTGAGGCTGGGCTGTGTTAGTGAGGAGTTGGACACTGCAGCCATCCTACACATGACTTTTTTTTTCACATTATCACTATATTTCAGTCAATCTTAAATATAACTAAAGATAACAGTGAAGGAAAGGGAAGATATTTTATTCATGGCAAAGAAGGAGAAACGGACGGGTCTGAAAGGTCATTTCTAAAGTGTTGTTTGGGTGCTAAGAATTCCGAAGCCCTTCACACAAAGGGATGTAACAACATGTTATCTTGAGAGCAGCATCTCTCGATAAGGTCACAGAATGCGTCTCCGTGGGTCTGCTTGAAACACAAACAACACTGTAAAGCAGTTTGTCTCCTGATAGATGCGCAGAAAGCAAGAGATGGGACATTTATTCTCATTCACTCACTAACGCAGATTTTAAAGCAGTTCCTTTTGTCCGTATGTATCAAAAGCTCCTGCAGAGCATTTGCTCTCGTTTGTTTTGGGCCCTATTGCTGTCTTACCTGGTGGCTTTGCAAATGCCTGAAGGAAGAATAATCAATCACTTACCTTGTAATCCAGAGAGCTAAATAATGTCTGTAGCTACCAATTTGCCAGAATGTCAGGAGGACAAAGAATCGGTGTACCAGACCCCAGATTTAATGAGGAGATGAGGGAGAAGCCTGATGAAGCTGTGCTAGATTTTTTTGCTTTGTTTTTTGGCTGTGTGCAATTTTAAAAAGTCCAGATGAGCTATTTCTTTCCTCTTCACTGACTTCATGACAAGTAAAGCAGAGAGAAACTGCATCGCACAGCAGTTCAGCCTCACACATTGTCTCGCAAGTCAAGTACTTCAACCTACAAATTCATTGCTGAATATACCGAGTATATTTTACCTGAGCCGCACCGATGTGAAAGTCACATGAGTGCGAGTTCCTGCTTTCTTATGCCACATTAGAGAGGCTACCAAGGCGGGAGCTATTGACTTCCAAAGGAAATAGCTTTTATTGATTTGATCTGCTCCATAAGTCGTCAGGTTGCAAATTAATTTGTTGAACATCTCCATGACTGTGTTCTTACAAAGAATCACCATCCTGTTACAGGTTAGAAGAACTTGGTGTTGATTGAGTGATAAAGTAAAAAAAGAATAGAGTCCAGCCGATATAGGATTTTTAGGGCTGATGCCTGTTTTGGGGTTTTTAACTCATTCAGTGCCAGCCATTCTCAGATTTTCTACCCCCCTCGGTGCCAGCCGTTTTTGAGCATTTTTACTGATTTTAAAGACCCACATAATTTTTTCTACTATGACAAAAAATTGTTTCTGGCTCGTTTCATTCTTTTGTAATCAGCCGTTGAATAGAGCAAGTTTTACACAAATCTTCAGTTTCAGAGCAAAAAGCTGAGAAAAAAGCCTTTTTGTAAAAAAAACCCTGTCAGTGACTTTAAAGCTTTTTTTCGCTTTAGTGACAACTCTAACATCTGAACATCGTTTCCTTATATAAAACTAATAAAAAAAACACAGACCTGGCTTTTGATGGCAAACTTAGAGTTTTTCTCAATTGCTAAGACACATTTCTTGAAACCTGCTCTCCTTTTCTCTAAACTGTGAACACAAAACAATTTCCAAGCTACATTCACAAAACGTCAGACTCTTCTTGCAAAACCAAACTTTCACCTCAAAACAGTTCAATCTGTGCTCAAAACGGAACTGTGTTGTCAAATCACAAAAAGAGAAAACAGAAATCTTATGCATTTACACGTATCTTATGCGTTTGCCACTTGTGTACAGTAAGCCCATGTAAAAAAGTACAAAAATATACAAATAAGTGCATTACTCAGCCACAGCATCATGTCTCCGTACTGGGTCAGGCCACAGGACTTCATCCACATCACAGGCCACATTTTGTCTGGCCAGGCAACGGGGGAAAAAACCCCTGGCATGCCGTATCCAGGCTTGGCATGCCTCCACACCTATGTCACCACAGGCAAGTCCCATGGCTTGCAGGAGATTTACCCTGGTGTAAGGTTGGCGTTCATATACCTTCCACCGCCATGAGGAGAAGAATTCCTCAATGGGGTTAAGGAAAGGGGAGTACGGTGGAAGGTAAAGATTGATAAAACCTTGGTTCATATTGAACCACTCTCTAACCTGGAGGGCTCTGTGAAAACTCACATTGTCCCAAACAACAACATAGATGCTCATCCTGCTGCCCTAACAGAGCATCTCGCATGTGATTGAGGAAAATGAGAAGCTGGTGAGTGTTATAGGGCCCCAGGTTGGCATGACGGTGGACAACCCCATGATTGCTGATGGCAGCACATAATGTGACATTGCCACCACGCTGCCCAGGAACACAAACAATGGCCCGATGGCCAATCACATTACGACCTCTCCTTCTCCTTTTGGTGAGATTAAACCCAGTTTCATCCATGTATATGTATTCATGGGGTCTTTCTATTGCATCCAGTTGAAAAACCCTCTGTAGAAATAGATATAGTTTTGTAAGTGATACGGAAAAAGTGATTTAGGCCACTACAGTAAATCACTACTTGGAGTAATCAACATTGAACGTGTCTGGATATACGCCAACCTGTACATACTGGAATCTTTGCTCTTTGACTCTGTCTGAGTTGCGATCAAATGGCACTCTGTACAGATGTTTCATGCGCAGTCTGTTGCGCTTGAGGACACGATCAACAGTAGAGAGGCTGACACTGTTGATACCCTCAAAATTGACATGGTCCTCAATGATCTTCTGCTGAATTTCACTCAGTTTAATGGCATTGTTCTCACGGACCATATCAACAATTAGCGTCTCTTGGTGTGGGGAGAACATACCTGTCCTCCCACCCCCATGTGGCAGTCTTTCAATTCTACAAGAAGAGAACATGGAGTTACAACAAATATATATGGAATACTAGGCCTACAAACAGTTAGACCAACCCTCCATTACAATACTACAGTACATTGGTACAGTGATGTACTGAAGCATATGTACTTACAGTATACTGTGGTACAGTATATAGAGCTGGTAAGTCCCGCCCAGCCGTAAAACCCCACTGGAAAGTGAAAAACCGTCAATGCAAGTGAATGTGAGAAATAATTCTCACATTCACTTGCATTGACGTTTTTCAATCTAGAGGTCCAGTGGGGTTTTACGGATGGGCGGGACTTACCAGCTCTAGAGTATGTCATACAGTAATTGCTGTCAACATTTACATACTGTACTATAATGTCAAAAAAAAGGTAATTACCTGTTCTCGTCTCTAAATCTTCGGATTATGGTGGACACAGTGAATCTACTGATGTTTGGTTGTACCCTTTGTCCTGCCTCCCTCATGCTCATACCATGGACAAGAACATGGTCAATCACAGTAGCTCTGATTTCATCAGATATTACTGTTCTTTGTCTTTGCTGACCACCTCGCCCTCCTCTCACACGAACTCTTCCTCTCAGATTTCTATCCATTGTAGGGCCTCACAAACCAGTGCTCTTCCCTTACATCATTAGCCACAAGTGTGATCAGTTTTGAGTTGTTGTGTTCAAGTGGTGACACCTGTGCTTTAATTGTGTTTGACTTTTGTCACCTGTGCTCACCATTATGCAGCACGGGTGCATCACAATGAAAATGTGTTGGCAAGTTGTGTCTAAACAGGTGAAAAGTGTTTATGGTTTTGCCAAAAGAGTGATTGTTTCAATCAGTGGGTTCAGGCAACTGAGCATTTGGTTCAGACAATAGGGTTTAGTGTTTTAGCAATTGAGAAAAACTTATTATTATTTATCTATCTGGGTCAGAGTTGAATAGATTTCTTACTGTATTTTGGCGTTCCTCCAACTTTCTCTCCCATCAGTCTGCACACACATAACTTCCTCTTCCTCCCGGACATGCAGAGGGTCACTGCTTACCCCGTTTTTTTATGGTTTTATCTCACAATCACCACACTATCCATGAGTTCCACACTTGCTTTGGTCGGAGTGTGCGCTGCTGTGCGCTGCTGGGAACGTCAGCTCTGCACGTAGAGCCATTTTCTGTTTCGCAAACTCCTTTCCTCTCTCCCTCTTAGCTCTGCTGAGCATGGATGATCTCTCATCCAAAGGTGCGCTGCTACCTCCTACATGTCACCTATTATTTTGCTATCTGGCTCACAGGCTGGGGGTATTTTGTACCCACCTCCACAACCCCCCTCCTCCCCCCGACACGCAGGGATGACCCGTTTGGCCCGGTTAGTTGATGGTTTTATCTCACAATCACAACATTATCAATAATCCACTCAGGTCCACACATGTTCTGTGTTGTTAGTATGTGGAGCTGTGAGCTGCTGGATGCGTCACAATATCACTTCACAGCGCCATAATCTCACTTCTTTTCCTGCTTCTTCCTGCTTTGCTGGGTAGCATCAGTGGCTAATCTCTCATCTAAAGGTGCACTGCAGCCATCTTCAGGACACAGTTGGTCACTGCAACACCCCACAGCTTAGATATTGATGAGGGACCTCCGCGAAGGTGTTTTCCAGTAATCCCCGTGAATAAACGCAAATGACAAGTTTCTCGTCAATGGTGCTGAGCGTTTGGATTTGAAATGATGAGATATCTCGTCAATGGCACTGAATGAGTTAAAAAGCTAATATCAGATGAATTTTGGACATGAACATACTGTACATTTTTGCAATACCCAAAATAAGATTCAAGATGAAGAAGAAAAACATTACTGTCATCGTAGATCTTTTAATGCTGGTGCTCCAAATGACCTGGATATCAGTAAAAAAAATTTCTTCCATCACCTCAAACAGATGACTAGATTTATTAACACAGGGCTCTATTCTCCCATGCGTGTAAGTCCAAAAAGCCACGCAGTGGCTCTGTTTTTGGCTGTGTGCTATTCTCCCCCTCACTTCAGTTAGTAGTTGCGCACCTTCATCCCAGTTACAAACTATGGGTGGAGCAACCCTAATATGTGGGTGTTCCCATTCAAATCTGGCTTTACGTGTATTCTCTGGTGTGCTGTGACCACTCAGCTGCTTAATTAAAACTCTGACAGACGCAGACTTCTGTCCACGTTGGTCACAGTGATTCAACTATTTTCATACTATGTCCAACGTGAAGTCACAGTTTGATCCACTACCGAGTGAAACAAGCTGTCATATGCAGATGTTCCCACACATATTTTATTGATGCTCAGCTCAGGTCACTTTAAACAATTGATATTTAAAACTGCGTATTATGGAAGCCAATAGTTCTGTTTCACTGCAAACATCCCTCTGTATTAAAGCAGGACGCTCTGCGGCCGCGTTATTTCCTCATATCTCCAGCTCATCTAACTCGGTCACGCTTTACAGCAATGATGATGATGATGATGATCAAGGAAAGAGATTTTAACTGTGTCTCGGACAGAAGAATTCGGCCGATCCTCAGTCACACTGCAATAATCTGATCAAATCAACCTGTTACATTGTTTATCAATAAAGGCATTTCAAATTAAATGTCGTAATCAATAACCCTGATACATGTAAAGCTACAGCACAATCGTGGTTCTCTGCTTCTTTCGCAACAGAGTCAGACATGTTGCTCCATCTGACTCTCTTGTCATTATGTCCATCTCTGTTGCTCTTCTGGTGCTTTTTCACCTACAGTTCAAAGTCCAGGGGTGGGGGTTTATCCCTCACCACTTCTCCCCCATTTGCTCATCTTGTGATAACCAGCATGACGGGTTGACATTCAGGGCCTTTTGTTTTCTTCATTGTCGTCACCTCTCTTTCGACCCCCTTTTAATATCCTTTGTGTGACTGTGTTACACACTAACCATGGTGCCTCAATAATGATTCTACACATGCATTCAGTTTAGAAGCTAACATTCTGACCACACTCATAGAATCAGTGTACAGAATCTGAAACTACCAAAATTAAATAATACTTTAATTAGTAACTTGTTTTTCAGCCACTGATCAATAAGAAAAGGCAAACTGCTGCAAACTGTGGTTCTGGAATACAGAGTAAAAGAAATATATATATATAAAAAATAAACTTGCTCAAATCGCAAAGAGTAACCATGGGTAAATTAAAAAAGGCAAAATGTAGCTGCAAATGATGAACTAGTGCACTGTAATTTTGTCATCATTACTGTCGATTCAGAAGCGTCAGGTTATAATGCAGAAAGCATTGAAATTTAATACATCAGTTACTTTTTATAGCCGGACCGATTAATCGGCCAGGCTATTGACCGATATCTATTAGGGATGTAGCGATTCACTCAACTCCCGATACGATTCGATTCACAATACTGGGTTCACGATACGATTCTCTCACGATTTATTTTACAAAATGGGACTGTAGACAAATGATGACTGAAAAATATTCCTTTATTTTTTTGGGGAAAAAAACCTAGAAAATACTGTACTATGTTCCTTTTATTTTTCATTGTCAAAAGAATCCCTTGATAAACCATTCAAAACAATGCAATTTAACTAAAAATAAATCTTGAATGCAATAAATAAAGGAATAATACAAATGAAGAAGTAGCCTATTCATTTAAATTCTGGTTCTATAGTAAACAATGCAAAACTGCATAATAGATCTTATTCTTTTTAAAAGTGCAACTGAAAATGTATTTTGTGCCTTAACAATTGGACATTTAAAAAAAAAAAAAAAAAAACAGTGCACTGTATTTACATCAGATATTTGTTTGGACCAGGAGAGGGCGCTGGTAACCCAGTGGTCGGTTAGCATGCAGCTAATCTAGCAGTGAAGAAGAGATGCTATGCTAGCAGACAGAGCTAATAGAAAAACGTGACTTTTACAGATATTCTCGTAATATTACAGATATTCTTTCAGTGCTAAAGGGGTGAAGAATTATTTATGAACATGTTTAAGGTAGATGGCAGCCAGAAAGAAAGTAGTAACAGATTCCGCCCGCCGCCTACACTTTTGGATGAGAAGGATATATAGCGCCCTCTGCTGTTTAAAAAAAGTACTGATATTCAATTTTCAGAGCATCGATGTGAACCGTGATACCTATGAATTGATTTTTAACTGCCTTACGATTAATCGTTACATCCCTAATATCTATTAATCAGTGATTGCTAAAATTGGCCTGATTAAAAGGCGCAAAAATAAAATGAGTGAGTGCAAAAAAGTAAATGAAAAAAAAAAGCTTTTAAGCACAACACATGTTCTTTGACCACCTGCCTGGGTTATTCTGGTCATTAGATTTATCTCCCCGCAACACTTCTTAGTGAAGCTAATGGGCCCCTTTTATGCTTGTGCTCTTCACAATCTGAGTCATTGAATGCTGTGTCCTATAATCTGAATCAAATGCACTTAAACCTCTTCTTTATGTTGTTTTTCTCTTCGTATTTACCCCTCTCTGGCTCAGATCTTCCTCTTCATGTGTTTCCCTTGTTGCCGTGGTCTGCAGTAAAAGGTCCACCCAATTCATCCTCATACTCATCATATCTCTCTCTGCATAACCATTTCAGCTCCTGCCACGTTACTGCCATCTTCCTCTGTGCTTTCCAACCCTCAAAGCTCTCTTTTTAAACTCACTCTATGAAAACCGTCCAGTATTCTGCAGCCACCCATCCTGATGCAGCAGCCATAACCAAAACCACTTTACCACTGCCGCATGGATGCCAAAACCCTCAAAGCAGAGGAGTCAGGGAGAAGTAAAGGGTAGCGGGAGAAGCAAAAGCAGTAACATGTCAGGGGATATTTTTCTTTAGTCTTCTCAGTAAAACGTCAATTTTTTAGTGTGTTAGCTTGGACTTTTGTGTAAAATGTGTAAATGAAGGAGCAAAGACGGATGTGATTTGTTTTGGTAAAATGAGGGCTCAATCAGGAGGAGAGCAATGTCTGAGAAATACAAAGAGGTGGAGGTTTGATTTGACAAAAGCTGCAGATTGAAGCAGAAAAGACAAAGAATTGAGAAAAATTGATGGAGACACACAACTGAACTCGCTGCCTCCCACCTCTATTAACATGCCTCTCAGACACCACATATCAAACTTGTGCACAACTTATGCCTCCAATGCAGTACCATCACTGTTTTGCATGTATATGTGTTTTTTTTTGTTCGCTTAAAGCATGGATCCATCACTCAACAGAAATGTCTGAATATTTGGTTCACAGCTGTCTTGTATGCCGAGTTGTCCAATAGAAGTGTTTTTTTTTCTGATTGTCAGCATAGTGTGTTTGTGTGCTGTGAGATGTAAATGTTCAAAGCAGCAGCAGGAAATAAGGAAGGGCTGCGATGCTTTTTGTTCCTCAGTCTATATTGAAATAGACACAGGTGGGACTGAACCGACTGAAGTGAACAGTCGGCTGATTTGTGACGACTGATGGTGAGGGAGACAAAGAGATGGAGGTGCGTGCGTGCTCAGTCAGTCCAGGACGATAATACGATGCATTTTGGTTTGCATGATACGACTTTGCTCTGTTTATGTGAGCGTCAGGGTTCCAAGAAAGGCTGGTGTCGTCTCTTCTTCAGCCAACTGGTCTTTCAGCCGTCTGCTGGCAGCAGATACCAACGGGCGCCTTCCAGTCTCTGCTGGCAAAGACAATATAGATTCTAGCCACTGTTTATAAAGTTACTATTCACTTTGTATTCTATGGAATTTCCAGGAAAGGAGCTTTTCTTTGGTCAATTCTTTTGAGGCACAAACTACCTTTGCTGGACATTTCAAATCTGATAAATGGATTCAAATGAAACACATCAATGTTTTTGGATTGTTTGATTATAATTTCACACTCTTTTCCCTTGTACCTATCAGGGTTATGAAATGCAGCAACCAACCTTAGCGTTCAAGGGAAATAGATCCACTAAAGACATGTCACACCATTTCAAGTTTACTTCAGCAGTTAATTTAGAGCGCCACGCATGCTCAAGAAAAGCCTTAACTTTGGATTGCTGTGGTGGAGGAAGTCCAGTTTTACCTGCAGACCATGTCGCCTCTTTCTTTCCTATTTTATCCTCTTACTTTCTTCACTGCCCCTAAACAAATTAGGATTCCATTCTTCACCATATTATCCCTACAGTATATACAGTACATACCTTAATTTATCAAGTTCAGGGCTGCTTGTAGTGCAGTCAGTCAATAGTAAAAAAGTAATCCCACAAACAGTTGCTCCTACAAACAATTGAGTGGCTTTAAAGCAATAAGATAAGATAAGAAGATAACACTTTATTGATCCCCCAATAGGGGAAATTTAGTTGCAGCAGCTCCATAAAAAAAAAAAAAAACAGGGAAATAGGAATTATAACAGCATCAAAAAATAATTTAATAAGGGAAGAAAAAATACAATAGAATTAAGTAATACAAGGCATAAGCACTTTATACACTTCATACAATTTATACGCAACCCATCACATCAATGCACTTTAGATCAGTGGTTCCCAAACATTCCACAGTCACGTACCCCTTTAGACATTTAACCTGAAGCCATGTACCCCCTACTGCTGCACACTTAAAAAACATATTAATGTAATGAGGTGTTTTTCAAATTTGGAGTCGTGAGCCCATGTGCGGACTCCTGGAATTCAAATGGGGTCCCCAGAAATGTCTAATAATTTATGATAATTAAATTCAATGTCTTAATAATTAATTTATTTTTCATATGATCACACCACACACACAAAACAATTTTAAACAAATATAAGTCGAGTTGAAATAAAATGCAGTATAAGAATATGTGAGCTGGCGCATCTTGTCACTTTGTGCACTAATCCTGGCAACAATAAACGTTATCAAAAGTTAATTCTAGAAAGAAAAAAAAGTCTCTGGAGACGCTAAAAATTTGTGCTAATAAAACGGGGCCACAACCCAAAAAAGTTTGGAACCACTGATGTAATGTCACATACAATGTAACCCTAAAGTGTAATTTGTCTCTGGAGCACTTCCTTGAGTAATCACTACGTTACAGTTTGTCCACAAGCTTGGGTTTAAATAGCTTTTTATTGCAGTTGCAGTTTCTAAATCACCTCCTATACCGACTAGTAAGCTTCCATAATAGTCCTTTAGTTGAGCTGTCTTTGTTTTTGGGTTAGGGTTAAGAACCAAGGTTTATTGGTTTTTGGTCGTGCGAGAACAATGTAGCATCTGATATATATGGTGATTTAGAATTTTTCACCAGCTTCTCCTTATTTTTCTCTTTTGCACATGCAATAGAAGAGATGCACTAGTGTAGTTGTCTATTAGACCCAATATAAAACACAAACTTGAGTTTTGCGGTTTTTCTGCTGCAAACTATGTAATAATAAATAAATAAATCCCAAAACAGGATGTAAAAAAACATCAGATTTTATAGCCCCTATATTTAGAAGATTATCTTTCATACGCCTCATTACTACAAGTGTACATTTGGCTCCGTGTATAGACTAATGTGCACAAATTAGCGGGGCATCTGCAGAGCCTGTTTTTGATTATTTTTTTGTAGTCCTTTACTATCCTTTACTCTGAATGTTGTATTTCTGCCCGCCGGCTGACCTGATGCCCCTCTGACACAGTCACTTGTTGCCATTACAATAAATCTAACCTAGCCCCCCCTCGTCTGAATCACAACTGAAAAGGTCTGTGCATGGGAGCATATTGCCCTATTGAGTTACCTCTCTGTGTTTATGCAGGATAATACATGTCCTTTGGGGAATTTTAACAGAATAATCACATCAAGAGGGGTTCTGTTGTACTGCAGAACCTCTTATTACCATTAGCTGTATTATTTATAGCCATGTTGGAGATTATCGCCTTGTGTGTTTTCTTTTGCTGAGTTTATGGAGCTTCCAGCCGGTGATGGATGGATTTGCTTTTAGCCTTCTGTCAGTAGTGTAGTGTGTTTTCTTTTCATTTTTACAGCAATGTCAGGGTTCCTCCTACATGGATGGTTTTGAGTGTGATTTATGACCTTGGCCCCTGATCCTTGCCTTACTAATGATGGTTGTAAAGCAGTGGAGAAGCCAAGGGTTGACCTTGTCTTGGCATTTGCGATATGACATGGTTTTTGTCTTGTTTCACGCGTTGCTTTCTGGATTTGTATCTGAAATAGTGTAAGCGAAATGAAGTGCAGGTAAAGTAGACGATCAAGAAAATGAAGAATAATAGACTTCTGTCAGGGCTTCTTAGTGAAAGTTCACCACATGCTGACGCAGTCTTTGTTCTCCATCTTGTAGATGTTTTATCTGCCTGACGTCACCACGACTTTGATACGAATGTGAGGTTAATGAGTAAACGCACCGGTAATACTCCAAGATATCCATCATCAATACGATATTGTAAGTATTACATTACCGTTGTCATTCGCCGTCTTTAATCTATTCCTCTAACATTAGCGAGAACGCATCTACATCAGAGAAGAGTCAAAGATTAAAACAGCCTAGCTCCAATCTCTAAATCCCCTCATATTATATGTATTAAACATGGAGGATCACGTTAAAGAATGAAGCTGCCTGACATTAGAAAGAGGTCACATTATCTGTTCGTTCTTACCCTACTGATGATGTGTTGTTGCAATAGTAATCGTTCCGTCTGACAATGGGCGAATGTTACAGGAATGTTTTTTCCCTCAGCACAAAGTGCACATTTTTCTCACCAAATAAATCGTCATCGGCGCTGAGTGCATGGGAAAGCCAGTGTTCAGTACAAAGAGGTCAGTCGTAATTTTTCATCGACTGTACACGTCTATTCTCGCTCTGCTCTTTCCCTCCCTTTCTTTTTAAAGATGTGCTTTGTTGGTAAATCTGCAGGAATTCTTAGAGATGCAATTTTTCTAGTAAACAGACCCTGGGTCACTTTAGTCCCACGAAGCAATGGGATGGAATTGTTTGTGCATTTTGTTGTGTACTGGAGGGAATTCCTACATGGTTTTTACATCAGGCCTGAGAGAAACAGAGAGTGAGTGAAACAAGCAGGAGCAACTTGGTTTGTCTGCTGTGTCTACTGTGCAATGGGGACATGAAAAATCGGATTAAAACAGGATTTTTGGAATGCTTTTTTTTTTTAAAAGGATCATCAAATTTATTTATGGTCGTCATTTTTCAACTGAACAAACAAATCAGCAAACGAATAGCTGCATTGAGAAGCATAAAAATCTGGCATTGATTGTTCTTGTTTTTAGTATTTTAAGGAATCCTAAAGGACGCCCTGTTGTAATTTAAGGCAGATTATGTCCAGAGGATGTAAACCAAATTACCCTAAAGGTCTGCTGTTGAGTCAGACATAGGCTTATACATGTATAGCTTCATTACACAATGCACAGATGTGGGCCTAATCAAGGCCTAAAGTAACTCCACAAAAAGGACCTTTGAACAATGATGACATGTTTACAAAGGTCATAAAGTGACTAAACTCACATTGGAAGATGAGAAAAAAATAGCTTTACTTTGTTCTATTTTTTTCTTTCAAGCGTAATTTGAAATAGAGAGTTTCACTAAGCAGACATGTTTCTGTTAAAAACAGACATATTTCATACTTAGGAGGATGTATGTGTGATTTAAACATAGTAAGAAACAGACCTGCAATGGTTACTTAAACAGTAACTGCAATCTTATTGCTTACATTGTACTCATTCGCAATTGTGTTATAAATTTTAGTTTTATCATCAATCTAGTCAACATTAATAGGTGCACCTTGTTTGTTTCCAGGGGTGTTACAGTGTGTTAGAGACCGTTTCTCTCCAGTGATGGTGTGCTGACCTGACCAGTGTGTTACCCTGAATTAACATGAGATGACCATAGATAAAGTGTGTAAAAGATGGTTAAGATAATATTATGGTATTCAACCAACAAAGGTGCTTGTTTGTTTCTATCCAGTGCAGCTTAACACTAACAACATGGAATTGTTGTGTTTCTCTCCTAAGCCGCAGCTCATCGACTTAATAAAACTGCAGTGACTCTGAGGTTGACATCTCGACACGTTACCGTTAAATCTTACCAAATATCTGGGTCGTGCTGCTGTAACAGCATCTGTGGGTCATGAACCACAATATCCAAGGTGCCACCCTGTTGAAACACAGAAAACTACTGAAGAAAACCAATATTTTTGATAAGTAGCTAATCAGGTAAGTGTCAAACCAGGCCAGAGGTCTTACCACTTTGCCTAAAGTAAAGATAAACCTGTCAATTCGAGTACCACAGCCTCTTATCTATTTTTTTTTTTTTTTGTGTCTTGTAGTTTCCATCCTGCTCGACATCTTATTTCTTTCCCCTCTTTATTCTTTCTTGCCGTATTGCTTTACTCATTATTTGTGTGGCCTAGTTGTTTCACTCTTCATCAGTCTCTCTTGTGCAATAATCTTGTAATGTTTCAATCTCGTCGTGTCCTCTCATTAATCTACTGCTCTTTCACTGTTGTGTGTTTAAACGTCCGCTCGCTAACTTGCCTTTTTAATGTGTTACATGTCTGAACCTTAACTATCAGAATGTATTCTCCTCTTACTCCCCTCCTATGCTTTTTACAGCTCTCTTTGTAATTTCTAACCAAGCAGTACCGTCATGTACCAGCTGTCATCGATTGTTAACAGCCCATCCGTTTCCCTGTCCTCGCTGACTAATTTCACAACAAGGCCAGAGAAATCCCTCGAAGGTCTGTTTAAGACCACATAGGAAAGGATTTGGACTCTTCAGAAGCTAAATGCTCCACTGGTTGTCCAGCTAGTAGAGCTGGGTATCATGGCCAAATTCATGGATTGATTCGATTCTGAATAATGAGGTTTTGAATCGATTAATCGCGATTCAATTTCAATTCAGGATTGATTCATCTTTAAAATTTTACTTGGATATTAATACGATGTTTCCAAACTTCTGACTTTAGTTGGGGTGTCTTGCCAAGCAGAGCTTCGTCTGCATCCACCGTATTTGCACTGGATGTACTGTCATGTTGCACACGTGCAGTAGTCGACATTGCTAATGCAAGACTATAGCGCGAGACTAGGGTTAGAGGAAAAAAATAGAAAAGAAAGAAATTTAAAAAAATGTCATTTAAATTGATTCAAGATCGACTAAATTGTTTTTTTTACTCAGCTTTACCAGCTAGCAATCCATTCATCCATCCACTCCTTTTTTTCCAGCTAGTAATGTGTTAGGTAAAGTATCTTCCTCACAGTTGCATCATGTGACAAATGCAAAACAGTTACAGTTAAATATGCTTCAATCAATCTATGTAACCATCCATATTGGTTTCCGTGTCAGATAATATTATGTCTATTGGTGAACGTTGGGGGATTTCACACCAGTGCTGAGTTTGCAGGGCAGGAGATGGAGCAACGTCCTTAAAACTGAGTCTTCGGTTATGTAGAACAAAACAGCTTGTCCTGAACTGTGAATCTGAATTAAATCAGTGATGATGGGTTCTTCAAACATGTACAGTATGTTACATGTGTTTTGAGGACTGAAATACTAAGAAAAAAACCCAAAACAACAATATACAGAGACTTGAGACTTTTTTAAAAGATGGTCATTGTGAGAAAGGATTACAATCAACACTTTGAGGCAAGGCAAATGTATTTGTATAGCGCATTTCATACACAAGGCAACTCAATGTGCTTTACATGATCAAAAAGTGAAACAGAAAATAATGAACAGCTTAAAATCCATAAGAACATTAAAATCAGCAAAAATAATTTGGAATACTACACTCTGATACTTGAACATCATGCTCCTCAGCTACCCTCTTAAATATTTTAATTCGAGATACCCAACCACCAGCGCTGTATCCCCATTAGTACTGCTCCATTTCATTACCATTAACATTATAACTAGGACATACATAATTTTGGTTTTCTTTCGACCCTAATTTTTATTGCAAGTGCTCACATTTATGTAAAAGAAATATGTCAGAAACAACCACATTGACAAATCCAAGGTGACAGGCAACAAGGCAACAAGGAGAAAAGCAAGATAGTTAACCATGTGATATTTCTTCAAAGGTGGAAATGCAAAACAATAGTCACAAAAGCTGTATAAAGCCATAAAAATGTCTTTAAGAAGGTCATTTCTATTGAAAGGGTGCTTGTAGTGAATTTTAATTGCAAGCTCTATTAAAAGTTATAATACTAGAGCTTTGTCGAGTTGTTTTCTTGATAAGTTTTTGTAGAGCAGTCAAGAGGAGGAAAAACTTGCTTATGTGTGAAAGTTGGTGGTCGCCATTATGCTAGTCTCAGACATCGGTAGTGACGTCATGACGTGGCGTTTAATCTCTATTTCCTGGTACGGCAGAGACGCTGCACAGTCTCACTTCGATGTAAGGAGGAGGAGGCCACACCCTCTCCCAAAGGCACAATGCTGCTCTGCCTCTGTTCCCATAGCGTGTTTTTATGTGTTTGCACGTGCGCAGTCAGTTCCCCAAGACGAAAACCGTTTATGTAAAAAGGCAGCTCTCTACGCTGCCTTTGGACGTAACCGTGCTATGCTAAATGCTATACGTACGTTCACAGTGCATTAGTGAATTGATTCAGCGTGGCCTGCTACGTTCTCTAGCTAGTGAGGAAAAACAACAGCTTTTAAAAGATGGGAGACCAACACCTGAGCTACCAGACCTTCAGCAAAGGGAAGGTCAGAAAATGTTTCGTAAAGTTCCACGGTGAATGGTACAAAAGGAAGGATTGGCTTTGTGGATGAGCCTGACTGAAGCGCCAGTTTCGAGCAGTAGTAGTAGTAGTAGTAGTAGTAGTAGTAGTAGTAGTAGTAGTAGTAGTAGTAGTAGTAGTAGTAGTAGTAGTAGTAGTAGTAGTAGTTGTTGTTGTTGTTGTTGTTGTTGTTGTTGTTTTTGTTGTCATTTTCTCCATGTTTCTGTGTTTCAAACACAAACAATGTGGAGGCTATATTGAATAATTGTTTCTTTAATGGTGTTTTACGACGTTGATTTTGTTTGATGAACACTTGCCAGCAGAAACATATGGAATTGTCATTGGTGTTGACATTGGTGGTCTTGATTTGCAATGCCCTGCCTACCCAACCCTAGTGCTCACGGCATGCCACTGCTTGTGACAGTCATAATTACACAATATGATAAATGTATTATTATTTTATTTCTTGTAACGATAAAGCATTAGGGACCTAATGTAAAAACTGCACTGAAATCAATGACGACATCACATCTGGCTGAACATGGCTGCTCCACATGGATTGTATTTTCAGGTATAAAATTGTTAAAAAAAAAAAAGAAAAAGGGGGGGTTTAAAATGTGTTTTAAAATAAAAAAAATAAAAAAATTAGAATACATTTTGTTTATTGGTGTATTATTAAACACTATTATATACATTTCCAGTACAGGTACAATTTAATGATGAGGTTTTCTTTTTTATTGTAAAAAGAAAACCTAGTTTCCAACAATATAACGTGAATGTCTCAACCAGGCTTTTATTCTCAATCAAAGAGATCTTTTATGCCCCTTTGAAAAAAAAAAAACAAAACCTTTTTTCCTTTGCTCCTTTGGTGTCTGTATTTTGGTCTGACTTGAGTCTATATGAGATCAGTATCAGCCTTCATTATGGCTTTACTTAAGACCCAGGACTTTATTGATTGCGTGTTATGGGAGCAGCAGGGCAGATTTTTATGATGTGGTACTGATGAGGTCCAGAGAGATTCGGCAACGTCAACAACCCACAACTTTACCCTTGATTCAGCTTTCCTCTACCGTTGATGCTAGCCAAACCATCATTTAATAAGATTGTTTCGGAAATGATTCCAATTATTTGAATCTGGGTAAGCGATCTCCTTGGAAGCAGGTATTCTTTAAAAGTTAGTTCAGAGGTCAGTAATGGGGAAAACAGATTGGATTGAAGGCTCCAGTTTAGCAGCTACACACTGCGATGTTTTAAATGCGTGACATCTGTATTCATTTGGCACCTAAACCAGTCTGTTGGGATTTTACCCTCAGATCTCATCTGATCCCTGAATGTTTGTCCCCTGCAGTAAAAAGAAAAGCAGACAATCAGCTACTGAAAGAATAGTTTTTCTTTGTGTGGGCTGCATTTTAAAATGTATTACCATCCTCTTTGTTCACACTGAGTACTGTGGCATCAGAATCTTCTTGGATTAGGACTTCAAAAATGGTACAATGTAAATGTCACTTTTAAGAAGGGTTCTTTGTTTAATGATAAGGGCGAACCGTAGTACAGCCTTCACCACACACAAATGCCTCAGAATGGCCACAGCTTTGTCCATTTGCCATCATTGTAGAGATGCCTGGGTTTAGTACGTTTATGTCTGCACTCTAACATACTTACACAATACACACAGACATAGTCACTTGGTTTAATGCCTGTTTATCTACATATTCTGATATCCCATGTAATTGTATAGCCAGAGTTTCTAATTATACTAATCAAATCCACAGTGCTTGACATTTTTTCATGCATTATTAATAACAGAAACAATAGGGGTTCTGATTGGGTATACTGACTTCCTGACTTCTCATTATTTTTTCCCTGGTTCATATCTGTCTTTATCTTCTTGGTTAAACCCCCCCCCCCCCCCCCCCCCCCCCCCCCACCCCCCACCCTAATAACCCTCGGCTGCCTTTGTGACTCTTTCCCCTCCACCTCTTGTAATTTGGCTTGTGGGTGTTGAGTAATTAGTCTGCCTCCCACTTTCAGGGCAGGGAATTTGAGAAATGTCCCATGAAGATTTTGCATCCTGATAAGGTTATGTGTGCGACTCCATTAAAGAGATGGGCTGCACAATGGCTGTTTGTGTTTTACAGGCGAGAAGAGAGGCAGCGTGAGAGAGGAACACTGCACGAGTGCAGTAACGTATCTGGTTTAATGTTACAATTATTGCAAGTGATAATCAGTGTCAGTTTTCTTTTCCCAGTAATCATTTTTAAACAGCCACTTAAGCCCCAAACTTAGAAAATAGAGTGACTATAATGTGACATGTCCAATTTTGTGTTTTGTTTCCATCTTTTTTAAGATATCCTACACACATTCATCATTATAGTTAATAACACAATAGTGACAAATGGTTTACAATATTCCTGACTATGATTATTTTAGATTAAACACAAGGGCTATGGAAGAGTAACAACTGGCACAGAGATGGCAAAGTACATACACTGTAATCTCTGAGTATTGGTACTGTATGCTGTGGTGCACTCAATGCCTCTGTGACCACAGCAAAATGCAAACACATTTTGCATAAAGAAATCCAACCCTGACTATTCAAATTTCATTTGTCGCAAATGTGCATGACTGTAACAACAGTGTCGTAGGGATGAAAGTTCTCCCCCGCTGGATTTTCAAAGCAGATCACTCAGTGAGATAAGTGGGGACCCAAAGGGTTGGGTGTGTTTGAGCAGTTTGGGTGGAACGAGTATTTTACACTAGCGTGTGTGGGAAAATCTGAGAAACAAAAAGAGTAATATCTGGGTACAGTGAGATGTTTATTATCCTGTCCGTTGGATACACAGTGATTTACTGATTGTGTTTCCTGGCTGTAAAAAGGCAGTATAGGAAGTGCTGATGTACTGGTGGGCCTGTCAGACCTGCTGAGATTTGAGTCAGGGGGTCAACATTAGCAATGCTGAGGGCTTTTCCTCCGTCAGGTTTTGCTTAGTATCAGTGTCATTTCTCAGAGGGATCGTGTACGAAAGCTTCCTTCGGGTTAGGCTTGTTTTGCTACATGAATTACTTCCTGGAACTGCATGTGTTTCTGTATCTCCACCTCCATTAAAAGACACTCAGATAAGCTCCACTGGCTGAGAGGCAATTTGTGTCATGGAAGGCATTAAATTCAAGTAGAATAGCACCCCACCCCTCATTTCATTTTCTTTCATACCCTGCTTGATGTCCGTACGACTAAAAAGCCTTTCACTCACCCAGTGCTAGAGTTTAGATTCTTGGCCCGAGCCCGACCCGAGTTAGGAACGGACTCGGACCAAGAAAAAAAAAAAAAAATTGATAGAGTTTTCTGTTTGTTAGAAATAAATAAATAAATAGGGTAAATAGGGTACTATGAATTGCTCCATTAAAGCCTGTAAAACTGTGATAATGGCTGGAGTCACGTCATTACAATACCTTTTGGGCAGAGCTGCGGTGCGTGTGCGCGCGCACCCCCCCCCCCGCGCTATTAATCTACCGGCAGCAATACGTTCAATAAAATAATAATTTACGTCGGGTTTGCTTCGGGCTCGGGCCTACAATTTAAGATATTGGGTCGAGCTCGGGTTGTGTCGAGCTTTATGCCCCCGGGCCCGCTTCAGTTCGGGCTGGATTTTTAACCTCTACTCAGTGCCGGCCTTAGCCTCTTTGGCGCCCTAAGTGCGATTTTCCTTTGGCGCCACTTTATATGGCGTTTAAAAAAAAAAATGTATAGCAAGTAATTTATATTTACATTATTGTTATATTATTATTATCATCAGAATAATAATACTACACTTACATAGTGGTCATCACTATACCCACAAAGACACTTTACATAAAGAGAAAACATGAGCAAAATTACTTTTTTGACATTTTATTTAACTTTGATAAAAGGGTTTCACATAAACATATAAAAGAACACAAACAAGTAAATAAAAGCCAATTTAAATATCTTAGTAACAGGTTCAAAATACAACTTATTAATATTTTTTAGAGTAAAGCATTGCACAAAAACAAGATACAGATAAAAGATAGATCAAATATTCTATTTAATTTAAATACTTATGACTAAAATATTTTACTATTGACATTCACATTTTGTGAATCGATGCAACACTTCCAGATTTAACATAACAATCCCTAAAATTGCAGTAATGAACACACATCAATTTTAGCAGTTGCAGTTTGCAGAGGTGTTGCACAAAGAAACTATTTCGTAAAAATAGGCTCATTTTCTGGTGGTGCTTTATAAAGCAGCTTTAACTAACACAAGCTAATAAAGCCCCATTCATTCATCCTTCAGTACAGCCGTAGAAGTTTATTCTCCTGGTTTTCCTGCCAGCGAAGTCATCAATGACATCGTCACATTTCCTCAGTGAATCTGAAGGGGAAGAAAAAGAATGCAAAGTCTATCAATCAAACCAAGTCATGGGATATGCATGATGTGATTAGAAATTGATAAATACTTAGATATTTATAAACAGAATAAAAGCTGTACAAATTTAAGATGTAGCACAAAAGCAGATGGAAGTTATTTATTATTTATGAAGTAGATTGACACAGAATACTAATAAAACACAAGTTTTATTAAAAGTAAAAAGGTCTCTGCTAAATTAGAAATATTAGCGTTTTTCCTTAATAATTTATCCATCTATAATATGTTTACCTATCTATAGATCATGTCAAGTCATTTACAGTATATATACATATATCGATTAAATAAATATGGCCTACTATCTCTAATTGTATAAAACACTAACTGTGACGTCACTCCTTACATTTACATAATGATGCATAGTTCTCCTAAAATGATATTAAACTACAGTGTAATAAATTAATATAACGATGTTGCCACGCAATCAATGTTTTTGTTAAGCTAGTATTTGATCTGTTTCTGTTTAGCACTAGCTGCTAACGTGCCTTAGCAAGCTCTGCTAGCTTGTTTGATAGTCCACGACAATTCATTAATCCATGATAGTCAAATACTGGCTTATCTCTGGCTTTTCCATGTTTTTCCTCCTTTTCTTTCTATTTTTTTCTTCCCTGGGCTCCAGATAATTAGTTTGGTTGTTTAGACATGGCACCACTTACTGCAGCATTAAGCAGTAAACAACTGGCTTGAGCTGCCTGGGTCACGCTTCAGACAACCTGTCAATCGATTTGGGGGGCGAGAGTAAAACTTTTTTTTTTTTTAAATTTTCATCAAAACTAGTTATTAATAAAACTATCAAGTTCAGCATGCTAATAATATCAGCGCTTTTCTGGGTACTAGTACTTCTGAGTATATTTCTAAATCAGTATTTTTACTTACATATGTTTTAAAAGAAGTAAATGAATTTGTTACATTTCAATGTCCAGCTGTTACTGAGTAAATTATTATTTATTGTTTTACAATAATCAACGGACATTAAGAAACTACAAAAAATGAACAATCAAATGCTTCACATCGTAGTCGACCAACCACATTAAACGTAATGCACCACGCCAAAACACCACTGAATGCTGGTTATTTCAGTTTCATAATTTTTTTAAGTTTGAATTTAATTCATTGGTTATTTATTAAAACCTTTTGACAAACCTTTTCTTTTATACAGATGCCTTTGTGGAAAATAAATTCAAGATTTGGTCTCTTCCTTTTTACGTGTTTACTTGAGATGTTTACTGTGTGTAAGGGAATCGTGGCAAGATTTATTACAAAAACTAAACGTGGGGGATGAAAGTAACTCGTAACTTTTACTTTGCGTACTATTTAATTGAGCTACTTTTTAATTGTACATGAGTATTTTATATATGACTTTCTTGTACTCGTACTTGACTACAATCAAGTAACAGTACTTCTACTTGAGTAAAACATATTAGTAGTCTTTACACCTCTGCATATACCTCTGTGTCCTTCTGTCTTGCCCAAGATGTCATCATCTTTTTTTTCCTCTGATCTCTCGCTCTCATTGGATTCAGACGTGATTATGGCGGTGTGATGTTTGATGTGGTCATGGCACTGTTGCATGTCTTCAGTCAGGAGTGAGTGGACACTTCTCCTGCGGTGGATGACCTAATCCTTCACTCTGAGCGGCTTTTTATCTTTCCTCACATCAGGGCAAAGAGCCAGAGATGCCGAGGGAATACAAAGAGTCTCTCAGAGGAGAAAACTCGCTTGGCATTTAGTTTAGCCTGTCGGTAATTGACTTAAATGTTCATGTCTGTTTGTTTATGAAACATTGTCGCACGGCTTCATTTTCGACTTTGTTTCTTTGTGTTGTTCCACAGACTCCACAGTGGTGGTGCAATGGCATCCGTGGCCGCTTCCTCCTTTTTCTTGCTGTGTTTGCTGCTCCGATCAGCAAGCCTAGCGTTCCCAGAGGAACCCGGGCCCCTCAACTTCATCCCAACTGAAGGTAACGACCTCCTGACATTCTCGCCCTGTAACCTCCCACTCCCCTGTGTGCTGCGCTGTGACACGTGAAGTGCTGCATGGCGGCATATAGCACGCACAGTGATGAATTTAGGGGACGGGGGTTTAGGGTCACGGTGTGGGCTGCCAGAGGTCAGACAGGCTCTCACACGAAGGGTGTTGACTGCAGTCCAGGTCAGAAGGCGTGGGGTCACACGCAGAGAGAAAAAAAGAACAGAGTTGTAAGAAAAGGCCCACACATTTGTGACTTTCACACAAACCCTCCAGAGGCGCAGATTCCTCAACACTCAGACTTTATGTCTCCCCATCAGGTCAGCAGACTCCAGCTCAGAGAGAAGCTTGATTGATTGCAGTTCAGTACTATTGATTGATGGTTTTCCTGCTAAGTCCAGACCCTCCTACACTTATCAATACAAAACAGAGGAGACTTCTGAGAGCTCCATTGGAAGGGAGCAATTTTTCCAAATACAATTCAAATTAAAACGATTATTTTCCCTCGTAAAATCAAATGCAATTACATTCTGGATTACTAAAGTTCATTTACAATTCATCACAATTTCTGAGCCTTTAGTAAATAATCCCATAAAACTTACATGGGGTTTCCACTGGATACGTCTTCGTTACGCCACGGCTCCGATACGGTTTTGCTCCGTTGTCTCCTGTCTGACAATTCCCACCAGTTGCGTTTTGAGTACGCCGCGGCGCAGTCCGGTTGACGTCACAAGACCGAGGAGTTCCCGTGATATTTACATAATCACGCAAGAACGTAGGTAAAGGAAGTGTTATAAACTTTTTTTTTAAATAGTGAAGTACAATGACATATACAATAATAAAGTGCAGCAATATTCACAAACAAGTACAGATACAGACGAGCATTTAAGTCGTTAATAGAGCCAAGGAAATAGATTGAATTACATATATAATTAGAAAAAAATAAAAAAGAGAGAGAAAGGAGTGGAAACATAAATCAATAAAGATAATAAATAACGATAAAGTGGTGACAGGGAAACACATGAACACTTTTCAGTCATATATGTATATATTACATTATTTCATTTCACAGCTTTTTTGTTTGTTACACTTATTAGGGTATGAAAATATAAAGTTTACCTTTTGTTGTTGTTGTCCTAGCCACATGTTTTAGCTACAGCCAACAGATAAGAGATAATATGATGAAATATGATCTGAATTGTTTTATTTTGAAAAGGTGTTTTCATGTTTAGTATGTGCTTAACTTCCTGTTTCACTGTATTTGCTCTGTGCTGAGTTGTTGCATTGTGGTCCGGCATCCGAAGTCAATTAACGTAACTCAATTACAATTCATTTATGATTACAACAGCATCAGGTGTTTCAATTTTGGTTACAATTAGAAATACTTCATAATTGTAATTAGTTATCAATAACGCGATTACAATTCTAGTTGACCCCAACCCAGGTGTGCAGCAGAGTTGAGTTATAGAAGATGAACATGAACAGTTACATGTAGGACAAAGATAGAATAATCACAGGGATGCACAAACACTGATAGAAGACCTTTACAGAAAACCAGCAGCAATCAAAAATTGAAGGTGGAATAAAAAGTGTGAACACGTTCTTATCACCTCGAATCAAGGTCGAAAAAAGAAAGCTCGAAATAGCATTTCACCTGATGTATGTGCTTCTCTGTCAGTTATTTGTTCTTTCCCGTGTTTCTGCACATCCTTTCACACCACATGATCAAAAATCACGGAAAAGTTTTAGAATCTAGATTCTTCTCCCTCAAGAATTTTGTCTTTTCCTTGACGCACATTGTAGCCTGCCTTGTTTTCTAAACCTGGGGACATCGTTTCGCTCGTTTGAATGTTTGTGCTGCACCTTCTAAAATATCAAAATGAGTTAGTGCAGAATATTCATCACGAAAGTTCTTCAAAACATTGGGTCGATCTAACGAGTCGAGCACAAACACTTGCTAATTGTCTGCACAACACTGTTGAGATACACTTTTAGTGTTTGTTTGTGCTGCATGTCGATGTGCCATAAAGGCATATAAGCTTGAAATATACAGCTCAAAAGCCTTTTGACTTGAAAACGTTGTGTTTGCTGCTGAAGTGTCAAAACAAACTGCCACCGAGACACTTCTCTGTTTTCCTCAAAGATAGGTATCATTTTGAGATATGCTTTTGTTTCTCCTTACATGTCAGTGGTGAGAAGATATCCTGTGTTTATGGGTCGACCTCACAGAACATGGCTGAGACAAGAGCCTCTTCACATCCAGAGGATCCTTCAAGTCAACCGAACACTCTACATAGGAGCCAGGTACGAGAAAACACACAAATCTCTACTTGATGAATGTTGGGAATGCTAACAGACTATTGCATGAGATATGACCATATTCCTTTTTATTGACCAATATTCTAATATCTGAGCCTAAATCTATTGCCAATGTTAGTACTCAGTGTATGAGTAGAGCCCCACTGAAAGCGTATGCTACAGAATTCCCCATAGTGGCATTAACTTAAAAACAAGGCCAACAGTGTGTGAAAAACAAGACTACAAAGTATACCTTCTTCTGCTTAAGGGACCTGCTAAGACCATTTGCTTCATTCTATAATAGTGTTTCTCTATATTTTGACACACTATAGATAGATAGAGTGCTACTATTTGCAAGTTGCCTGTGCTGTGATTGACTGTGACAGCAGAAGGTGCCAGGGGGCTTAGAGTAGGTAGCTTTGGTCGTACAGCACGGAACTAAAACTGCAATTTTTTTTTTAACCCTCTGGGGCCTACGGATGCGCCGGCACGTCCTGACCACATGATTGTTTTAAAGAGCCAGTTTTTAAATTATGTTGATAGACCAAATGGAAATTTGAGGGAAATGCGCGCGTGTTTTTCCTTGACATTGTCTTGCGCGTTCATTGCATGCTCCGTGCATGAAGACCGGTGAGGAGAGCTTCAAAAATGAGTCGAAAGTGCTGTGGAGCGCTGTGAAATGTGACACTGTAGCTTCTTCCTATTGGTTGAGAAGAAGAAGCCCATCGTCCAATCAAAATTTCACATATAGCGGCCATTTTGTTGCCAGGCGACAGGTAAACAAAGAGAGATGGAGAAATCGAGAGTGAGTTGAGAGATTTGAGAGAATAGCAATTATTACTGTAACTAGTGTCTAGTATATTTGTTTTTTGTTTTATATCAACACAATGAGGCGCAAATCATTTGTCTTTCCCTGCATTTGTGATTCATACTTTTTTGTAAATAGTTGTACAAAATCGTCCGGGACATTGCTTCCATTTCACTGTCAATAGCTATAAGCGTGAGATGACGCACAAATGTTTGCTGTAGAGGTGAATGGATGCTGTCCTCTGGTACATTAATAACAGAGGTTATAAAATGCATAAATGACTAGTTTTTGACTTGTTGTGTTGCTGTGTGTCACATACTGTATGTAGAAGCAGCTCTCTGAGCCGTGTGTGTTACAGCATTAAACCACTACGTAGCGTCTGTAGCTTAGCATGAAGCTGTTTATCATGTTTACAGTTTCATGCAGAACGAGTAGCTATTAGATAAAGCTGATTCATTAAAGGAACTCTCATACATGTGTGCACCATGTGAATAGTGTAGCAGCAGCAATGGGTTCAGGATTAAAGAGAGATCTGCTTTATTCTGGTTCAGGCCATATTCTGACGGCTACGAGCTAGTAGTTTTCACTGAGGTGTAAAACATCCAGTTTTACATTTTCTTCAACTTTGTTTCAGATTTTGCCTAATTTCCATGCCAGTTTACCCATTTCCATTTA
Organism: Gouania willdenowi; assembly: GCF_900634775.1. NCBI lineage: Eukaryota > Metazoa > Chordata > Actinopteri > Blenniiformes > Gobiesocidae > Gouania > Gouania willdenowi. Next base: position 22,277,396 of record NC_041047.1, on the reverse strand, counting down.
GTTTCAGTTTCATTAGTTTTCCCTAATTAGACGTCATTTTAAGCTATTGAACATCACTGAAATAGAGCCAAACAGGCTTAAAAGGGTTGATTGTGTTAACTGTTGTTATTCATTTCATATTTCTATGCTGCAGAAGTGCAACAAAAGCCTGTGCTGAAATCACGTGAGATTTAAAGTCTGTCCGTTTGCTAAACTTTATATACATTAGTCCACCCGTTGTATGGCGAAAAATAGTGGTAATTATAGCTGTGAATATTCACTGGTCTCACGATTCGATTTGATTCGATTACAATTATTATGCCAACCATTACTGCCCGTGGTTGTTTTTTCGCTTATGAATATAAGCAGTCAGATAGGTATCCATTCTTCATTATTTAGAAATATATATCGTAACACAATATAAATAGACATAGGTCTCGCCGTCTCTTTATTTGTAACACATTACTTAATCCTTAAATCAAACTAACACTGTGTGCAGTCAAGCTGCTGCTTCTAGTGTTTGTCCTGCTGAAAGAAAGGACACACACTGAATGAGTCTGAACTCAGCTGATAACAAGGAGAATTAATAAGAGTAAATACTAACATTACCTCAAATCTCTCAGTAAGTTATACACAGTAGTGTTGTTTTTTATAAAAAAAGATAATTAAATTTATACCAAACATTTAATACCCTAAGAAGGAATTATATGAACACAAAATAAACAGTACAGGCCTAGCCTGGTTACTGCCCTTATTATTGGTGTGAAAATGTTCATCATCACAAAGCAAGCAATCGATCCTTCAACATAGCAGTGTATTACAGCTGTGATGAAACATATAATATACTAAACAAAGCACTTCCTCATCCAATCCTTGTGCAATAGCTGCATCTTTATCCAGCTTAATCATGCATCTACCAAACATCACACTGACTGTGACCATATGAAACAGTCGCTAACTTAACGTCACTGTTCAAATCGAGTGTGAAGTGACAGAAGTCTGTGATCAACTCGTACATGCAGCTTGGATATCTTGGCTCATTAAAGCTCTTACCTGGGCTTTGGCTTCATTACAGAGGGCATGTATTACCCTTTCTGTGAAGCTCCTACATGATGAAGCTCACCCTGAGACTGCAGCGTCTTTAACAGGAAGTGAAGCGAGGAGTACTCCTGTTCCGTTCATAAAATCCAAAATGTGTCCAGATATCTGCTTTTAAGGTACTAGGTACATTTTTAATCACTTTATCTTCATTTTTGGTTCCCTCTGGACTGGTTTTCCCACAATTCAATGGGACGTCGTGTTTTTTTTTTACTTCACAACTTTATTGTCCTGCCACAAACCCAAAATAAGGATGCAATATTACAACGCCATAAATGATTCTTCTGCATCGCGATGCATCGTGAACGATTAATTTCAACAGCCCTAGTGGTAAATCATGATATTGTTCTTAGCTGAAAGGAGTGCCACCCCGTGTGGTCTTTTGCTGCTGTAGCCCATTTTCTTCAAGGTTTAATGTGTTGTGCGTTCAGAGATGTATTCTTCATTCCTTGGTTGTAACGAGTGGTTATTTGAGTTACTGTTGCCTTTCTATCATCTCAAACTAGTCTGCCCAATTTCCTCTGACCTCTTACGTCAACAAGGCATTTTCGTCCACACAACTGCTATTTTCTCTTTTTCGTACCATTCTCTGTAAACCCTAAAGGTGGTTGTGCATGAAAATCCCAGTAGATCAGCAGTTTCTGAAATACTCAGACAAGCCCGTCTGGCACCAACAACCATTCAAACTCACTTAAATCCCCTTTCTTACCCATTCTGATGCTCAGTTTGAACAAGGTGTCTTGACCACTTCTCAATGCCTAAAGTATTGAGTTGCATCCATGCGATTGGCTGATTAGATAGCAATTGAACAGGTGTACCTAATGTAGTGGCCCATGAGTGTATATCATCTAGTAATCTTATTTACCTAATCATGCAAGCTGTATTTTTGTCTTCAGAAGAACTCAAGTGGTTGGGAAAAAGAAAGTTATTGCAGAATAAAAGTCAAGGTCTTTATATGAGATAATTAAGTTTTAATGAGCTTACACCACATGTACTGAACTCCTGTCAGAATAGCTGCTACAATCGATGTTTCAGAAGTCTTTCCAGTCTACCTCAACAACACATCTGAATAAAGTGAGTGCATTCCTCATTATCAAACAATATCCTAATCATTTGATTCAGGTGTGCGGGGGCAGGTGCAGTCAGGACACTAACGTACTACTCACTAGTCATACTCAACCGCCGCATGATTCAACGCGAGCTGAACGTAAAATCGTCCTGGGACTGGCTTCACACTAAAAATCAAACATCCCCTTCTCAAAACAAAAGCATCTCTTCTTGTCTTCCATTTTGTGAATAAGGCTCTTGTTTTTGAAGTTAACCGGAAGTTTAGTCTGTAGCACACTGGCGAGTCTCCGAAAATCTCCAAATGTCGGCATGAATTGTGTTTTTGCGAGTTTTATGGATTAAATGACCACATGTTGATTTTCTACTTGGTCACTTTCTCACTTAAAATGCTTTCAGAACTTTCAAAGGTGGCAAATCAGCTGAAATATTTAGCCTCAGTGTGATTCAGGTTTTTGTCGTTGTAGGTTCAAAATGCATCTTGGGAAACTTAAAAGTATACTTCAGTGGGAACGCTCATCATCAGTCATCATCCTAACCATACTTACAGTATACAGTAGACAGTATTTACTCATTGAGTTTGTAGTGCATAGTACGTTAGTATGACATTTTGAACATGGCCACTGGCTGTGTTCAAAACTTACTTACTTACCAACTTACTACTCATACTAAATCTAAATAAGTATGTAGTGCGTTAGAGAGTATGAAAAAACTGAGTATGCGAGAAATACCCAGATGTATAGTATATCAGGACATTTTTGAAGTAGTTAACTGGATGTTTGGTCAGTAGCACAATGGCGGATCTCCGAAAATCTCCAAAATGTCGGCATGAAATTCGTTTCTGCAAGTTTCATGGATGAAATGCTCGTTTTCTACTTGGTCACTTTCTCACTTATAATTGTTTCAGAACTTTCAAAGCTGGATAATTAACGGAGATATTTAGCCTCCGTGTGCTTCAGGTTTTTGTTGTTGGGAAACTTGGAAGTAAACTTCAGTGGGAACGTTCATCATCAGTCATCATCCTAACCATAGTTATAATATATAGTAGATAGTGGTATTTACTCATTGAGTTTGTAGTGTATAGTATAGTCCTTGCTATTTACTGAGAGAAGGTTAGAATTAACAGTTTACATTTGAACTCTTATTCAGCCATGGCAGAACTGTCAGGAGACCCAAGAGCCTGTATGTGACCTTTAAATGTTTCCACTGCAGGTAAGGCTGTTAGAAAATATGATTCCAGAAACTTTCTTTTTTTTCTTTTTCTGCATCTGTATGAAATGATAAAATAGTTGTTTGAAGAAATGTAGCTGATAAACATCACCAGCATCAACAGCTGCATCAGAAGTTTGAATCCTGTCCCAAGAAATGTCACATCAAACTGAGTGTTGAGCTTTGAAGCTCTGCATATGTCTGTCAGTGTGATGAATGTGCTGATGCTGGACGGACAGTTGCCTTGGTGGTAATAAGCCAGACAAGGATGGCCTGCTGAGCAGCACCGTGCTCTCTGCTCTGAAGCTACTTCCTCGGCTCCCTGGAGCCATTCAGGAGCCGACCTGAAACCGCCGGGGCTAACAAAAAACATGCGTGTCAAAGATTTACAGCACATGCTGTCTCGAAATTAATCTAACTTGAAACATGTTAGAAAATATATGAGAGAGAGTTAATTTAAACCTGTTGCTTTGGTTATTTGATTTAGTGGGGGTAAGAAAGTGGATAAAACAGCACTATGCTGTGAGAATCACCCGGTCCCTGGCCTCCAGCTGGTCTAAGCTCACTACTGAGACCTGCTAGGAAATATCCATCACAATGCCAGCCATTGTGTCTGCACTGAGTGGGTCATTAAGCACACTCATGCACAAAGTCTGATCATAAAACTGTCCACAGACAACTACAGCTACTGTCAGCTGACAACCTTCCTCCACATTATACAGTGGCTCGTCAAATACTGTAATAAGTGTGCTTTTTTTTTTTAAATTTACAGCTGCAGTTTTACTGAAAAGTAATCCGATACAAATGTCTCAGACAACCGGATGATAATCAAATGCAAAACTGACAGGCCGATCACCCAGCAGGCGGAGAGAGAAGAGAACACTCCAAGACTGCACTTCTTTTAAATGTTAAATTGTGTTTTATGGTTTTGTGTCTGAAAGTTTAAAGTGCTCCAACTAAAGAGTCATGGAGAAATGTGTGCGTGCACCACAAACCGCCTAGCAGTGAGATAGCTTCCCTTAGTGCCCGATTGATAAATATGTACCTGTGGTGGCAGATATGAGTGCCAAAAAGCTCCTAGAGAGCGAAATTTGATAATCCTATCACCATTAGCATAGCTGCTCCTCAGAATGCAAGCACTGCCTAATCCATGCCCCAAGCTTTGACTGAGAGCCACTTCTTCTACCTGTGCCCTCTCCAGCCCTCGCTAAATTAGAGAAACGTGTGCATTCGGCTGCTGACAGGTAGGGTAAGCTCATTGCGGTGCTAATCCCCATTTAGCGTAAAGTTGGGGTTCCTGTGGTCTTCAGCTTTGAGTAACATTCAAAGGGTTTATCCACACATAAACAAACCAACCAGTGTGACAGCCAGTTGGCATTATGCAGCTAAAGGCTTGATATTAAGTCTAATATAGCTTAGCAAAATTACAGAACATTTGCAGAGTGTGCATACAGTATGTGTGAAGGATGGCGTGTTGATTTAAGTTGATTAGCCCAGATCTCAGAGGTCAGACGCCTTACAGCAGTTATGACTGAAACAAATAGCTTACAGCAGGAAAACCGAGAGGATATCATTTATCCATGTTTTACACCCACTTATTCTGTTTGGGTTTTTTTACTGCAAGTGGAAAACATTAAAACCCATGTACGGCAGTCAGTCAGCTGTGGCTGGTACAGAAAGTTTACTGATCAAAAATCCCCTTCATAATAAAAACCCAAAGGTTTTTTTTTCTTCTTACAATTTATTTGTTGTCATGCCTAAAGCAAATTGTTGCTGCTAAAATCACTCTATAACACTATTATTCCCATTAAACAGAAGTGTTTTTTTTTGACTTTTTTTCTCGAAATTAAATGTACAGTTTCTCAGGCGGTTTGGTTCTTTTACAACTTTTAAAATATTTAAAATCAACTTTTTCAAGATTTGTATCATCTTCCTATGTCATTCCCTCATTAAAAACATGCCTGGTGTCTTGCCTTGGCTCATTCATGCATGTTTGAGTAAACTTTAAAAACTCTGACGGCAGCCATTTTAGGTGTAGATTCGCCTGAGTCCTCCTAGGAACGCCCGCACCTCCTAGAAATGCCTCGGACCTTTCGTCCCGCCCACTGCCCCACAGCAGAGCGCCCCTCCCCCGTCTCTCGAGAAGGCAGCAGCACAGCATTTTATTGCAAAACATAGCTTCATAATGATGTCTGCGATTTCATAGCAACATGTAGCTTCATAATGTAACTGTCCTTAGCCAAACATCCGGCTCCAAAATGTAACTATTTATGTTGTATTTAACATAAAATAAATGAATAATCAAATGTTTAGTTGCCCTTTATGATAAAAAATGTTATATCATGTTAAATTTATATTTTCATTGCAACATAGTTTCATTATATATTACTGAATCCCAAAATGTAGCTTCTTAAAGGGGACATATCATGCTAAATCCACTTTTTTAGCCCTTAAATGCATTTTGTTGTATATTTAGAGTGCTTAGAAGTACAGAAAAAATCCAATTAGTCTCTTCAGGTGCTCCGTAGATATCTTTATATCCTGTTTTACTCATATTTTTCAATCTGTTTCGATTTTTCTATTCTCTATTACGTTTTTTGAACTATTACATCACAGTATTTGCAGCGGAACTGTCAAATTAGGACATCAACTTCAGGTCCAAGCTCAAGGATGCCGAAGTTACGAGAGGATAAGTCAAAATGTTTGGTTGTTGGATGTAGTAACCCACACGCTTCATTACACCGTCTCCCAGCATCAGAACCTTTTCAAAGTGCCTGGTTGAGTTTTATTTTTTATGGAAATGTACCCACATCTGTGGGTAAGGTCATTTTTGTGTGCGCTAAGCACTTCAATGATGACTGCTTCAGCAACCTCCACCAGTATAAAGAAGGATTTGCTGAAAGACTTTGTCTGATTGAGGGTTCAATTCCTTCTATCTTTGGAGACGACGAACAGAGCACTTCGGTAAGCTGTAAATAACGCTAAAAAGTGTGATGATAAGACGTCCCTGTCATTGTTTTGTTAGCATTAGCAGTTGCACCGGCTTCAGACTTCATATGTTAGCGCTGTGTGCTCGTTTTAGATCCTTGATGATATGGCCTACGTGATTTAATTTAAGTCTAAAGTTTTCATTAGTCATTTCATTTTGCCGTTTTTGTCTCCGAAAAGACTGTATTAAAATGCATTTCGTGACGTTAGCTTGGCACTAGCGTTAGCTCGGTGCTTGCGTTAGCTCACTTGTTAGGGTTCTGCAGGTTCATCATCTTCATTTTCATCTCGCTCCGCCGGGTCAGACTCTGGCTCTAACATGTAAGACTGGATGGACAAGTCTTCTGTTGTTGACATTTTGTAAATAACCTCTGAATAAAAAGTTTATGCACCGCTACATAGCCGTATCTCTTCTATCAAACTACAAAAATGGCCGAGCAGGGTGGAGTTGAACCGAGTGTCACCTGAAGAGGGGGCGGGGTATGGAGTGTCTCATTTGCATTTAAAGAGACCGCACCAAAACGAGTTGCTCTCAGAAGCACATCAGAAAAGGGGTAGAAAAGGGGTCTGTGGAGCTATAATAATGAGGAATTCAGACCCAAGCATTGCAGTTCAGCTTTATATAGACCACAACTGTATGATTTATATGTAAAAAGGAAGGATTTAAAACCATGATATGTCCCCTTTAAAGTGACAGAGGCCTATTTGAAGACATTTGATGCAGCCTTGATGCGAGAGCACATTTATTCAAGGCAGTTATTTTATTTACAGACCAATATCAGGTTGCATCATCATTGTAGCGTGCTATAGAATGGTACTGTGTGATTGAAAAAAGCAAAATACCCCCCCTTTAAAATATTTCAGTTTGTATGTTTTAGTATAAATATACTTAAAGCTGGTGGAGAAGATAACTTTTTATCAGATAAAGACATAATACAACTCATATTGCAATAAATCGAACATCATTTGCTCGGAAAAAAAGCGCACAAAAAATCACTGTAAGAATGAAGGAAAAAGACATTCGTCTACGGGATTCCACATCCCACAATGCAATGCTCTGAACTTTTCTGACAATGTCAATGAGGGCTTTCAATGGAGATCAAAACAAACTTTTGAGCGGCACATGTTCTTCAAGTTATTGATCTGAGGCATAGACTGTATCGGATAAAAAAGAATAAAAAATATCCAGCAACTTTAAGATTAAGATTTTTTTAAGTAACGTAATATTTCAGTTAATATTGGCAGGATTTTATCAAAGTTCTTCGTTAAGTGATAAATAATTGTGAGTGCCGTGCTCAGCCACAAACCTGCTGCCTATAGGACAAAGAATGGTTCATTTCTGTAGCTACATTGGGAAACCTGTGGGCTTAGGAGGCTATGACCCTGTGTCAGTTGTTGTTTGGAGAGCCAGGAGAATAAAGTTCACAAGCTGGTCATGTCAGAAATGTAGGAAATGTTGAGCGTTTCTCTTGTGCCTGTGTTGACTTTGTATCAAATATACCCGTGGCGACCGTGGCTCAGGTGGTAGTGGGTCGTCTTCTGATCGAGAGGTTGGGGGTTCGATCCCAGTACCTGACTATGTGTCGAAGTGTCCTTGGGCAAGACACTGAAACCTAAGTTGCTCCCAGTGGTCGACTAGCGCCTTGCATGGCAGTCCTGTCCCACTGGTGTGTGAATGTGAGAGTGATTGGGTGAATGAGCTGATATGTAAAGCGCTTTGAGACTGCTTCAGTGTGGTGATAAAGCGCTATATAAATCAAGTCCATTTTACCATTTTTACCATTTACCCAAAGGGTCGAGACATCCACGAAATAAGGGCTGAGGCATGTGGACGCAGCAACATGGTCAGAAATAGCAAAACAGGGAGTTTGATGATTAGTTAAGTCCAGAGGTGACAAGTAATGAAGTAGTAGTTTTTTCTGCTATCTGTACTTGAGTATTTTTTATTTTTTGGCAACTTTTTACTTTTACTCCTTACTTTTTTTAAAGCAAAAATCTGTACTTTCTACTACTTATATTTAAAAATGAGCTCGTTACTTTTAAGACTTTCGAAGATGATGACAAAAAAAAGAGTTTTTAAAAATGTTAAACTCAAAGCTGTTCAGGGTTTTATTGAGCATTTGCACCTTTTTGTTTCTTGACACATTTTATTTATAAATTGTGTTTATTCCGAGTAGGGATGTGTATTGATAAGGATTTAGCGATTCCGATGCCTTATCGATTCCTGCTTATCGATCTGGTTTTTAATCGATTCCCAAATAGGCTGAAAAACAAGTAGTACATGAGTACAGAAAATAATACAACCTGGTTTATTAGAATAAATATCAGGTTTAATAATATAAATCTTAATTATTCACCACTGAGAATGAACAATACTTAAATGAGTGTCCATTAAACAAATAAACAATACTTAAATGAGTAAAATCATTATCACACAACGTTAGTAAGTACATTCTATTTATATAGCACCTTTCATAGACATAAATCACAAAGTGCTTTACAGTAAAAACACAGTGCTTCACAAAACAGAATAAACAATGATTTACAAAGGTACAATACAAGACAGTCCTTCAAAATAAGGAAAAAGAAAATACAATGTTTACACCAAGTTAATAAAAGAGGATAAATGAAAAGCTTGTCTGTATAAAAGTGTCTTTAGCAGCATTTTAAAGGAGTCAGTGAAGTTAGTGCAGCGTAGAGCCAGCGGCAGAGTTGTTTAATTTTACCTGCTGTGCTCGTGCTAGCACTGGTGCTGCTTAGTGCGTCAAAGACACGGCATTGTTTGAATATAATGCCATGTTGTGTTTGTGTGGCCAAATGTTTTGACATATTGGTTATGTTAACGCCTTTGGTGCACAGATCGCTCTTGCAGGAATTGCAAGTTACGATCCCCGAGGTGTCGTCCTTTTTTTTTAAATTACATCCATTTTTCCGAGGAGACATTTCTCCACAGCGCATCGATTTGCATGCTCAGCTCACCTCTGCTGCAGCAGCTTGTGTGTGTGACATGACATCATTGCAAATTTGAGAGTGTGGTACGTTTGTTTACGGTGGCGGCGCAGCCCACGAAGGATTGATAGCAGAATTGTAAATGTTTTTTGTTAGCGATTCCAAAGAGTCGTTTGACTAAGAACCGGTTCCCAATGCACATCCCTAATTATGAGTGCTAAATTCTCCAGATGTTCAAAGGTAACAGATTGAACTTGTTTTCATGTATCAGTTTTCTACAGGTTCTTAAAAAAAAGATATGGAATCTGGACATTTGTTCTAATTTTCACTTTTTACGTTTTTCCGTAAGGTCCCATATCATGCTATTTTTCACCCAACTCCATTTGTTCAAAGAAATGCAAAAACATAGTATTTGAGGTTTATTTTCCTAAACTTGCCTGTTTTTCAGAGTTTTAGCCTCTGAAAAGTCACTTTCTGAGCAACTCTGCACAAACAGGCTGATTTGCAGCCTACTTATGCATATTCATGAGTGGGCGTGTCTATAGACAGGACACTGACTTCCTCCTCCCCCTACGGTGACGTAGGGCCAGAGGACGGTCCGCTCTCCTCCCACCCACTCCGTAGCTGAGCTCATGCTGCTTTATAAACACAAGACAGAGCGTGGGGGTGGGGCGTTCACCGGTACATACATAGACTGTAGAAAATACATACATAGCACTGCGCAAAGGACGCTGAAATGCTCACCTTTGTGGGCGTGTCTGTTTACATGTCAATCAGGGCAAAGAGCTTCCTGGAGGCGTGGCTTCTCCAGCTCAGTGTCGCATCAAATTTGTCATCAAAGTGGGAACGTGTCATTAAATTGGAGCGAGGTGTTTGGGGTCACCCTGTAGTAAGAAAGGAGCAAATCACCCTCTAACTAACGATTGAGGAAATCAATGAAAATAACACTTTGGGCATGTGTATGAAGCCCAAATAACACTTTTATCATGTTTAAAGCACAGAAAAGTTAATTTAGTGTAACATGGACCCTTTAAGTACATTTAGTAGCATGTACATTTTTATTGTTACTCAAGTAAGGGAGCAACATCAAGAGTTTTACTTTTACCAGAGTCATTTTTATTCAAGGATCTATACTTTTACTTGAGTACTGAAAACTAGTGCCGTTGCCACCTCTGGTTAAGTCATATACAGTAGTACATGTACTCACAGGATTAGGCATCACAGGATGAGAGTTCCTTAGTGAAATAATCAGAATTGTGTGTGAAATTCACTAATAGGCATGTAAACAAACAACTTCACATGGGTCACATAGAGGCAGCAGTATAGATAATTTCCTTTCCAGTGCACTGAAATTGAAGCGCTGGTGCCAACCATTCTGACTGAGGATCTATTCATTATGATAATGTTGAGGCAAAAGAAAACACTTAACTTAGGAATATAGCAACCTGATGCCACTTATCCTCCATTGGTTTATTCAGATCTGTTGTTCGTAGTAAAACGCTCACATAAATACTAACTTGTGGAATGCCACACACAGGATAGGAGGATACCCCGTCCATCTGGTCAAGGAAGAGGGTGAAACCCAAACTGAGCACGCAGCACAGATGGAAGGCAAAGCCAGATCAGAGATCCAATCGATACCACAGCACTAGACTTGTCATGGCAGATTTACAGATTAGTTCATTCAAAGCATGTCCCGGCGCCTACACTTCAGATACATCCCAGCAGATACAAAGGCCTTGATCAATATGCATGCATCAGCTGTTTTCTGCCTATCTCAGCTCACATTTAGTTAGCATTTTTCACAGGAACGTCCAAGGTTACAGCAGAATTATCAGCAGATTAAGAGGGTGAGAAAGACATGCATGACATTTTGTTTTTGGGTGATGTGGAGCAGCCATGCAAGTGTAGCATACAGCGTAGCAATCAACTAAATCCAACAAGAAGTACATTTTAGGCCTTTGGGTAAGAAATAAGTCTAATTTAGGGCAGCAGAGGAAAATTCAGTGCAGTGAGTGGTTTTTAATGAGTAGAAGCATGGGAAAAAGGAAATTATTAGACATCATTCTACAGCTAGGTGGCATTTCTCATTATATGGATCAAGAGATGCGTTTGCTTGTCTGATGGTATTTAGCAAGGTAAATGCTTTTGTTATATCTTTGTGTTGTATGGTGCAGTTAACTGCAGTGGAGAAACCATACATGTACAAACTCCCCATATGGAGGAAACACTCATTTCCATTTGTTCTAAGAACCCCAAAAACATAGTATTTGAGGTTTATTTTCCTAAACTCATCTGTTTTCCAGAGTTTTAGCCTCTGAAAAGTCACTTTCTGAGCAACTCTACACAAACAGGCTGATTTGCAGCCTACTTATGCATATTCATAAGTGGGCGTGTCTATAGACGGGACACTGACTTCCTCCTCCCCCCACGGTGACGTAGGGCCAGAGGACGGCCCGCCCTCCTCCCACCCACTCCGTAGCTGAGTTCATGCTGCTTTATAAACACAAGACAGAGCGTGGGGGCGGGGCGTTCACCGGTACATACATAGACTGTAGAAAATACATACATAGCACTGCTCGAAGGACGCTGAAATGCTCACCTTTGTGGGCGTGTCTGTTTACATGTCAATCACGGCAGAGAGCTTCCTGGAGGCGTGGCTTCTCCAGCTCAGTGTCGCATCAAATTTGTCATCAAAGTGGGAACGTGTCATTAAATTGGAGCGAGGTGTTTGGGCTCACCCTGTAGTGAGAAAGGAGCAAATCACCCTTTAACAAACGATTGAGGAAATCAATGAAAATAACACTTTGAAGCCCAAATAGCACTTTTATGATGTTTAAAGCACGGAAAAGTTAATTTAGCGTAACATGGACCCTTTAAATGGTGACATGAATGTCACTAATGTATAAAGTGTCTGTCCTGGATTTCATCCTAAAGCTAAATCTTCTAACAAGCACGCAGTGAATGGCTGCTTAGCTTTACACAGAGCAGCATTGGTAAACAGCCGTTCTCCCCTTTCTTTTCTCACTCCGCAGGGATGACCTTTTCCGCGTGGAATTGGACGCCGTTGCAGGGGACGAGATGTTTTATAGCAAGGTAAGTTGCTACTGACAGTTAAAGCCTTTATGGCCTGCCGTGAAAAGTTTTCGACTGGAGAATGTTTGAGGCAGCAGACATTGGAAGAGAGTGTATCTAACACAGAACATTTGTCTGCATTATGGGACGTTTAGAAACGAACATGGGAGTCCAACAAGAACGACATTCGGATCTGCAGGATGAAGGGCAAACGTGAGGTGAGACATTTTTCCCTGCTACGCTTTTCTGACCTTCTAAATACGTGCTTTGTCTTTTTAGCAGATGCAGTAATATATTAAGTGTATAGTTCTAGGAAAAGGAAAATAAATCTGTGAGCCGCTACACAGTTTCTTTTGATTCCTTCTCCCCTAAGTGCAAAACATGACCCTCAGAGATCAGATGCAGTTTCCTGTTCTGTGTCCAGCTAATGACTGAGTCAGACAGTGAACATACTGGGCGTTGTGCTGACAGCTGCCTGTCGGGACTCACAACAATCCTGATGAGAGAAGTTTCACAGAACAGAAACCAAAATGTGCCTTTTAACCCTGCAAAGCTGCACTGAGGTGTCGTCTTTCTCACTCGTCTGATCCATTGTTCATGCATCAAGTGCATCATCATAAACAATGATAAAAGGTTACAAGACTAATACAACTTTTTACTTTAGGCGTTTTTATCGGATCAAACTGAATTTAGTCTCTATGAATAATGATAAACAGTTAAAGCCATAAAATATGAAAAAAGAAGCTAAATAGAATATTTTTTGAATACCACTGAGAATAGAAAGTTTAAAATTTAAAGTATTTATTGATTTATTTATTTAAAGCAGTGGGTATCTTATATTCAGCATTTGCTTGGATTTTCTGATCTTTTTGCTATCTAATATCCCATTCTTCTTGTTAAACTCATCAAAATCATTTTCCATGTGATGTGAATAAATGTTTTTCGTTCTTTAAAGTGTTAATAAAAGGTCATGAGATTCTCTAATCATTTTGATACACATTTCAAAGGAACTAAAGTAATTTTACATTCATTTACAGCTGCTCATACTAATCTAAAATTGATTTAATCAATAGGAAGCCCACGCTTTAATACATCTTGCATCTCGAAACACATTTACACACCTCGTACACACCGGCTGAGTCTTTGTGCGTGGGTTTCCATGGCGATGATAGCTATTGTTGAACCCGGGGCTCTGTCACCTGGAATAACAAAAATGGACTTATTTAAGACACGGGACACCTGACATTAAACCTGTGAGACGGTGTCAGAGGAAAAGCACAACGGAGATGGGAACGGACAAAGACGAAAAGAATGGAGACGGGAGGGGAGGTAGTGGGTAGGTGTTGGTCCCAGTTGGCCGGCCTCGAGGAGCGCTGACAGATATGTGAAAGGCTTTTTCGCCCCTAATGTCGCTGCTTGATAAAAACACTGCCTTAGACACACTGAATGCATCCACTGTGTGAGTGTGATTCACCAAAAGGATCAAAATGCAATCGCTCCATCCATCCATCCATCCATCCATCCATTCATCCATCTATCCATCCTACCAACCAACCAGCTTACTTAGACATAAAAGCTAAACCAGGGGTGTCAAACTCATTTTAGTTCAGGGGCCAAATACGGACCAGTTTGAGCTTAACTGGGCCACAGATTTAAGGTGGACAAAGAGCAAATTCAACATTAATGTGCCCTAGTTTGCACTTCCACGTATATATTATATATAAATCATATTGGGGCGACCGTGGCTCAGTGGCAGAGGGGGTTGTCCAATAACTGAAGGGTTGGGGGTTCGAATCCAATCTCCAAATCATTGTTGTTGTGTCCTTGGGTTGACTCTGCATGTCCGGGCAGAGGAGAAAATGGCTTGTAGGGGAACGGACGGGGGGGGGAAAGACTTGGAGCAAGGCCAAAAAACAGTAAGAAATCCATTCAATTCTGACCCAGATAACAAAATGATAATAATTTTGCCATCAAAAGCCTGGTCTCAGTGTTTTTTTTGTAGTTTTATATAAGGAATCCAATGTTGAGGTGTCCCTAAAGCACCTTTTTTCTCAGCTTTTTGTCTGAACCTGGCGATTTGTGTGAAACTTGCCTCTATTCAACTGAACAATTTTTTTTTCCTGCTGAAAGTAGAAAGGGGGTAGCCATTATGAAAATGGATGGCAGTGAATAAGTAAAAAAAAAAAAAAATCCAACCCCTTTTTCACATGTAGGTGTTTAATTCAATTGTGAAGTATTATATTTGGACTGCTGTGCCTTTTGCTGAGTTGAAATCACTGGAGATTTCATTGTAAACACAAAATTCAATGTAGACACACTGCGCAAAGGAGGAAGAGAGCGGAAAGTCAAGCCACGCCCCCACGCTATGTCTAACGGGTGGATTTGCGCAAAAATAGTTTCTCTGTCAGCTCTGAAGATGGTAGAAAATGACTAAAAAAGAGCTTTTTTAAGCCAATAAGTGAAGCTAAGCCTTAACGATGATGCTAATTTTACACTACACCGGAACAACGGCCGGCGTTTGCTCCGCGACCTGATGATTTACAAATTAAGCACTGGTCTTAACTCAGTTTTGTTCAGATTAGACCTCTACTGAGTACCAGTGTCAACAGCAGGGTGTCTTATCTGCCTTTTCCATGGCTTTCTCTGTCTACCTGTCTACATGGACCAACACCAGCCAACTGGGATATCTCAACACTGCCACTACTTAATATGGGGTGTTCCAATTCTGTCCTGGAGAGTCTCAAACCTAGCAGGTTTCAGATTGCTCCAACGCAGCTGAGAAATGTATCGGCCGACTTTGTGCAGAGCTGATTGATAACACATAATCAGCTTCAGGAGTGTTTGAGCATGGAGATCTAAACTCTGCTGGATTTGTGGCCTTTCACGACCGTTTGGAAACACCTACTGTAGTTAACACTCCAGGCTGCACTCAGGTTTTTGGTTTACTCACTCACTCACTCAAGTTTCTAAGTTTTCTACTTCGACGTGAACAATCCCTAAGTCTGCAAACAGCAGCCACTGATGATGGCAGCACCATATTTCAGTATGTGGTCAGGATTCTATCTTTAAAAATCTCTGGAGCTCAGAAACATGTATCATCTCTATTGTATTTATTTGTCTTTTATTACTTGTTGTATTTATCCTGCTCTGTAAAGTGTCCCTGGGTGTCATTGAAGGCTCCCAATCAAATACAATGTCTTTTTATTATAATAATAATTATTAAAAATGTTGTGGTGGTAGTTTTATCTGGAATAATGGCCCAAGTGTGCCTGTGCCATTTTCCATAAATAATTATTAATGAGCACAATCGATGAATGAACACATTAAATATTCATTTTGACCTGCGACCTGCTACAACCCAATACAGCAGAGAAAACACCCTGAAAAACAGTACCTCAGATTAACTGAGACTCAGTACCACACTGAGAATGCTTCTGTTTCCCAGTTGTTACACGTGCTGGTGCTATGGTTATCTCAATAAGTCTACCTGTAAAAGTTCTTCTGCTCACACAGTGGGGAACACAAAGCTTTGTGTGTCATATACGGACCAGAGGGGGTAGGCAGTCCAAACCCCTACCACAAGCTGGGCATCTCACTCTGTAATCAGTACCTCAGCCTCACACACTAACCCAGCTGGAGAAACTCCTTGCAACAGTACCTCAGACTCCCAACTCAGTTCAAATGGCTCTGACCGAGACCCTATCCCACTAGAGCCTACTCCAGCTACAGTTTCTTGTCCAGGCGGGCACTCCTATGCACCAGTCTACTACCTGTAACACACAGGCTCCTCTCTCATATTCTGTAATCACTGCCTAATAATGGAATCACTCATTTTGTGTTGATTTTAAAGCAAAATCCTGAACTACACTTTAGATTTGTAGTTAAAAAAAATACAGACTACACTATGTGTTCCAGCAACAAGACAAATCATATCAGAAATTGAGAGCCCTCATGCTTAAAAAAAAATCAAATTTTCTCACTATTTACCCTCCACAAATTAAGATTTTATCGAGTTCTTTATCTAGTCAATCATTTAACAGGCAAGGCACAGATTTCCATCTGAAACCTCTTTTTCTTCTGATGTATTTAGATCTCGAGACGAGCCCCCAACTGTTGTGGCGGTTTTGAATGGAATGAGAAGGAGTCAAGTTTTAGGGTTACTGGTCAGATGCGCACACAGGGTTTGTTTGGTCAAAGGGTTTTTGAGGCCGACCGGTCTGAGATTCAAAGGTTTTCAGTTTGTGCGTCCAATGAATCTGCATTTGTTCTGTGCTCTCAGGTTTTTTTATGCTGCTAATAGTGCTAAGCATAACAATGATGGAGCCTCTGGGAAGAGACCTTGGTAAATGTTATCAGTACGATAGTGTCTGGCTTGTAGGGCTGCCAACTTTGGTTGTTTAGTCGACTAATAGGTTGAATTTCACTGGTTGACCAGCAACGGTGTCAGTTTCAATACATTTAAAAAAAATAAATATAATTAAATGTATTTAATGCCTAAACATGATTCTATGTCCAGCAGCAGCTGTGTGAGTGCTGGCTGCAAAAAAAAAAAAAAAAGTGTTGTGTTGTGTTGTGAGGGAGCAAATTAAGACAGGCTTGAAGCACAAGCATCCACTATTGAATCAATCCTTTTTCTGCATTGATTATCCTTAAATTTGATACGTGGATTATGTAAATTGATCCACTGTTGTCCCTGGTGCTGCAGTGCGCACTGCACACCTGTGTTACACGTGTGTTTGTTTGCCTGTGCGCTGATCTGGTGTGCCATAGTCTTGGTCGACCAACCATTTCCTTGGTTGACTACAGCCCTACTGGCTTAGTTAGAGCAGTGTGACCATAACTGAGCAGGAGAGCTTGTAATCACCCATCAAGCCATATTATAAGTTTGGATATTAGATCAGAGGTTTATATGTATAAATCATAGTGTTTGCCAAACAGGCCAAATTTCATACAAAGTCTAACGGCCTGTATTAATGCAGACACACGAACACACTGTTACATGGAGGCTTTTAACCACACGTGGGAGGAAATGTGAAGCAGATGGTATGTACTATACCTTTTTACATATTTATGATCTGAAGTGTCCTTTTGATAATTTGACACGCACACAAACACGTGTGTGCAATTAACAGGAAATCCACTATTCAGTGTGCTCATCCTCTCACTCGTGCAATCCTCTTCACCTCCTCAAAGTGTCCCGTTCTGCTTTGGAGGGGGTTGTGTCAGATTTGATACACTCGCCACCTCATAATTGGTTTTGTAATTAAATGTTTCAGCTTGGTTGATCACAAAGGACGTAACATTCTCTCTAATTAGGATGAAAATTCAATATCCTGATGCTTTAGTCTTTTTTTTTTTTTTGCCTCCCATATCGACCAAACAATGGTCGATGGATGCAAGAGTCGACTGTGTTCCCACTTTGTCTGCATGTTCCCACCGATTATTCTCTGTCCTTTGCGTTCTCTGCCATCTATTTGTCTCCATTGGACTTTTAATTGTACCCAGCTGTCATTCCTTCTCCTTGTTCCACTTTACCTTCTCCCTTTGAAAAGCAAAAGGCAGAGGGCTGAGGCGATCTTTCATAGGTGGCTCAGTGCCAACTCATCAAGTGCAGCAGCATGATATGTTCATGCAATGTCTGCATTCAGGCGCCATTTTAAACAGCACTTAACAGGATTGTGTAATATATATATATATAGGGGGAAAGGCTGTGCTCTCAGAAGACTTTAATGTATTTAATTCTTCCCTCATACCTGAAAAATAAGATTGAATGCTGATTGAGTCAGTTTTAAACTATTTTACCTCTAAATTGTTTGTGTAGAAGTAAAAAAGACACGCCTTTGTGTAGACCAGTGGTTCTCGAATTTTTTTGGCTCAAGTACCCCCTTTCTCCTACTTCTGAATCCTGGTACCCCCTTTGTCCAACATTTTGCTTATTTAAAAACAACTACAGAGCATCACGATGGAATGAACTAGTGATAACATAACATTTTAAAGAATCTCCTTTTGTAAATAAGATGGAAAGAAACAGTATTTAGTGCAGTGGTTCTCAACCTTTTTTAGATCGTGACCCCATTTTTAAATCAATAATTTCTGGCGACCCCAAAGACATTTGTTATCTAGAATTAGTTTTTGATCATGTTTGAGCTCCGATACTTATTTTTTATTTTTTACTGCATTTTAGTTTTTCAAAATTTATATTTCACGAAGTGAAAGTATAGAAAGGCAGTTGTTGACATATATTTTAGTTTTTCCTAAATTTCCCCAAGGTTTAAAAACACTAATTTAATGGCTCCTGAATAGATCGTTTTTATCATTTCTGCTCATCTCACGTCGAGGGTGGGACCTACACTGACAATGTATTTGTTGATTTTTCACTCTCTCTCTTTCTCTTTCAAGTACCCCCTGTAGTGCCATTGCGTACCCCAATTTGACAGACACTGGTGTAGATTAAAAAAAAACAACAACAAAAACAATAATATTGTGTTGTTTAATAGTAATTTTGGTGCTAAATTATTAAGGATTTGTTGGAATTTTTTTTATACATGTTTGGTCTTTTGATGATTTTTTTCTTAAAGCTCACTTTTACCTTCTTTTTTCAATTCTTTCAAAACAAAAACACCCTGTATCATGTTTAATAATTGTAATAATTTGTATTCAGGCTTCAAGCTGAGGGCCTTGGTCAGGGACTGTGTGTATGCGTGGGTTTGGATAACTTTCCATATGAGATGGAGACTCCCATTAAATCATGTGCTACAGGTTTTCTCACTGACACCTCCACTGGTAATACTGCAGCGATTTTGACTGGTCTGGAAAAAGTGAAGAAAATCCATGGCTGGTTTTTAAATTTCCCCTCTTAGTTTCTGTATTTCAGTAAAATAATATCTGCAGTGTCTCGCTCTTTTCTTTCGAAGCGTTTGTTTATGGCCTGTGGTGCGTTCAGTCAGAATTACCATCAAATAGTGATGAAATGTAGCGGAGGGATGCGGATTAGCTCTAACATGGCGCGTAAGACCGCAGCACGCCGCTGCTAATATGGTCGGGCTGTTAATTCGTCTTACGCCCACGTGCACACAATTGTGTACTTATGGCCTACTCTCTTGTTGCCACAGAAAATCTCTGTGTCTTCAGGAACAATCTCTTCATAGGGGTTTGTTCTGAAAATGACGGACCTGTTGGTAATGAGCTGCGTGAGAGGTTTCACCGTGTCTTTGTGTCCCTGTGCTTTTTTTGCACATGCTGCATGTGTGTGGGAGAGCTCTGGCTCAGCGGTGTCTCTTGGCAGAGCCGTGCTCTCTTCTCCCCGGCTGCTAACATCAGGGGACCAGCCAAGCATGTAATGGAAACTTTTGAGATTTAGAAGAGCAGCTTGCTAAATACGACCCCTAATGTACTGCCATAGATGGCTCCTATCGTATGAACATTACCACGGCATGCAGTCATGATAACATACGAGTAAATTGAAACTGCTGCGGTCGCTCTTCAAGCAAGAAAATGAGTTTAAGGTTTAACCATTTTAACCTGTGTTGTAATTAAGTTAGAGCAAACTTTGGAGTGGTGATTGTAGCCTGAGGACAAGCAGCACACCAGCAAACATTAGAACCAGACAGGGACCAAATGAAATGTTTGTTTATCTTGTATGAATAAAGGTTCAGTCCTGGACACTGGATGGAAAGCAGATGCTTAAGATGGAGCCTCTTCCTTTTTAATAGTGTCTGACGTCTGCAGGTTGTTTGCTGCAGATGTGTTGTGGCAACAGAGAGCATGATGTCTGTTGACTGTGTGTGATCGCTTCCTTTATTATGCCCTAAAGATGGTCTTTTTTGAGGGTGGCCGTGCTGCGAATAAAAAGGTGAGAAATGCTGTTGCTCGGTCAACATTTGCACAGTGGAATTCACTGCCTCTCAAGCAAGAGACTGATTAAAAAGCTCTGTGTTCAATTTGTGTAAACCCGCACTTGGAAATGCAAACATGCTCAGATTTGTCACCATCAAACCTATTCTTTCCATCCCTTTTTCCTTCCTCTACCGTAAATCTTCTTTTTCATTCACCTCTACATCCCTATTTGCACTGAGGCGTACGCTTCTCTGTAACTCATCTGGGTGGCAGATTAATTTTTCAGAGCCCAGGCTGCTCTGCTGCTGTCAGTAAGATGAGATAGAGGAAGAGGAGGATTGGAGCGTCTTGACCGAGAGAAGGCGAGACATCCAGGACAGGCGGCATTGAAGCTGGACTCAGTCTGATGAGTGAAAATACAGGAAGAACCAAAGCTGTGAAGAAGAGCATCATATTAAACACGATTTGGATTTAATTATATATGTTTTACCAGCTTTTTATTGTGGAAACTAGAGGAAAAACTCTCATCCTGCTGCCTGAATTGGGCTTTGACTAGATTAAGGATAATTGCCTGGAAGTGTGAAATTACTTCCTCGAATACTTGATTAAGGGTTAATTGAATGCATGCACGCAGCATGGGGCAAATTTTTGCCTTGTTTGCAAAGTGTAAATGAAAATCAAAAGGCGGTGGCTGTAACATTACAAAACCGTATTCTGCAGAAATGAAATGACATATTTGTATTGTTTACACAGTGCCACATGTTCATATTTGTGCTGCTGTTGTTTGGTTCTTCTTATAAGGGCTGCTTGATTAAAATCATAATCAGGATTATAGCAGTTATTCAACGAAATATATATTATTTGTAGGGGTGGGCGAAAAAATCCATTCACATAAGAAGCGTGAATCTAATCATCCATTATTCTGAATCGATTCATAAACTTCAAAAATCAATTGAAAAAATATAAATAATAATTGTTTTTTTTGTTTGTTTTTCTTTTTCTTTTTTCGCTTTGCAACATACAAGACAGGGACAAGCAACAATGTGATAACCCGACAGAATACACCCAGAGAACAATGGGATGAATAGAGGAAAAAAATATATTAATAACAAAATAAGAAAGAAGAAGAAGAAGAAGAAGAAGAAGAAGAAGAAGAAGAAGAAGAAGAAGAAGAAGAAGAAGAAGAAGAAGAAGAAGAAGAAGAAGAAGAAGAAGAAGAAGAAGAAGAAGAAGAAGAAGAAGAAGAAGAAGAAGAAGAAGAAGAAGAAGAAGAAGCTGGCCTAAGCTTTTATTTGGGAAATTTATTTCATGCAAGTTATTACTTGTACAGTTAGTTTTTATTTGTTTAGCATGAATTAATGTTACCTTTTGTCTTAAGTTTGGCTTTGTGTGATTACATCATTGGAATGCATTGTATCAATTTTTGAATCGAGAATCGGTTGAAATGAGAATCGATTTTGAATCGAATCGTGACCCTAAGAATCGGAATCAAATCGAATCGTGAGACACCCAAAGATTCACATCCCTAATTACTTTTCAACCAAAAAGTTATGTATTTATTGGACAAAACAGTGTAACGTAAATATATTCTTTAAACATGAATAAAATCACTCAAACACCAAAATCAAGTATGTTCACTTTTGCACAAAACAAAACACTTCTTGCACGTGATGTGTCTTTGCTCTCGGCCTTCATATCAAACCCAAAATGGTCCCATATAAGAGAATTTGACTTGCCTTGCTTGTTTACCAAGAGTTTCTCCTGCCGTGTTTCAAGACTGCGAGCAACAACTTTCCTTGTGTTAGCCTTCAGGCTAGGCTAGCTTTAGCTTTGAGAGGGGCAGGGCGGAGGAGCTTGCATGCGAACAACTCAAAGTTCGTATTAATAATCGGTATTTGCCAAGCTTTATTCTTTGTAGATGTACAAAATCGTGGGAGTTTGTTTTATTTATTTATTTAAATAAAGCATATGTAAATTGGAATAAAAATGAAAACGTTTTTGTTATTTCTTAACAGTTTTTTCTCGATTACGTTATTTTTGTAATTGTTGGGTGTAATAATAAAAATTGTAATCGAATTTCGATTAATTGCACAGCCTTCTTCCTATCTGCTCTCACCCCTCATATGTTGCGCTGGACTGCTTTATAAAGTTGCTCAGGCTGGTTTAGGGATTCCACACATCCAACCAAGCTGACAGAATGTAACCTGAGCGACAAACTGCATGCAAATGATTCCCACACCGAGCATGCATCTGTGCTGTGCACACGGATAGTCACACAAGTGTATTATGACACACACGCGCACACTCATACGCACGCATATATCCACGGTAACAGTTGTCCATCAATTTGTCAAATAGCACCGCTCCATCTGACGCATTTACAAGTGACATTTCACACTTAACACACACCAAACATGTCAACACGCACTGACACACATATATGTACACACACATTCACAGGAACACTCGCACAAAGTTTCCCTTTTACCTGTTTTGTGTTCCTCATTTAAAAAATAAGAATCCTGCCGAGTTTTAAGAGGGAGTGGAGGGAATAACACCTGGAATAACAGTCGCCATCTCTCATATCAACACTTTCCTGTGATCTTTTACACACACGCTGTCACCCGACATACCAGCCATCACCACCACAGTTGATTCTCCAATCAGGCATGCTGGCCTTTTCAAAGAGTGTATGTGTGTGTCAGAGCTGGTGCCACCATGGCTGGGACAGAAGTAGTTTGGGATGGCTTTGCTGTCTGCTCGTGATCTACAGTTTGTCAGCGCTCATTCACAGCAGGTGCTCTCCATACCTTTTGGCCTTCAATGTGAAGGCTTCTTGCTGCGATTTAGACTAATGGACCTCAGGCAAAAAAAAACAAACCCAGGTCACACCAACGCAAAAATATTTTAGGACTTTTTTTTTTTTAGAAAGTTGTATCTTTATGTTTTCTATGTAAAACCCTTTGATTATCTTAATGTCTTTAAAACCAAGCTGAGAATTTTACAGTAAATTGTATTTGTTTTTGTTTGTTGAACGTGGTATTTTATACTATTACAAAAATCATGTAAATGGGTTCTTTTTTGGTAACATTTTACTTGAAGTGTTATACATAAAGGCTGACACGATGCTGTCATCATTATGACATAACACTTGTCATTAGCATGAATAAGGTGTCATGAAGGCTGTCATTAAGTGTTGTTTGTTACCCTAACCCTTAACCCTGCCTAACCCCACTACATCCCCCCATCTCACCCCAAAAAAATGACAAAGCTCCAAAAGTGTCATAATTTAGCAAAAGGTGGCATAATTTAGCGAATAACACTTAAAGGTGCAGTTCGTAACTTTCAGATCCCTCCCTCCCCACTGCTCTCTTGCCCTGCCTCCAAACTTTCCAAAGTCCCTCCCTCAGAGGAGCTAACAAGCTAACGTTAGCCCGACAGGAACATCACAGTAATATAACATGCAGTGTTAAAAGCATATTAATGCAGCGCTTGTCTCTCTCTCAATGTGCACACACCAGCAACAACACAGTGTCACTCACAGCAGCCCACATGGAGGCTGCAGTGAGAGCAGAGAGTGTGTTTTTTTCACACAAACTACAAGTTTTATGTAAGACTGTTCTTACATAGTGAGAGCTTTAGCAAATATGACAAAAAGTCACTTTCATAAGAGTTACGGACTGCACCTTTAATGACAGCCTTCATGACACCTGATTCATGCCAATGACAGATAATGTCAGCATAATGTATGAAACTTCAAGTAAAGTGTTACCTGTTTTTCTATGGTGTAAAGATGCTCCAAATTTTGACCAAAAGTTCTTGCATGTATCTCTTTTTTTATTAATGGCAGTGTAAAGAACATTTAATTCAGGAAAAATGTTAACTAATGGAGATTGTGACTTGGTCATTGTCCTCTGCTCCTGGCCATGACCTAGAGATGTCTTTTCTTGAAAGAATTAGCCAACCTATGTGAGTTTGTTTGGTTTTTGTCTATCCTGATTATTCATCTTGCTCAGTTTCACTGCTGGAACATTCATTACCAGTCAGGCCTTTAGGACCTAAATAACTAATATTAGAGGCATACTCAAAATTTTGATTTTCTAAGACCAAATGTGAAAGACTAGAACTGTTACTCGTCTCTATCCATCCATCCATCCATCCATCTTCATACCCGCTTATTCCCGTTTATCAGGGTCGCGGGGGTCTGCCGGTGCCAATCTCCGGCTGTTACTCGGCTCTATTTAATCATTAAATTTGCACCGTTTTATTAATGATGATGAAGAAATTGGCCTTAAATTCGTAGCTTGTTTTAAACACCTGACAATGGTTGTGAACAATGCCTGTCGTTACGCTGCAGCTGCGTGCGCATCAATGTGTGTATGCATGTGTGACGTTGGTAACACAAAGTCTGCAGGCTGCGATCAGGCTCTCTCAATATGATTGACAGCATTAATGGTGTAATAATTCCACACATCAGACAACTGAAAAGCTTCATTTCACAGAGCGGTTGGAGTAATCACTCTGTGAAAAACAAACCCACTTTTTCACCCATTCTCGCTGTCATTTTGCCTTTCATCTCTTCACTTTCACCCTCCCTGCATATTAAGCTGTTTTCTCGCTCTTTTTTCTGCATGCAGGATGAGTGTCGTAACTTCATAAAGGTGCTGCTCAGCAGAAGAGGAGGCCTGTTTTTGTGTGGCACCAACGCTTTCAACCCGCTCTGTGCCAGCTATACTGTAAGTAAACACCGCTGATTGCACCTGTCTCTACAGCGCTCAGCACCTTATCCAAACCTTATTCAGCCATTTATTTTTACAGAATACATAGTGTCGGTAAAGTCATCTTTTTTTCGATAAACTGATCACTCATTTAAAGAGCAACTTAATTTTTTCCCCCCAGGTGGTAATATACTTTCTGTGTTAACTTCCACCCTAGTTTTCTACCTGGTAGGGCTGGGCGATATAGGGCAAAACTCATATCTCGATATTTTTTCCTAAAATGCCAATATACGATATGAATCTTGATAATTTGAATTAAATTAAAGACAATTCAGGGTTAAATGCCACACAGGCACATTTATTAAACAGTTGTTTTAGTTGATCGATTAAGGATACCTTTATCTGGGATGTCGGGCTTCTATGTTATAAAATAATGTTATAAATAAATAAAATAATGACATTTTTGGTCATAAATGTTCAATGTTATATATTTACAGTCAAGTAACCAGTCAATTTGGAATCCCTGAGGCACAGAACCTTAGAAATGTGTTTTTTAATTTGAATCATGTGACTTTGGTTTGGTTAGTACTAGAAAAAAACTGATTTTGGGTGCCCGCCATTTGAAATTGTCCAATATGGTGACCCCGTTGAGAATTGGCTCCGGCTCCCGCCAGATTTGAATTCAGCAGGTCAAAAACTGCAAGTATGCCAAATGATATGCTTGTTGACAAATTTGCACAATTCTTCCCCTAGTAGACCAGACTACTATAAGAGACAGCACGTGCGAGTGAGTTTGCAAATCCATCTAAATGTGCTTTTAATACTATTCTGTGAAGTAGCGAAAGCAGCGACTCCTAAACTGTGTTTTTAACACAGAAAAAGTTGTAAAAAAAAAAATATATATATATATATATATCGATAAAGGTGATATTATAATTTACCATAGTACCAAAATGGAAAACTCAATATATCGCCCAGCCCTATTTCCTGGTGGGTTAACATTGTGCTTCTCATTGAGAGTCACAATGAGGCACAAGAATGGGAAAGGAGGATTATGGGAGGACTTGAGGATCATGAGTTTATTTTTTAAGGACTGTCTATGTGTTTATAGGGTGTGTTTATGTGCAGACTGACAGATTGATTCAGGGTAGGGATGGAACAATAGCAGAGAGGAGCTTTGAGTCTATTTCAAAAGGGTGTTTACTAGTGGGATAGAGTGTTAGAGGTGTAGAAGTAGCTATGTTAGATGACATTCAAAGCCAGGGTGGAGTAGACGAGATGAGCATCAGGGACGGAGAGATGGCGCTCAAACTAAAACTAAAGGTTTTTGATATTGATATGAGAGCAACTATGTTGAGAGAATGGATTCATGGATATAGAAAGATGGAGAATGTGTCTGAAATGGAGCAGCAAGGCAGACGGAAAGGAGGAAGAACACAGAGGTGCACGGTTGGGGTCAATAACAATTATGTCTTCAATTATTCATGTTCAATAACAACCCAATTATGATTACGGTTACTGGCATTTTTGCCAATTACAATTAAAATGACAATTATTATATTTCTCCTGAAAGTCACTTACAATTACGTTCTCAATTACTAAAGTCAAAACACAATTAATCACAATTACTGAGCTTTTTAATAAATATTAACCCTCATAAAATGTAACCTTCCTCTTGTGTTTTGAAATCTTTCTTACCTTGTTAGACTTCCTAATCAATGGACATATTAGTATTAATATTTTTGGTGTGGGCGTCTGTCAGTATAGCCCTCGATTACATTTTTTTTCATGATAAAATGATCCTCAAGAGAACCGACAAGTAGTTTGAAAACTTGATATGAAACATAATTTAATCATTGGTAACTACATATGTTTAAGCCATAGAACTATAACATAGTTCCACAGGTTTATGTTTCATTAAATTGTAATTGATAGTTTTTTCAGAATTTCCATCCCAATTACAAAGTCAATTTTCTGAACTCAGTTACAATGCATTTAGCGGTATGTTTACACCATTAACAGATTTATTCAATGACAATTACAGTTATAATTACAGTTATAATTACGTCATAATCGTAATTGATTATCAATTATAAATGAACCCAACCCTGACGCGTATGGCTGTCGTCAAAGAATATACGAATGTGGTTAGAGTTTGTGTTGACTATTGAGCAGAAAACGACTGGTGACCACTTAAAGAGAGATAAGCCAAAGTGCATTCTGACCATTTACCTCACAGTGTGGGAGCTCGTTAGCCAAACTGTGGAGTTTTACATCCTATCATCAGCTCCCATCAATTCACAAGCATTCATCGGGTTGTGCATAAGTTACTGTAACACTTTAAAGAGAGAAAATGACTTGACGTTTTATTTTCCCTACCTCACAGTTCACAGATGTAAAGTGCAACGTAGCCAGCCCGTCATTACCCAGTAATGACACTCCGGCATGATTCTCTGTTGCCCTGGGGACTAGCCTCCAGACTCGTATATTTATCGCTGGATTTTAATGAAATAATACCTATGAATTATTTCATTTCAACAGAAGATGTAAAGAAAAATAATTAAAGTGCTTTTGCTCTTTCTGTCTTTTCAAACATCTGCTCAGGGCCACATTTAATGCTGTGGTGTAATTGGCTAAAAGGAAGGCAGATATTTCTCTGCATACAAACTGTATCTGAATGTACATCATCCACACAGTGAACGTGTGGGAATTTTTAACTCGCAGTGTGTGTGTGTGTGTGTGTGTGTGTGTGTGCGTTTTGTTTTATTTATGCATGATGAGGATGTGATTCGATTGTTGTTACCGCTGTGCCTAATTGTCACCAGTGAATCGTTAGTTTGCACTCAAGATGAGTCGCTTTAATTGCATTCTCTCGCGGCTTGACTCGGTGACGCTGTTAATGCGTTTACAGACTGATGTATTGCTCACGTGTGCACGTGCGTGTGTGTGTTTTCACAGGCAGACACTCTGGAAAAAGTCGGCGACACAGTCAGTGGAATGGCGCGATGCCCTTATGACCCGAGACATGCTAATGTAGCTCTGTTTGCAGGTACGTTTCCCAAGGTCACACAGCAATCAGGAAACTCTTGTGGTTTTCTGTAACTATAGCTCATCCACCTTGATTACAAAGTGGAAGCTCCAGCAAACTGTTTTGAAATTACTCCGGTTCATTCTGTATCAATAACCTTTGTTTACTTTACTAAATTGAAATGCATAACCAATAAAGAAATCACCAGCGCTCTGTGGTTTAAACTGTCTTGAGCCATTACTGTTTAGCCATCAGCTCTTCATCAGTGAGCACTTAAAAGCTGCTATGGGTTTTTTTGGACGAGAGAACTACAAAGGCTTCAATTATGTTCCAGCAATTACATTGTTGACTATGCACTTGTATCATGTTCACTATGTTGGACTAAAGGATGATGATGACATTTGGCCAACTTTGTCATTTTTTTGTGGTTGAGCTGTTGATTTGGCTCGCCGCAGAGTTCACCAGCATTTCTGTTTGTGTGTGCGCTTGTTTTGTCTGGTGTTGTGTCATGTTCGTGTGCGTTTTTCGTCAGAGGGGAATCTGTTTACAGCCACCGTGACCGACTTCCTGGCCATTGATGCGGTGATCTACCGTAGCCTGGGGGACAGCCCTGCTCTGCGCACCGTCAAGCACGACTCCAAGTGGTTCAGAGGTATGTCGGAGCGTCCTCGTGTGCGTGTCGGTACCATGTGGGAGGTGCAGGCTCTGTCTTTCTGTTTGGACTATTGGGGACGTTGCCTTCCAGAGTGGTTTGAGTTTAAAAGCCCACAACACTTATAACATCACAGGATCAATATAGTACATGTCAGTGGGAGAGGTCTGAGTCAGTGGGCTGACAGCTACATGTTCAGGTCACTGTCATACAGTATACTGTTCACATCACAGTCAGAGCCACTACACACACACACACACACACACACACACACACACACACACACACACACACAGTCTAATTTATTCCCCAAAAATCTTTAGATTATTGTTTGATCTAAAATCTCTCCACTACTTATAAGTAGGGGTATGAAAAAAATCAGTTTCATTATTGATTTTTTTATTTAAATGTTTTTTTTTTAATGATTATTTTTATTTATTTATTTATTTATTTATTTATTTATTTATTTTTGATATTTAATCAATATTTTTGTGTGTTTGTGCAATATTACAGTGGTGGTTATAATGCTTTCAATGTGTTGCAATGGTCACTTGATGCACTTGATGTTATGATGGCAGTGTGTAATGCCTGCAATATTTATGTATGCACAGACATTTTATTTTCATATAATCTGTTCAGATCAGTGTTTAAACTGATACAATAGGATCAATTATTTTTTCTTATTTTTGCGCATCGTCAGTAACTGAGGGTGATTTTTCCTTAATGTTCTCACTTACAGTTGTTACAATGCCGTCATTATGTTGTCATGGTTACTTTGAGACTTCTACACAGTAGTTTCAGTGAAAAGAAACATGTCGCGCTTTATTTCATGATGGCAGTGTGTAAAACTGCATTTTCTTTTTTTCAGTGAAAATGTGCAAATACACTAATAATAAATAATAAATAGGATGTTTTGAAGCAAATAGTTTTGACTCAATTTGTCCTCTGAATGATCAATATCTTCTAATGAACATATACAGCAACATGATTTTTCATGTTTAATTTTGATATTAACTGTTTAGAATATCGTGATAGTGTCGTATCGTGACCCAAGTATCGCGATACGTATCGTATGGCAACACTCACCTCTACTTAAAATGAATTAAAGGGTGACTGATGACTTTTCCCATGACACTCAGTGTGTAATTCTGTATCCTGTTTGTTATATACTGTACATTCTCATTTGCCGCTCATGTGTCAGTGAAAGCCTAAAGTCAGATGCTGACTTATAGGTTCCAGCCTGTTTCTCACACATGTTGTGTTCTATTCCACAGAGCCATATTTCGTCAGTGCCGTAGAATGGGGGCCGCACATCTACTTCTTCTTTCGAGAGATAGCCATGGAGTTCAATTACCTGGAGAAGGTACAAGTCGCTCAGTCGAAATAGAGTTTTACAGTTATACAGTCAATCCATATTATTACCTTTCCTACTAAGCAGAGTGTATCTTTATTAGTATCGCAATTTGTTAATTAAAGGATTAACTAGTGTGACTAAAGACTTTTTTTGTATATATTGACTACTCTTCCTGTGCTTTAGTTTCTCATTTATTTCACCAGGATAGGTTGACATCAGACATTAGTTTTTTGACTGCTTGACAATCTTCTTCTTCTTTCTTGGTTATTGGCATGCTGCAACCAACTTGAATAAGTGCATATCACCAGCTAGTGCACATGTTTTATTTCATTACTTTAAAGCTCTCATCTGGTACTGCTATTTCTATTTTTGTTTATTTTTTATTTCAGTAATCATGGTATATGGAAGTCCTTCCCTAGTTTATTTCTAATATTTAATGTGAAGTACTTTTTTTTGGTAAGTACATATAGTGAGTATCTTTGATTCTTTTTACAAGGTGGTGGTTTCCCGCGTGGCTCGTGTTTGTAAGCGCGATCAAGGCGGGTCGCAGCGCGTCCTGGAGAAGCAGTGGACGTCGTTCCTAAAGGCCCGGCTGAACTGCTCCATACCCGGAGACTCTCATTTCTACTTTAATCTGCTGCACTCCACCAGCCCCGTCATCAGGATGCACGGCAGGGACATCATCCTCGGGGTGTTCTCCACACCTGCCAACAGGTACGATGTGGACACACAAAACGAGTCGTTCTCTCTATATGTCCCATTAGAGCAGGGGTTCTCAACCTTGGGGTTGGGACTCGAATTTGGGGTTGCGAGACACTGGGAGGCGATCGTCAGATGCCTTCAAGAATCAATGAATTTTTTACAACAATTTCAGCCCACTTTTGCTTTTTCTTTTCTTTTCACCATTTTTCTGCAACGACACCAAACTTGCCATTTTCAACCTGTTTTCATCACTTTTTCTTGCATATTTTTGCTCCTTTGGATGCATTTTTGCTACATTACTCCTGTGTCTGCCACTTTTCTATCAAGTTTTAATGCTTTTTTTTCCACTTTCAAGACATTTTTGGCACTTATAAACCCATTCTACCACTTTGACCTCCTAATGTTGCATATGTTGACCCATTATTGGCACTTCAACCTCTTTTCACCACGTTTCATGCTTATTTTTTTGCCAATTTAACCATTTTCACGATTTGTCATGTACATTATTTTTCAGTTTAAACTAATTGTTCCTACTTTTTTCTGCCACTTTTAAGCCAATTTTGACACTTTGAACCATTTTTTCCGCTTTTTCTGTCTGTTTTTGGCCATTCTAATTTGCAACTTTAAACCAATTTCTGTATTTTTTTAATATGTTATTTCACCACCTTTTCTACCATTTTTGGTGACTTTTAACCCATTTTATTCCTAATTAAAAACAAAAAAATACATCCTTAAGGTGACTATATACCCTGACACAAATAATAAACTTCCTGGATAACAGTGGATATTACTCAGATCAATAAGTAAGTGTGGTTATCACAAATTCATAGAACAATGGATCATCATTTTGCTGACTTAATGGATGGGCCCCAAAAAGTTCTCCCCTGTATCCCCCCTTATAGATGTACCCGTCTCCACATGACTGTTCTTCAATATTCATGTCTGTGTTCAACCACCTTCAGGTACAGTGGGGGTCCCCGCTCTCTGGAACCTTTATTTTGGGAGTCACGGCCTGAAAAGGTTGAGAACCACTGCATTAAAGCTCTCTTTGATAATCTTATATTCACAGGCATAAGCAAATGTCTTTGTCACTATTTAAGAAGTAAAATTGATGTTCAGCATGTGGCCGCAGCCGCATGGCCACCGTAGTTTGTTTCCCAAAGAAATTGACATTTTACAAGGGTTAGTCATGGGTGGTGTGGAGGTGTAGAAAGGTCAGCATTGCAGCACAAGGGACTCTGACATATGAAATGCTTTCTTTGAGCACCAGAGGATGATGTGCTGAGAGAGAGAGAGCGACAATTCAATTGGAGAAATAAAGTAGAGAGAAACTAGCTGATGTGGTAAATAGAGGATTAAGCTCTGGGCATTTGCTATACAATAAACAGCATTAACAGAAAGCCAGATAAATTAAACAATAAAAGATATGTGGGTAATGTGATGAAAATAAGTATGAACACTGTACGTAGATCACATGCCCAATCCTTTAGGATGTGCCGAATATAGAAATACGTGTAGAAATTGGAGACTAATGCACACCAGTGTCTCAAACCTTACAGTGAGTCTTTCAAGTCTTCATTTCATATCTCGGTCGTCTTTAATTCCTGTGTGTTTTGTTGCTATAGTCAGAGTAATCTGCAAATGAAGCGTGTTTGATGATGCGTGACATGAGCATGTAAACTCAGTTTTTCTCAGCTCAATAAGGACTATGGAAACAGTATCAACATAGACTGTGTGTTGTAATAAACATTGTGTTGAATTGTTGTACTATAGTGTTCTGGTACTCGAGAGTGGTCTTGGTCTTGAGACCAGATTTTAAAGGTCCTGGTCTTGTCTGGGACTTGAAAGCATCTCGACTCGGTCTTGTCTCAGTCTCGGAGTGCCCGAACTTGGGTTTTTTTGTCAAGACCAGTCAAGACCAGCACTGATTTCTGCTATTCTTCAACTTTACCAATGTGATAATGAGGAGACGAACTTGGTAAAACGATAAATATCTTTGGTTCGTGCATTACATTTTTTTTTGTCTGAGAGAATGTTCTTTAACTGTTCAACCTTGTCATGGTTTTTTAAATGGATTTTTATGGCCTTGGTCTTGTCTCAGTCTTGGTCTTGACTCGGACTCGACTCCAAAAAGTCTTGGTCTTGCCTTGGTCTCAGGCAAGTCTTGGTCTCAGATAATGTGGTCTTGAGCCCAACACTACTCTACCATGCACAGGGCTTTACTTCAATAGAATTCTAACGCTTAGTACTGCACAGGATCTTCTGTGAGTTATGGACCTCCATGTAGAAAAAAGAAGGCAGGTAAATGTAAAATGAGAATGCAAGAAGAGACAGATGAGAGACTGAAGAATAAGGAAGTCAATAATGGACAACACGTGTATCCCGCCCCCCACCCCCCCACCCACTCCCTGAGATCTCAAATTGTTTCATCAGCTGCATCTTATCTGTGTGTGTTTGAGAGAGCTATGCTTCGAGCAGAGGCCAATGCCTGCAGGGGGACACACACACACACACACACAGATTCTAAAGCAGCCACAATAGTTCCCAGATAGCAGCATTTATAGCTCACTGTGGAGGAGAACCAGCTGAACACACATCAACCGCTGGCTGCATCGCTTGCTGCTGGATCCTTTTTCAAATAACTATAGAGAGAAAGACCGGTTCAGAAGAATAGGTAACAACATAACGGGTGGGGAAGAAAATCAAACAAAAATTGGTACGAAGAATGTGTGAGGTGAGCTGCAGAACTCATACTGGTCCCAGTGTGGCCCACTACACCACACTGGCTGTAAGTGCCTGTCAGACAAATTGCCTTGGCTGGTCGCATACAGTGAACACAGCAGGACAGGGAGGACTGGAGGAATAGCTTTCTTTTTCTGCTGCCATTTAGCCTCACACTGCATACGTTGCACTAGGTAAGGTCAAGGCTTTACTGTCTTCCACAATGCTTGGAGTTCCTCCTCACTGGGCACAGAACACCAGGTGTGAATTTTACGGCCCTATAACAGCATCCCAATGACTCTGCAGTGGCACCTTTGTAATCCTCTCTAACATCACCTCCAGTTGTTCAATCTTTTGTCCATCCTTCTCTGTCGCTAAGGGTCGTTATTTTTAAAGACACAATGAAAGTCCAGCTGCAGCGACCCACCTGCACTCCCAGGACTGAGGCTCAGAGAGGAGTGAGCAGCAACAATAAACACCCAGGACTAAATCTATAAACATGGGGGAACGATCTGAAATACTTTAATAGATTGGGATGATTTTTTTCTAACCTCAGGTTTAATGGAGCATTAGAAGAATGCAAGGTAAATGGGTAACACTTTACAATAAGGATCCCTTAATTAATCTTAGTTATACAGTATTAAGCATGAAATAACAGTTTAATAATAAGTTATTAATAATTTAAATGCATTGTGCCCTTGGGCAGGTCACTTCACCTACATTGCATAATATGAATGTAGTGAGTAAGTGTTGGTGGTGGTCAGAGGGGCCGATGGTGCACTATGGCAACCTTGCATCCGTCAGTCTGCCCCAGGGCAGCTGTGGATACAATAGTAGCTTACCACCACTAAGTGTGGAGTGAAAGAATAATGCCTTAATTCTGTAAAGCGCTTTGAGTGTTGATGATATTAAATCCAATTAATTATTATTATTATTATTATTTTTTAATCTAATATTAATGAACACTTAATGCATTATTAATCAGTCAATTAATGTTCAATGCACAGTTAAAAATAGTATTATTAAGCAATAATAAAAGTTTCATAATGTAATTACCTATCCTTATGTATGAATACTTAATATGCATTAATTAATATATTAGTAAAGCGTAATAACGCCTATAGTAATCATTTACTTATGGTGTTTATTAAGTACAGTGTTACGTAACATTAGCAAACTGACATAAACTAAAAAGCCAAAAAGCAATTACTGATTGTTAGCTATGGTTGAGTAATGC
This sequence comes from Gouania willdenowi, assembly GCF_900634775.1. NCBI lineage: Eukaryota > Metazoa > Chordata > Actinopteri > Blenniiformes > Gobiesocidae > Gouania > Gouania willdenowi. The sequence continues at coordinate 22,242,785 of NC_041047.1, read as the reverse complement.
TTATGAGGCACTCTTATTCATTTATATTAGGGTTTATGTCAGGTTGCTAATGTTACGTAACATCTTACTTAATAAACACCATAAGTAAATGATTACTAGGGACATATTACGTTTTACCAATATATTAATGAATGCATATTTGGTATGCATACATAAGGATACGTAATTACATTATGTAACTTTTATTAATGCTGAATATTGTTTTAATTAACCCTGTGCAGTGGACATTAATTAACTGCTTTTAATGCATTAACTGATATGCTAATTGATGTTAGGGGATACATTTAAATTATTAATAACGTATTAATACACTGTTAATTAATGCTTGGTAATGCATTAACTAACATTATTTAAGGGACCCTTATTGTAAAGTGTTACCGGTAAAAGTCCTTTGCAAAACGAGGTACAATCATGCATCATCTAAGCACGGACGTTACATGTTTATGATATTTAGTGTTTAGTAATGAAGAGGACCATACAAGAGTAATGACAGGGCAGGTTTACAATACCAGGAAAACCTGTAGCACATGTGTACAGAGCAAAGGGAAAAATAATAGATAATGGGGTTAGGGTATCGTTACGAGAAATCATTGTTTATGTGGTTGACAACAGGGCTGTGTCATAAGAGACGTTCAGGGGATGTGACGTAATTGTTAATGAGAAAAATTAATTTACTTGAACAGATGAGGCAAACGCTTAGTGAGCCAATAAAGATTATTGGCAACATTTGACAGTAGTTAGTGCTGTTTTGTAACACTGAGGGGGTCTTCGTTTAAAGCCTGGTGTGTGTGTGTGTGTGTGTTTAATTTCACAACCCCCCCCACAAACTTTAATATTGCTGTTCTAGAATATCTAGTATATTTTAGAACAGCAATATTTAAGTTTTTCAGTGCAAACTAAAAAAAAAAAATGTTCACTGACATCTGTCATTGAGTTTCTCAAAAATCTTTTTTTAAACAAATACTAAAACCACCTTGTTTGAATAACCCTAAAAAGAATAAAATAAAGAGTGATCTGAGGTAAACACATGTTGCCTTACGTTTGTGAGGGTGATTAGGAAACTTATGAGGTGGTTTTCTGTGCAGGAGAATACACATAATCTAATAAATGCAGCCAGGAAATCTACCACAGAGTTAAAAGTCATTAATGGGAAAACTGCCCGCGGCCTTTAGACTTCCAGCTCTGCACGGGGGCAAACCCACTGACCTGCAGTGAGACGGACTAAACACAGAGACTCAGCCAAAATGATAGGGTGAAGAGGCAAAGCTAAACCTGAGCTGACACATGGAAAGAGGCTGCGTCATCCACAGCACATCTGCCTGGTCAGGATGGAGTCGTATACTTGTCGACTAATGGTTGGAGTTGTGATCAAATGACACATCTTTGGTCTAAAATAGAAAGAAAGCGAAAGGAAATCTCTCCAATATTTATAAAATATTACAAAAGCAATGTTTAATTGAAAATAAGGTAAGAGAAAAATGGGAACGGAAACCTAAAGATAATTTTCTCCGAATACTGGAGAGAATTTGCATGAAAAGTGAGCACGAGGTACTTTATTAATGTGAGAAATTCTCTGTTCAAGGCACTAAATGTTGGAGAGAAAAAAGCAAGCTATATACATATGCTTCTTACATGCTCTACTCTGAACAGATTCCAGAAAGAGGTTGAGAAGCTACTGACAAATATCTTTGATCTAAATCAGTGTTAGAGTTATGAAGCAGGCGACAAGGACAGGTGACAACAAATCTCACCCAAAATAAATCTTTGGTTGAGAACGGTAGAGCAAAGTTTAGATCAGTGGTTCTCAAACTTTTTTTTGGCTTAAGTACCCCTTTCTCCTATTTCTGAATCCAAGTACGACAACGACATGTTTCTCAGAATACATAAAAAAACCACGATCGAGCATAACGACGGAATGAATAAGTGATAACACACATTTTAAAGGATCTCTTTTTGTAAATAGGTAGAATAAAACAGTATTTAGTGCCTAATATGGTAGAATTATTTAAATATTTTTAATCATGTCCGGACAAAGGCTGACCCTTGTATTTATAGTTAATGTTTTAATCAAGATAATTACCATCATCATATGACTATCATTTTTAACTAAAATAAGCATTCTATACCCCATCTTTTGAATGCTTTAATTTGTTAATTTTCCACTTTCAAGTACCCCCTGTAGTGCCATCGCGTACCCCCATTTGAGAATCATTGCTTTAGATGATGAAAAAATAGCACTGAAAATTTGAGATATTAGAATGAATAGAATTTACTCTGAAAATACACTAAGTAGACTACACAATGACATAATTTCATCCAAAGATGTGTGACAAAAAGGATCTTACCCTTTTGATTTATCCCCAATTTTCCTTTATGTATGTCTTTTAAACCTTTGCTTTCCCCTATTTTTTTGTTCATTGTTTTCTTTGTTTCCTCTGTTCTATTTTGTTCTGTTTTGTTTTTGTTTTTTGTTGACTTATTTAATTTATATATATATATGCAGTGTACTTTTGATGACAGTTGTCTGTCAAAATGAGTTTTTTTTGTTATTGCACTGAAGTATTTTTTTTTTTTTTTTTTTTTTTAAAAAGGCACATCTATAGAGCACGGCTCCCTGCTGCTGTCCCTCAGACAAACAGGTCTCTGGCTTTTACAGCAGCACTCAGCTAAAGCAGCACTCAGCCTAACGCTGAGCCGTCACTTTGGGCAGAACAGACCCTCTGACAACCAGCCGCACGTCTAATCTTTGAAGAAGAAACTAATAAAAGATGAAAAGTAACAGATGGAGGTTGTGTGTGATTCATGTAGCAGCAGGTTCCAGGTGACTCAGTGTGCAAGTTTTTTTTATTTTTTTTAATGCATGCGTTCTTTTAAGGTATTATCGCTCACAAGCTCTCACTCCACGCACAACATTAGTCAGCCACGAAGACACATTGAGAACACAGTGAGGAGACATGGCATGTTTTTAAAAGTCATTTCTTATCTCGCCCTGACAGCACTGTGTTTCTGTCTCCCTTAATGCTGCAGCCAAAACACAGTGTGTAGCACCAAGCTAAGGGCTGTGTGTGAGTTAGCTTGTTGGTTGGTCCTATTTGATGCTCTGCTCCCTGTCGCTATGGGTTCAGGAGTAGTTACACAGGCTCTGATGTGCATCAAGCTTTTTACTGGAACAGGTTGTTGGAGTTTTACAAAGAAAAAAGGTCAAAAATTCAGTGACTGATTTCGTCTTTGCTGTTTGAATCCAAAGACTTGTTGTAAGATATTTTTTATTTATGGTTATGAACAGCATGTTTTAATGTTTTTTTTTTCTTGTTTAAGGATAGAACATCTTTAGCTCTGTCAGCATACTTGACAGATTTAAAGCTATTTCTTATTTCTTTGCCTGGAGTCTTCTATTTTTCATTTGTAGTACAAGATCTTTTTTTCTCGCTTATTCACAGTCACCCATCTTGGAAAGCCTACATGACAGAAGTCAGAAAGTAATTTAGTATCAGTGCAGATGTCTTCTTTGAGATCTGTCAGTTTTTCTCCATCTGCCTCTCGTTCTACCTCATCCATCTCTGTCATTATCTCTACCTGGTTCTCTTCCTCAAACATGTTCTTTCTGTCTGACTCTGTGTATGAATCTGGCTGTGGCCGTACCACCTTCTCCTCCCTTTGCCTCTTTTTAATCATGTCCTCTGACTGTCCGATACCTCATGTGTTACTTTGGATTTTGACTCATTTTCTTGGCTCCTTTTGTCTTTGACTTGTCTTTTGTCATCTCTGTCATTTCCTCTGCCTCTGTTCTCATCTCTGTCTCTGTCTCTGTGTCTGCAGCATTCCAGGGTCAGCGGTGTGTGCCTTTGACATGGAGCAGCTGGCATTCGTCTTTGATGGACGGTTCAAGGAGCAGAAATCTCCAGAGTCCATTTGGACACCGGTTCCAGACGAACTCATCCCAAAACCGAGGTACAGATTAAAGTGATCCATTAATGTGCCCGTGCACGGGTTGTAATGAAATAATGATGCGAGGATGGACAAAATCTGAACTCCGATTCATTTTTAGCAGAATCTGTTTGTGCTCAGTGTACACACTGAGTGAAAGCAACGGTCTATTGTGTGTAAGAGGTGGTAACCCACTGGGATGATTGTACAAGTGTGAATGAAATGTTAGTGAAATTGAAAGTTCACTCTTTGTTTTCCAATTTATACACATTGATCTTAAGTAGTCCAAATCACTGGTTTTTTTTCACTGTACTCCTTCAGACATTTAACCTGAAGCCATGTACCCACTACTTTTGCACACTTAAAACACAATAACATAATGTAATATACATTGTAGTGCTACAGTGCATATATATATATATATCACTCGATTTATTGAATTAAGTACCCTACTGGCATTTTCTGTGAGAAACAAATCTATGTTATTACCAAACGTTTGTTGATTGAACATATAGCAGTAATACAACATATTCATCACTCTGAAACTGTGAAATGCAACTCTCTACAACTGTATTGAGCATGGAGAGGTTGAGAAGATGAACAGAATGTTTAGATGAATTTGAGAGAGTCTGAGTCTTAAATCGTTCTCCCTGCAAAGTCTTGTTCTGTATTTGCGTTTTTTTGATGACATCGTTTTTCTGTCACCACTAGAGGGTAGTCCTACAGAGGCCAATGTGTAATTTGTGGCAAAGCATGGAGGCTCCTGACTGCTGCTCTGTTTATATTCTAGTTACCTCTGCCAAGTGCAAAGCGCAGAGTGGAAGGTTATGTTTTACCCCGCGTTTGTCTGTCTGTCTATCTGTCTGTTAGAAAGTTAACTTGAAAAGTTATGAATTGATTTGGATGAAATTTTCAGGAAATGTTGATAATTGGACAAGGAACAGATGATTAAATTTTTTGTTACCAAAAATGAGAAAACACCACTCGTGGACATCACAATATGAATGGATGTGCCTGCTCCTTTAAGCGCAGTGGCTTATGGGTAATGTAGTATTGGTAGGAAAGTGTGTGCTGTACTTGTTAAATCACAATATGGGTGGAAATGAGCTACTTGGCGGAGGTCTGCTCTCTCCAAGTACTCTAGTTTCCAAAGTTGTCACAGTTTAAAAAAAAAAAAAGAATCATGTACCCCTATGACAATATGCATACCCCTGGGGGTACCCGTACCTCACTTTGGGAACTGAGGGTCTAAATAACTCAACATATAAGGTAAGAGGTTTGTATTTCCTATTTTCAGACCTGGTGGTTGTGCTGTTCAAGGCTCCCGGTTCAATTCCTCCAACGCCTTCCCTGATGAGATGTTAAACTTTGTCAAGACTCATCCACTGATGGATGAAGCGGTTCCATCACTTGGACAAAGACCCTGGATAGTCCGAACCATGGTCAGGTGAGAGGCAATAACACACACAGGCTGACTGACAGCAGATGTTCAAGGCTCAAGTTTTAAAAGTCTTTCTAACAAATTGAGTTGCCAACATGATTTTTAAAGTAGGATTTGCACCAGTTGCTGTAAAATTGTGTTTTTTTTTTTTTTTTTTGTAACAGCCTGCAGCACAGCATCACCGTGCTCGCCAACCACACCCTGGCACAGCTCGGTAACTCTATTTAGAGGTTGCCATACCTTAAAAAAGCAAAGCTGTTGCATAGGTTATGTGATGAATAAAAAAACTGATCTTCACTAAACTCCTTGAGGTAGGATTATGTCTGGCGCTCTGCTCACTGCTGCCTACGACTGATTTAGGTTTAAGCTCCTGGTACTTGATGGTGAAAGTCGTGCAAACTGCAGATTGCTTTAGCAAAACTTGTGAAGTGCATTTAAGCAAGAAGTAGATTTAAGTCAGAACACACAAAGATACAGAAAACGTTCAGAAAGAGTTTTGTGAATATTCGATTGTAAAGGTTATAAACTTTTGGTTGTCTATTTATATTTTTCTTCAACTCATCTGATTTTGAAGAAAATGCTACATTTACTATTTTACTTTTAACTTTATTCTGCCTGTACAGGACACTAGTAGTGAGTCACAGGACCACATGGAGATACTAAGTCTGATGTGAAAATGTTCACATTAGATAGTATGAAAAGATTGAGTACGTCAGAAATACCCAGATGTATACTATATCGGGACATTTTTTAAGTACACATGGTGGGAACATTAGTCATGTAGAATCATCCTGGGACTGGCTTCAAGCTAAAAATCAAACATCCCTGTTTCAAAACAAAAGTATCTCTTCTTGTCTTCCATTAGTTTTTTTTTAACACTTTTGTAAATATGCCTCTTGTTTTTAAAGGGGATATATCATGCTAAATCCACTTTTTTAGCCCTTAAATGCATTTTGTTGTATATTTAGAGTGCTTAGAAGTACAGAAAAAATCAAATTAGTCTCTTCAGGTGCTCCGTAGATATCTTTATATTCTGTTTTGCTCATATTTTTCAATCTGTTTTGATTTTTCTATTCTCTATTACGTTTTTTGAACTATTACATCACAGTATTTGCAGCGGAACTGTCAAATTAGTACATCAACTCCAGGTCCAACACTTCGAGCAATCCGCCATTTTTATTTCTCGCTTTTATTTTGTAGTCCAAGCTCAAGGATGCCAAAGTTACGAGAGGATAAGTCAAAATGTTCGGTTGTTGGATGTAGTAACCCACACGCTTCATTACACCGTCTCCCAGCATCAGAACCTTTTCGAAGTGCCTGGTTGAGTTTTATTTTTCACGGAAATGTACCTACATCTGTGGGTAAGGTCATTTTTGTGTGCGCGAAGCACTTCAAGGATGACTGCTTCAGCAACCTCCACCAGTATAAAGAAGGATTTGCCAAAAGACTTTGTCTGATTGAGGGTTCAATTCCTTCTATCTTTGGAGACGACGAACAGAGCACTTCAGTAAGCTGTAAATAACGCTAAAAAGTGTGATGATAAGACGTCCCTGTCATTGTTTTGTTAGCATTAGCAGTTGCACCGTCTTCATATGTTAGCGCTGTGTGCTCTTTTAGATCCTTGATGATATGGTCTACGTGATTTAATTTAAGTCTAAAGTTTTCATTATTCATTTCATTTTGCCGTTTTTGTCTTTGAAAAGACTGTATTAAAATGCATTTCGTGACGTTAGCTTGGCGCTAGCGTTAGCTCGGTGCTTGTGTTAGCTCACTTGTTGGGGTTCTGCAGGTTCATTATCTTCATTTTCATCTCGCTCCGCCGGGTCCAACTCTGGCTCGAACATGTAAAGCTGGATGGACAAGTCTTCTGTTGTTGACATTTTGTAAATAACCTCTGAATAGAAAGTTTATGCGCCGCTACATAGCCGTATCTCTTCTGTCAAACTACAAAAATGGCCGAGCAGGGTGGAGTTGAATCGAGTGTCACCTGGAGAGGGGGCGGGGTATGGAGTGTCTCATTTGCATTTAAAGAGACCGCACCAAAACGAGTTGCTCTCAGAAGCACATCAGAAAAGGGGTAGAAAAGGGGCCTGTGGAGCTATAATAATGAGGAATTCAGACCCAAGCATTGCAGTTCCGCTTTATATAGACCACAACTGTATGATTTATATGTAAAAAGGAAGGATTTAAAACCATGATATGTCCCCTTTAAGTTAACTGACAGTTTTGTCAGTTGCACAATTCCGAAAATCTTTAGGGATCAAATGACCACATGTTGATATTCGACTTCACTTTCCAAAGGTGGCGAATCGTCTGAGATATTTAGCCTTAGGGTGCTTTCTGTTTTTATCGTTTACTTCAGTGGGAACCGTCATCATCCATACTGACAGTATATAGTAGACAGTGCAGTATATACTCGTTGAGTTTGTTGTGTAGTATGAAATGTGCCATTTCATTCACAGCTAGTAAATCATTGACACATTCATTCTTACAGGCAGAGACAACATTTAACTCATTCACTGCCAGCCATTTTCAGAACAGCTACCCCCCTCACTGCCAGCCGTTTTAGAGCATTTTGACTGACAGAATATTTTTTACTATGACAATCTGAAATCTGAAACCAGATTCGGAAAGATTAGAATCTGTACTTTCATCAGAAAAAAAAAATGTTTTTAACTTGTTTCGTTCTTCTTTAATCAGCAGTTGAATAGAGGCAAGTTTCACACAAATTGCCAGTTTCTGGCAAAAAGCTGAGAAAAAAGTTTTTCTGAAAACATGTCAGTGACAACATTGGTTTGATTCTATAAAACAACACTGAGACCGGGCTTTTGATGGCAAAATTATTATTATTTTGTTATCTGGGTCAGAACTGAATGGATTTCTTACTGTGTTTTGGCCTTGCTCCGAGTCTCTCCCCTCCTTCCGTTCCCCCACACGCCATTTCCTCCTCCGCCCGGACATGCAGAGTCGACCCGCTTTCCCCGGTTTGTTAATTGTTTTGTCTCCTGATCGCAACACTCTCACTAGTCTAGTTAGTTCCACACATGCTCTGGTTGAGTGTGAGCTGTTATGAGCTGCTGGGAGCTTCATCGTCTTCCCTCGTAGTTCCATTTTCTGCTTTGTCCCTGTGTGTCCCACTCGATGGTGATAATCGGCTAATCTCTCATCCAAAGGAGCAATGGTGCCACCTACATGCCTGCAGTTGGTCACTACACCATAGTACAAGGCTGATATTCACAGAAGAACTATGTATCACTGCCGAAAAACACAATTGACGCATATATGAGTCAATGGCAGTGAGTGAGTTAACTTAACTTAGATTTTTGTCAATTGTGGGAGGAAGCTAGAGATCCTTTAAAAAAACATGAGCACAAGGTGAACATGCAAACTCCACACAAAGATCCCAGTATGGCTTCCTGCCTGGGCTTCTTATCATGCAATTTTTAAAGGTTTTTTTTTGGGATCTCAGGACGAATAAATCAACATTTGTCATAATTAAAGTTTCTAAACCCACTTTGCAAATTCAGTTTTTATTCAAAAGTTATTGTATTCCCAATAATAAACAGGAGTCCTACTTTAAACCTGATATGATGTACTGTACATATTAAAGACAAACCTTTGATGCTGGTAAAGTTTGTGTGATAACAGGCAAACAGCTGCAGCAAATCAAGTCATCCAAGCTTCTCCGTCCAATCTATGCATTTTTCCTCCCAACCAACAAGTCCAGGAGATTATGGATTGGACGTATGAAGACTATTAAACACTTGACACACCATAGCTTTTATTCTCATTTGTTGACTCGCACACGCAGGACTTTATGTAGCTCAGCTGTGCTCTATTGTTTGGGGACAAGCCTATTTACTTGGCTGATATTATTAATGACTTAGACGTCTGCTGTAATTAGTTTATTATGGAAATTTGATAAGCGTTTTCTTCTCTGTGAGGAGTTTATTCAATTTTGCCATGACTCAAGGGTAAATGGTATATTTGGAGGCACAAATAGACGTCACACGCGTAAACATATTAGATGCAATGCACTTAAAACATAAAATGTCCCAGAAGGGCTTTGACAGTGCTTTTAGCCAACATGAATGAAAAGTCCCAGATGGGTTGTGTATTGCTCTGTGCCATTAATGCAGTGATTTTCCTCTTTGTGCTCCTCTGGGCTTTAGGTACCAGCTAAACAAGATGGTCGTGGATACGGAGGCCGGGCCATACAGGAATCGAACGGTCCTCTTCCTGGGGTCAAGCAGAGGTACCATCCTCAAGTTCCTCATCATGCCAAACCAGGACAATACTGTCACCAACAGCAACATCTTTCTGGAGGAATTGGAAGGATTCAACCCTGATAAGTAAGCAGATACTGAAGTTCATCTGCTGACAAGCATTTCATACTTTCATACTGAAAATTATGTTGTTTTCACAGCAGCTATTTAGAGTTTTCTGCTTCTTTGCCTGTCACAAGAAAGCAGCATCTGCTTTTCACTCCTATCTCAAGCTCATCATGTGATTACACAGTGCCTTCCAAACAAAGTGCAAAATTACCATAAATATGCTTTAGTTAGATTATGCTTGTCGCAGGTTTTGTAACCTAGTAATTTTCAGGCTTTATAAGTACTTTTCTCCTTATCGGACCAGCTGTTCACCCTTTGTTTGCAGTCTTTACAATAATACAGCCTAACAAACTGCAGGGTGTAGTTTCATCAGAACCTTAGAATGGTATTCATTTAGGCATCTAACTCTTGGCAAAGAATTGAAAAAGGATTTCTTCATTATTTCTTTACGGCAAAACCCCATAGATTGCAGGAGGTTGTAAATGAATCACAGATGGCAGACGTACTGCCATTAGTCCAGGCAAAGAAGAGGCTGAGTGACATCTGGGTTTGATGCACGAGTATCGAGAGGAGCTTGCGGTGTGATGAGTGTGGAGAAGAGTTGCGCAAACAAAAAATGTTATAACATGACGACATGAATTATAGAGAATCATCAGGGAAACCTTATACAAGTCTTATGTTTTCCATTGTGCAGGAAGTCAGGCATGCAACCATCGAGAGCAGCAGCAACAAAAAAATAAGTGAAGATATGGGGCATTTTGATCATCAAGAATTCTTACATCTTTTTCTTAGCAAGAGATGAAATGCTCCAGAGGAAAAAACATGAAAAAGGATTGAATCGCATTGATCTCAGCCACGTTGTCAGAACATTTGACACCCGTGACTACAGTCGGTCGCTGAATCCCATTTAATTTCTGGATCTTGACAGAGATTAGAATAGATTGGGTCTCTCATTTAAGCCTAATTAGCATTTTACATGAAGCTGATGCCGTCATTGTGTAATGAGCGCCGTGTACGGCGCCTTTTCAACCTTCAGTTTTGCATTTTGTTCTTCATTGAGATTCACTCTTCAACATTCTGGATGGCTGCAGGGCAAGGGAGGTAATTGTCACACAGATGGAGGCAGATTTGGCTGGAAATAATCATTCACTGGGGCCAATTAGAGGATTTTTAAAGAGAGTGTACCCTCACTTTCCGTTATCGTCATTTCTCTAATGTTTGAATGCGTGTCTTTGTCAGCAGTGAGTGGAACCAAAGTGTCTTCGGTTTGTTTTTGCTCTTTAGCGGGCTCTGCTGTCAACGTTTTTCTTCTTCCTTTTGCTAAGGACACGCTAACCGGGGTTGGGGTCAATTATCCATGTTCAATTACCACTCAATTACAAATACAGTGACCAGGATTTTTTCCTATTACAATTAAATTCCAATTATGTTTTTATCCTCAGAATGTAAAGTTCAATTACAATCAATCACAATTACTGAGCTTGAAATGAATAACCTAATAAAAGTTAACCTTCCTCTTGTGTTCGCTTTCTGTTAGCATCTCTTATGCTTCAGGCCCTAAATCATCTGTAAAATACACTAAAAACAAATATTTGTCATTTAATTTTTTTCCCATCTATTGATTACCTTGTTTGACTTCCTAATCAATGAAAATATAGGTTTTTATATTTTTGGTGTGGGCGTCTGTGCTTTTTTTGTATCAGGATACCCCTCGATTTCTATTTTTTTAAATGGTAAAATGTGGGAAAGCTTGATATATGAATTGTATTTGAATAATTGTTAACTGCATGCTGTATGTGTAGAACTGTACATAGAACTGTAACATGGTAATTAATTGTCAATTACGCGATTACAATTATAATTGACCCCAACTCTGATGCTAACCATTTCTATCTCAGGTATAAATCATATAGGTAGTGGCTAGTGAAGGCAGTGATGGAACAATGTAATGATTTAGCTGGACTAGTCTTGAGGCAGTTTTATGGTGAAAGCGAGCCATTAGGGCAGATAATCAGCTAATCAGAAAACAGAAACCACCATCATATCATGCTTTTACGACTCCAGGCAAGGCCAGTCTCGACCTCGGATTATATTCAGACACGAGAAGCCGCATGTCTCACAAAAAACCTGAGGCTACCCAGGAACAGGCCACATAATATAGTTATCATCACTGAGGTCGGCACAGATGATAATCACTGATTTCTGGTGGCCTGTTGTCATTGGACACCAAGAATGACCTGAAGGAGTCTCATCACTGAATTTCCTTTTTGTCTCCTGTTTACTTCCTGACCTTGGTTCCCTGTCAACAAGTGTAAAAGTACATCTTTGCTATCTCTTTGCATTTGATGGCTGTTTATTCACATTTCCCACCGTCTTGTTTTTCTGCTATGCATTGCATTGGCTGTGAAGAATGAGTCACAGCTTGGCCTCTGCAGAATGATAGATTCTTCTTAATGAGTGTGGGCCTGTCGAGATGTTATTACCATAAACCTTCCAGATACAACTGATGCATGAGTGCACATGTGCATAAAAATGTTATAAATCTGCCTGGTGGAGGTAGGTTGGTGCCAGCTATTTTATCTCTAAGTGCCAATTAGGAGTGATTCAGCCCCTTGCTGCCATTTTTGATGACCAGCCGACACCACAAACCTCTGCAATCAGCATGCTGCCTATCTAGGAGGACACTGTAGTATCAGGCAACTTGGATAGCCTCTCTCAGATTTCACTGTTATTACGGGGGTTTATATATGGAACTGTTTGGTTGTGTTTGGTTGTGTCGCAACATGAAGAAGGACTTTACACCCAGAGGGAGGTCAGAGGGGTTCATCATGCTCTCTCAAGTTGGCAATTAAAATTGCTTAATGCACTTTTTTTCCTCTGTTGTGTTTGTGTTTCTGCACGTGTTTGTGTGTGGGATGCAGGTGTGCTGAGAACTCCCCACAGGCCCGTCAGCTGCTGTCGCTGACCCTGGACCGGCCGAGCCACACTCTGCTCCTGGCCTTCCCCTCCTGTGTGGTCCGAGTACCAGTGGCACGATGCCAGCTCTATTCCCGATGCATGAAGTAAGTCTGCACCAACTCCCAAATATACATGACTATAAAAGGGAGTGAGAAGTCGTGGCGCACAGTCGTTGAGTTTGGCATTGTAATCGGACGTGGCAATAAAACAGGTCGGAAACTTAATATAATCTAATAGTTAATCACATATGACATTTGCTGAAGGAGCAAAAAGGCCTGGGTTAGATTCCCGAACAAGGGACCTTTTTGTGTGATTTAGATGTTCTCTTTGTGCTTGCATGGGGTTTTTCCAGTGATTCAGGATCCTCCAATCCAAAAACGTGTTAAGTTAATTACCTCAGCCAAGGAAGTAATATTTACACCAAATAATTTTTTTTGTTTGTCTGTTTTTTGTTTGTTACGTCAAAAGTACTCATCAGATTTTGAGAAGATTATAACCAAAAATAGACCTTAGAATTTTGGAGGACATCCCAATCAATATACAGTAGTCCCTCGTTTATTGCAGAGGTTACTTTCTAATAATAACCCGCAATAGGCTAAATCCGCGAAGTAGTCACCTTTATTTTTTACAATTATTATACATGTTTTAAAGCTGTAAAACCCCTCACCACACACTTTTCTCAGACAGGAATTAACATTTATCTCTTGTTTAAACACTCTCAAAGTTCAAACCTTTGTAGATTTTAAAACATAAACCTGTCTTCAAACATACAGCACTTCAGAGTCACACTGCTAGCGATCAGACATTGATGCCGAACACATTCAGAGTCTTTGTTGACGATGACGTCAGGCCATCAGCACGGACACCGGTCTGTTCACCCATTCAACCATGGAGTAGAAGCTGTGTGTGACCACCTGGAGATGTATGACACGGCCTTTATAACTGGAACCGGACTAGGAATGATTTGGCGTGGATGAGAATCAGCGAGGAGGTGGTAGTAGCAGGTAAAAGTTCTCTCTGTAGTTTTCATCTTTGAAAGTCGGCACTGAGCTAGGATTGCATTAGCCGCTAATCACACCAGCTTTTTTCACTAGTGGTTTATGTTTATGAGAGGAGAAAAAGGGGTGCAGCTCCTCGCCTCAGCAGGCAGCGAAACTCACCGAGTTGGATGTGTCGCTGGTGGGCAGTGCTTCACTTCAAATGCGCATATGAAGCGAATGGGGACATTTTTTGATCCTGCGGCACATTTCGTGTGGCAGATGCGTCCTTCAAGTAAAGGGGGCGGTGCTTCGCTTCAAACGCGCATATGAAGCGAATGGGGAAGCCAATCAGGACGCAGAACACAATGTGCATTCATACGGTGTAAAAAAATGCATGCGAATTTGCACTGTAAAAGAAATCGTCTCTATCTGTTGATTCCCCCCATACGCCACATTGGACCAGTAAACCCCCACTTTACATTCACTTGAGCTTTAATCTGTCTTGGAGGACTTTTCACAGGGTTTAGGAGTAGATACTAGGGAAAGTCTGACCATTCCTCCACTGATGTTAAGCTCCCAGTCACCAATCTGGTTTAGATCAGTCAACATTCAATGTTGCAACAGAAAGAGAACTGTCTCAAATGGTTTCCACACATTTGGTAACAGCAAATGTTTTCAAATTTAAGAGACTTGTTGGAACTGCCAGAGATAAATCCTAAAAGCAAAAACAACAGCACTGCAATCCACCTCCTCCAGATATTACACTTGTTCCAATGGATTACTGTATTTATTCATTCTATAATGTTCATTGTTTATCATAGCGCGTTTTAAAAATCTGAACCCATCATCGGTGCACTCTTACATGATTCCATTATAAATATTCTTCATAATGAAACACAGACAATGCACTAAACAAAGTCATGCTAAGCTCCATCACCCCCACATGTGCACCAAACTGCAGTTGTTGACTTTTCCTGAACGACACGTTCACTGAACCTGAATGCCTGAGGCCGTGGCGCATCAAGACACCCTGACACTCTAACACAAACTGGTACACACACCAGCACATGAGGCGTGCAGTGTGCTCAATGAACCAGGTGAGTCATACAAGCGTGTAATTCAGAACATATTAGAAAAAAAGGCGCTTGCATGGGATCTGATGTGTGTGCGTTATGTGTGTACAAGAGTTAATTTTCTGTGTGTGAGACAGCCTCAGAGTTAGTCACGCCTCAGCAGCTTCAGGTCTGGTTTTTTGAGCATTTATTTCAGAGCGCTTTGATTTTTTTTACCCAAGTAATAAAGGGTGAAGTCGGCAATTCCAAACCATTGGCCTTCGATCTAATTCTTTCTAAACAAATTCTCACGTTACAATTTCACAACAATAACTTGTCCTTCTAGCCTTTGCAGCACACGGTTTAACCTTTTAACCTGAATAAACACCGTGAGATTTCAAACACATGTTTTCTTCTTTTAGTGAGGTCAGTAATGCTACATATCCTTAACCCATCACCTAATGTTATTTGCTACAATGCGTATGTTTGCATAGCACTGAGATTTCACCACGAGATTCTTACACTTAAAGGGATCCGACACTGTTTTTACAAATGTGGCCTAATTAGAAGATCTATGCCTAACAAAACACATTATTTTCCACCAAATTCGTTTTATTAACTTTTATAACTGGGATTACTTTACCCTGTGCGCCGCCATGTTAAAGTTATGTCATTGGTGACGTGATTAGCCCATTTCAGTCCATTGAGTTCTATATGAGTTTAAGCGTTCAGGATCATTTAGCAGCTTTTTCAGTCAAATTTACAGCTTTTGCTGCTTTGAGTTGCTCTAAAAATCAGTAAAACTTAAAAAATTTGACGTTAACCTCTTTTGTTTACTGAGAGATGATAAATTTAAACCGTGACCCGAAAAAATCTGTGGCCATAGAATAAAGGCAACCAGGATTCACTGCTGCTCATTATAATCAGCAGTGAATTCACTGCTGCGTTGAGCAGCAGTGAATTCACTGCTGCGTTGAGCAGCAGTAGGATTCTGCAACCAGGATCCGCAGGTGTCGCCCCCGTGGCCATAGATTTTTTTTCGGGTCACGGTTTTAATTTATCAAGTTTTACTGATTGTTAGTGCAACCCAAATGCAGCACAAGTTGTCATTTTGACTGAAAAAGCTGCTAAATGACCCTAAATGCTTCAACTCCTATAAAAAATCAATGGACTAAAATGGGCTAATCACGTCACCACTGACATAATTTCAACATGGCGGCGCACAGGGTAAAGTAGTCCCAGTTTTCAATGTTAATAAAACGAATATGGTGCAAAATAATGCGTTTTGTTAGGCATAGATCTTCTAATAAGGACATTTGAAAGGTTTTAGGCCACATTTGTAAAAAGAGTGGAGGATCTCTTTAACACAACTGCAATATAAAATGTAATTAGCAAACATATTTAATCAAAGTTGTTATTCTTTCTCTGTGAATATCAGGGGTCTTGTTTTCTTTAGACAAAGCACAAATGTCAAAGGTTTAGACTGTTTTTAATTATTAAAGGTGAGGCAAGATCCAACACTGCTCATTTGATTGAGCAGAACGTTTTTCATTAGCGGTGTCATGTCGTCATGATTGGTTTTCAGATATACATTTGTTGTAAACTTGTATGGAAGCTTCTAAGCTTTAAGAGGAAAGTATCTTGTGTTTTTGTTTGTCGACCTTGGAAGAGTTGGTAAAAAACTGTTAATGTCAAGCTTCAGCATCTCCAAGCTGACTATAAAGCTATGGGACCATAAAATAAACTGACCAAATATGACAGCAGATTAGTAGTTCCCCTAGAACTCTTGTTTATTATGTAATTGAATCATATCTATCTATGTTTGTATAGTTGCCTTGTTAGGCTTTGTGACAGTTTATAAAATTACATTCAATTACCAAAGACTGCTAATTAGCATAGCATCCTGTCAAATGATTTTTTTTATTATTTAAAGTTGTCTGTGTGGCGTCTGATGGTGGTATAATCTTGTATTACATAATAAATGTGCTATATCATGTTCAAACACAACAGTGTGCTTAGCTTAGCATCACCTGCCATCAATGTAGACACGCCTGGTTTCTAACTGGGAATTTCAAAATAAAGCTTCTGCACTTTCCAGTAGTAATAAATAATCAAAATGAGGAAAAAGACATCAGTTCCTAAGATTTATTGAGCTAATCTTGTCTCTGATGATAACACAACTTGATAAGAATCCTTGTTCCATTTTTTCCCCACAGTAAAAGAGCAAAATGCATACTCTGTAGAAGCATGGTTCAAAGTTAAAGTCCATATTTCAATGCTATAATATATCACTCGCATACAGAACTCTTTTTGTTGCTAAGTAACCCATATGAATGCATTACACACCCAATTAGAAAACTCAAAATGCAAATGACTAATAGAGAATGTATAAATGAATGTTCATCAGGATATAATTGTCCATAAAAGGGCAGAGCTCATAACTCATCACGCTATGACAAATAAGCCCCAGTTTTACATTTTCACTGCATGGTCAGGATAGATAAAGTTCTAGTAAATGTGACTCCCATGATAAGTTTGGATGAGGGAACATTGATTCACTTTTAAACTAATTATCAGAGTTTGTGTTTTAGGAATTGCATCGCCTCCAGGGACCCTTACTGTGGCTGGACCAGAGGTAGCACCTGCTCTTTCCTCAGACCGGGAACCAGGTGAGACTCACGTCACGCTCTTATTTAACGTCTGAGCACAAACAGATTTTGTTTTTAGGTTCATCTAAACTTATCAATTTGATTTTTGCTGCTTTTTAGTCACAACATAATTTTAATCCTGACATTTATATCGATTTTTGCATATTTTTGTTATGTTTTTTTCTTCTTCTTCTCACAACTAAGATGTGTTTTTTTTTTTTTCTTTCTGCAAACCTTTGAGACCCCCTACAGAGACATTTGTTTTACATTATCTATCTGATGTGGAGGCCGTCTTAAGTAGCTGTCACCCTGTCTGCTTATCCTTTCAAGATGTCTGATTTTATACTTGTCTCTGTTCTTTCGCTTTACTCCTCACTGAACGGCAGTCATAAGCCATGAGTAAATGTGTGATTGAAAGTGAATTACTTGGTGTGCCTCTTGGTTTCCTGTGCGTTTTCTTGGCCGTGCGCGGCTGTCTGTATATTCTGGGATCTGTGTAGAAACCCTTCTCCTCCTGCTACTGAAATGCAGCGGTTTGTCTTGACACTTCACCTCCAGTCTATGCTGTTTCCCTCCAGTGAAATCAGATTTCTCCTTAGTCACTCTGCTTATTGAATTAGGCCTTCAAACACAGGTGTAGTGCCAGCCGAAACAAACCGCACAGGCCTCTAAAGACCACCCCGGGCTGCCTGCTTACAGTGTTAAAGGCCACTGTGTTGGTCTTGATTAGATTTACCAAGGGCGGTCAACTTGGCAATCGATTCTGCATTGAGTTACTGAGGGTTTCCTCTTCAAGGAATAATCTCTGTTTGCAAACTCACGCCTGAGGGGAGCTTATGAGTTGGCATTATATAACATCAGATGGTGTTTTGGACAGTTTCTCAGCAGAATTGATTTAGGTTGAAGGAATGTGAAATCTCCATTTCAACAAAGAACAGGATAAATAAGAAAAAATACAAAATTTTCCTGTCGAGAGGCTGGAAATCAGATTCATATGAAAAGTCTAAAGAGAAAACACCAAAGTCTAATCCTAGAAAAAAGAGTTTAACAAGGGGTTTGGGACTGAGCACTTGTCAGGGCGGCATTTAAATAAAAGTGAATTGAGTTACATTTAAAATGATGATTGTATCAACGAATAAACTGTATTTTGCTGATACTTGCTATTTTAATTAAGGATGAAAAATTAAGAATTATTTACTTAAAGAATACGTTTGTTTTTTTGTTTTTCTAGCTTCTGAAGCGAGAGTGAATGTATCCCCTATTGCTAATCTTTTACAGTTTGTTGCTGTTATAATCACACATTTATTTACTGCCCTGTTTTCTTGCTAAATATTCATAGATATAATCTCATCTTTGAGTGTTTTTATTCATCATAGTTTATAATACATTACAATTATACCAATAATCTTGTTGATTCTCAACCACGTTTTTCATGCCACACCGTAAACAGCCTCACTAAGTATCCAACATGTGATCTTTGTCATTTTTTATTATTATTATTATTATTATTATTAATAATAATAAAAATGTAATGATGGCATCAGTCCAAGAGCGTACTGGATGATAAATCCAGAAAAAGAAATGTATGCACACATGCAGGCTATAGCTAATGTACACAAAGTAAATGACCCTTGGTGTGTGCGAGGCAGCTTATTGAACACGCAACATTATTCTTTATTAGGCTGACAACTGCTGTACGCTCGCTGCATTCTCACACTCATTTGTCACAGTGATTTTTAGCTGTTTGAAGCGCAAGTCTTGGCTGCGCGGCTGCTTTGGTCTTTAGCTGATTGCAGAAAACTGATTTTTCTTTAGCGTGGTGCAATATCATCTCAGAGGTCACGCTTTGTTGTCCGAATGGTGATTCGATATTCTTGTATTTAAAAAAAAAAAAAAATGACTGATGATGAGAGACAGAATAAAAGACAAGAATTGGGAAAGCTGCTTCATATTTATTCATGTCTACATTTTCTGTTCATTTTCACAAATGTACTTCAAAACTGAGAAGCGGAAAAGATAACACAGCTGTGTTTCAGTTTGATTTAAACTAATATAAAATACAATATACTGTATATACAATATAAATTAAACATCTATTTTCTTTACTTTACTAACCTCCCAAAGGTTAGTAAACATTTTTGTAATGCTTTTGATTTTAAATCGAACGAAGAACATATTTTTACTATAAGCTTCAGTTTCTCAGTATTCCAGGTAAAAGGACAGAGTAACAGGACACGAGTAATAAGAGGACACAAACTCAATAGGGAAACTCTCCCTATACTTCTCCTATTTATTAGTTAACAAGAAGACCAGAGTTGTGCAACTTTGGCTTGACAAGTGCCCAAAATTCAGAGTGAAAGTAACAACAGACAACTGTGTCATCAGGATTGAGTTGAATAAAGATATCCTGTGCGGACTTTCATTTACGTTCTGCATTTTTGAACACCTTGGGCCCTATTCCCCCCTCCACTTAAAGGAGACATATCATGCATTTAAGTCCTTCCTTTTTACATATAAATCATACAGTTGTGGTCTATATAAAGCTGAACTGCAATGCTTGGGTCTGAATTCCTCATTATTATAGCTCCACAGGCCCCTTTTCTACCCTTTTCTGATGTGCTTCTGAGAGCAACTCGTTTTGGTGCGGTCTCTTTAAATGCAAATGAGACACTCCATACCCCGCCCCCTCTCCAGGTTGCAGAGGTGACACTCGGTTCAACTCCACCCTGTTCGGCCATTTTTGTAGTTTGATAGAAGAGATACGATTATTTAGCGGCGCAGAAACTGTTTATTCACACGTTATTTACAAAATGTCAACAACAGAAGACTTGTCCATCCAGCCTTACATGTTGAAGCCAGAGTCGGACCCGGCGGAGTGAGATGAAAATGAAGATGATGAACCTGCAGAACCCTAACAAGTGAGCTAACACAAGCACCGAGCTAACGCTAGCGCCAAGCTAACGTCACGAAATGTATTTTAATACAGTTTTTTCAAAGACAAAAACGGCAAAATGAAATGAATAATGAAAACTTTAGACTTAAATTAAATCACGTAGGCCATATCATCAAGGATCTAAAACGAGCACACAGCGCTAACATATGAAGTCTGAAGACGGTGCAACTGCTAATGCTAACAAAACAATGACAGGGACGTCTTATCATCACACTTTTTAGCGTTATTTACAGCTTACCAAAGTGCTCTGTTCGTCGTCTCCAAAGATAGAAGGAATTGACCCCTCAATCAGACAAAGTCTTTTGGCAAATCCTTCTTTATACTGGCGGAGGTTGCTGAAGCAGTCATCCTTGAAGTGCTTCGCGCACACAAAAATGACCTTACCCACAGATGTAGGTACATTTCTGTGAAAAATAAAACTCAACCAGGCACTTTGAAAAGGTTCTGATGCTGGGAGACGGTGTAATGAAGCGTGTGGGTTACTACATCCAACAACCAAACATTTTGACTTATCCTCTCGTAACTTCAGCATCCTTGAGCTTGGACTACAAAATAAAAGCGAGAAATAAAAATGGCGGATTGCTCGAAGTGTTGGACCTGGAGTCGATGTCCTAATTTGGCAGTTCCGCTGCAAATACTGGGACGTAATTGTTCAAAAAACGTAATAGAGATTCGAAAAATCGAAACAAATTGAAAAATATGACCAAAACTGTTAGGTTCTGTTTATTTTAACCCTTGGGTCCTCTTTTTGTTCTGTCTTTGTTTATTTGGTTTGTATTAAGTCTTGTCTGTGTTTCAGGGATTCCTGTTTGTGGCTCCACCCCTCAGTGATGTCTGTGTGCTTGGTTAGTGATTGATTAGCTCCCTCGTGTTTTCACCCAGGTGTGGCCCATTCCCAATCAGGCCTCCTCCACTATTTAGCTGAGTGTTTGGACACAGTATGACTGCTGGATCATTGTTTGTGTGTCTGTGTGATGTCAGGGTCGTTATCTGCTCCCTCGTGTCTGGTCTTGCTCCCTGTTCCAACTCCCCTGATTTGGATTTGAGTTTTGATTTTGGATTTTGGATTTTTTGAATTAAACATGGACTGGTTCCGAGAACGCTATTCCTGCATCCTGCCTCCTTCTTTCCCTGCATTTGGGTCCACACCAACACCCAATCGTGACAGAATGATCCAGCCACAAGTGGACCCAGCAGAGACAGATTTGGCTGAGATGGACATGGCCGAAAGGACTGCCTACTGGCAGAGCTACCTGCTGGAGACAAGGGAAGATCTGTTGTATGGATGGGAGGACGAGCCTGTTAGGAATCCCTACTGGGGAACTCGACTGGCTTTGGGAGGACCCCGGAGCCTACAACGAGGTAAAGGTCGGTCAAGAAGGAAGGGTCAGCCCCGCCAGTCTCCTAGCTCCCAGGCTAGCGTCCCTGTATCTCCTAGCTCCCTGGCTAGCGTCCCTGTATCTCCTAGCTCCCTGGCTAGCGTTCCTGTTTCTCTTAGCTCCCAGGCTAGCGTTCCTGTGTCTCCTAGCTCCCAGGCTAGCGTTCCTGTGTCTCCTAGCTCCCAGGCTAGCGTTCCTGTGTCTCCTAGCTCCCAGGCTAGCGTTCCTGTGTCTCCTAGCTCCCAGGCTAGCGTTCCTGTGTCTCCTAGCTCCCAGGCTAGCGTTCCTGTGTCTCCTAGCTCCCAGGCTAGCGTTCCTGTGTCTCCTAGCTCCCAGGCTAGCGTTCCTGTGTCTCCTAGCTCCCAGGCTAGCGTTTCTGTGTCTCCTAGCTCCCAGGCTAGCGTTTCTGTGTCTCCTAGCTCCCAGGCTAGCGTTCCTGTGTCTCCTAGCTCCCAGGCTAGCGTTCCTGTGTCTCCTAGCTCCCAGGCTAGCGTTCCTGTGTCTCCTAGCTCCCAGGCTAGCGTTCCTGTGTCTCCTAGCTCCCAGGCTAGCGTTCCTGTGTCTCCTAGCTCCCAGGCTAGCGTTCCTGTGTCTCCTAGCTCCCAGGCTAGCGTTCCTGTGTCCCCTAGCTCCCAGGCTAGCGTTCCTGTATCCCCTAGCTCCCAGGCTAGCGTTCCTGTATCCCCTAGCTCCCAGGCTAGCGTTCCTGTGTCCCCTAGCTGTCAGGCTAGCGTGCCAGTCCCGGCTCCCCGCACCCGGCCGCCGCCTGCCCCGCCGCCAGTGCCGGCTCCCCGCACCAGGCCGCCAACGTCGCCGCCAGTGCCGGCTCCCCGCACCAGGCCGCCAACGTCGCCGCCAGTGCCGGCTCCCCGCACCAGGCCGCCAACGTCGCCGCCAGTGCCGGCTCCCCGCACCAGGCCGCCAACGTCGCCGCCAGTGCCGGCTCCCCGCACCAGGCCGCCAACGTCGCCGCCAGTGCCGGCTCCCCGCACCAGGCCGCCAACGTCGCCGCCAGTGCCGGCTCCCCGCACCAGGCCGCCAACGTCGCCGCCAGTGCCGGCTCCCCGCCCCAGGCCGCCAACGTCGCCGCCAGTGCCGGCTCCCCGCACCAGGCCGCCAACTCCCAGCTTTCCTGTCCCGTCTTCGCCCGGCCCGCCGGAGGTCTTCCCCCCTGTCCCGTCTTCGCCCGGCCCGCCGGAGGTCTTCCCCCCTGTCCCGTCTTCGCCCGGCCCGCCGGAGGTCTTCCCCCCTGTCCCGTCTTCGCCCGGCCCGCCGGAGGTCTTCCCCCCTGTCCCGTCTTCGCCCGGCCCGCCGGAGGTCTTCCCCCCTGTCCCGTCTTCGCCCGGCCCGCCGGAGGTCTTCCCCCCTGTCCCGTCTTCGCCCGGCCCGCCGGAGGTCTTCCCCCCTGTCCCGTCTTCGCCCGGCCCGCCGGAGGTCTTCCCCCCTGTCCCGTCTTCGCCCGGCCCGCCGGAGGTCTTCCCCCCTGTCCCGTCTTCGCCCGGCCCGCCGGAGGTCTTCCCGCCTGTCCCGTCTTCGCCCGGCCCGCCGGAGGTCTTTCCGCCTGCCTCGTCTGAGCCCTCTTCGCCGGAGGTCTTCCCGTCTGCTCCGCCTCATGGGAGGCCGCCGGACTCCTGGTCCCCTGCTTCGCCGGCTCCGCCTCATGGGAGGCCGCCGGACTCCTGGTCCCCTGCTTCGCCGGCTCCGCCTCATGGGAGGCCGCCGGACTCCTGGTCCCCTGCTTCGCCGGCTCCGCCTCATGGGAGGCCGCCTGAACTTTGTTTCGACCCTCCTCCGGACCCCCGTCCTCCCACCCGGGTTTGGTGTTTGGGGTGGGTAGAATTTTTGTTTTTGGAGCGTTTGGAACCCGCTCCTTAAGGGGGGGGTTATGTTAGGTTCTGTTTATTTTAACCCTTGGGTCCTCTTTTTGTTCTGTCTTTGTTTATTTGGTTTGTATTAAGTCTTGTCTGTGTTTCAGGGATTCCTGTTTGTGGCTCCACCCCTCAGTGATGTCTGTGTGCTTGGTTAGTGATTGATTAGCTCCCTCGTGTTTTCACCCAGGTGTGGCCCATTCCCAATCAGGCCTCCTCCACTATTTAGCTGAGTGTTTGGACACAGTATGACTGCTGGATCATTGTTTGTGTGTCTGTGTGATGTCAGGGTCGTTATCTGCTCCCTCGTGTCTGGTCTTGCTCCCTGTTCCAACTCCCCTGATTTGGATTTGAGTTTTGATTTTGGATTTTGGATTTTTTGAATTAAACATGGACTGGTTCCGAGAACGCTATTCCTGCATCCTGCCTCCTTCTTTCCCTGCATTTGGGTCCACACCAACACCCAATCGTGACAAAAACAGAATATAAAGATATCTACGGAGCACCTGAAGAGACTAATTTGAACTTTTCTGTACTTCTAAATACTCTAAATATACAACAAAATGCATTTAAGGGCTAAAAAAAGTGAATTTAGCATGATATGTCCCCTTTAAATGTGCCACTGTGCACTATCATCCCAGTTACACGTTCTGGGTGGAGTGGCCCTTAAAATGTGGGCCTTGTGTGTCTTCTCACGTCTGCTTAAGCGCTTTTCTTCTGAACCTGGAATAGCTTTCAATATGGGGCCCATGTTACTAAAACCATGTGGCACCCTCACATTTGCCCACTTGCAGCCCATGGCCAGTTCATACTAGGGATGTGAATCTTTTGGTGTCTCCCGATCCGATTCGATTCCGATTCCATTCAAAATCGATTCTCGTTTTAACCAATTCTTGATTCTAAATTGATACAATGCATAGTGTGTTAAGGCAAACTATGGCATCAAAACAATATAGTTTGTATAAGATTTTTTTCAATAAACTCATTCCAGTTATGAAATCACACAAAGGCAAACTTAAGACAAAAGGTAACATTTATTCATGTTAAACAAATAAAAACTTATTTACTGTGCAAGAAATAACTTATATAAATAAAATTGCCTAAATAAAAGCTGAGGCCAGCTGACCCTCTCAGTGACTACAAGAAAAGGTTCAAGGTATACAAAAAAAAAAAAGAACTTCTGTACGTAAATAGAATTGTCTAAATAAAAGCTTAGGTTATCTGCCTTTTTCTCCCAAAAGTTACAAAAATACACTCTACACAAATTGGAAGAATACGTTAAGGCATACAAAAAATAAAGCTTCTGTTAATAAAAATAATTGCCTAAATAAAAGATTAAGCTGGCTGATTTTTTCTCTCTCATAAAATGTTTCCATTTCATAATACACAACAATGAGACTGGTGTTTTCTTTGATATTTCAAAAATAAATTGCATAGTCACAGTCAGTAAAGCACATTTAAGACCTGTCTGGTCTAAATTTAAGACAAGTTAATACTTTTTAAGGCCTAAAAAAAAAATTATATATATATACAGTATATATATTTTAAAAAAATATTTTTGAAGTTTATGAATCGATTCAGAATCATGGATGATTAGAATCGTGATTCTTATGTGAATCGATTTTTTTTCCCCACCCCTAGTTCATACCCAGGTAGCCAGATACATGTTATATATTATTACTGTCCTAGGTAAAATTTGTACTCTTATTTCTTATCCTTACTAACGATATATGATTTCAAATGCTTTTTAAACTGGTTTATGTTGCTGCTTTGTTTTATTTCATTCTTTTGGCAGTTTCATAGTTTATCCCCTGATATTGTTATGCTCATCCTTTTCAATGTTGTTCTGTCATATTGCATCTTGAAATGTAGTTTTTCTCTTAAATTATGTTCCCCTTCTCTCTCTAAAAATCTTTTCTGCAACCCTTTTGGAAGTGAACTTTTGCTTGCTTTATAAATCACTTGGACAGGTTTGAGTTGGATGAGATCTGGGAATTTGAAATCTGGTGTTTTTAAGAATAATCCATGTGTGTGTGTTTTCTGTATCTTGCATCTAGCCAACTTCCCTTTGATATATTTAATGTGTGACTTCCAGCAGATCCCCCGGTCCAAGATCACACCCAAAAATTGGACTTTGTTCACTCTTTCTGTGATAACATTGCCTATATTTACTTTAACATTTATATTTTCCCTCTGATTTCCAAATAACATAAATTTAGTTTTCTTTAGGTTTAATGATGACTTATTAAGATCAGTTTACACTTTTCCTTAGTGACTATCCTCAAGAGCTGCTGTAAGTCCCCATCAGTATAAAGGATATTGGTGTCATCTGCGAATAACACATATTTTAGTTTTTCAGTTACTTTACAAATACCAGGACTATGCTTATTTTCAATTGTGTCATGTTTCTGTTATTAATTCAGCTAATCAACAATAACAAACTATCTGATATGACTACAGTCCTTATTACTTTAGATTGATGTTCAGTGAAGTGAAACTTAAAATCAAACTGAAAAAAAGCATAAATGTACAGAATGTTAAAGTGTTCATTCACTTTTCTTTTTTTTTTAAGGTGAAAGGCTTGAGTTTGTAAGTGTTGATTCAATATTTGTAATGTAAATTATTCATCATATTTAGAGAAGTTATGAATTACTGTCATGTATTACATCATTTGCATGTCTTACTTAACGCGCCTCACCGACAGGTTTCTTTTGTTTATAACATGGTACAGTAAATATGGCCTGGTCTTAATGAAACGTGCGTACAAACACCTTAGTGCACTTACAGAGACGCCCTGAATCTGTCCCAGACGTGCCTCAGAGCAGTTGTGTTTTCCTTCGTGAACACCTGGACGCTGATCTGCTCTCATTTCCTCCCTGCTTCCTCACTTCATCATATGTTATTGTCTGTGGATTTTTCCAAGCCTCCCTCATGTCCACCAGGGAAATGAATTGCAGAAACACAATCTGTCTTAATTCATCCTGACTGATAAAAATCTGGCAAACTTGGAAGACTTTCTGGTTTTGAATAATTTTGTTACATTGATTTGACTTACTCCAGTACTTTAAGAGGCAACACTTAATCAATTTAACTCAACTCAAGTAAAATATTGTTTTAATCCTTCCAGATATATATTTGCTAAATGCTGAGACCTTTCTGTGTGGAGTTTTCATGTTCTCCCTGTGCTCTAACGTCCTTGTGTTATTGTTTGGAGACTCTAAACCACCCCTAGGAGTGAGTAGGTGTTTGTCTGGCCCTGTGATGGACTGGTGTCCAATGTGAGCTTGTATGGACACCAGTCGACCTCTGTCAGTCTGTACCGGATGAAGCAAAGACAGATGTTAAATAAATGAATAAAATCCTATTTGGAGAGTGATTGTCTTACAGGAAGCTCCCACACACTGGAGCTCTGATTGAATTGATTCAGAGGAGGAATTGTCCAACTCTTTATCTGCTCAAGTGATAAAAGCCTCTGGGGTAAAGCCTGGGTCTGGGTCCAGGTCCCCTGTAGTTCTCAAAGTGCGTGGGAATTATAATATCCTAGTCAGGTTTCTTGTCTTTCGTTCATCTGTTGCTTTCTGATTCTGTTGTTTTGTGTGAGTCAGTCACATGTTCACACACACATACACTACTTACTGGGTGATATGGACCAATACTTATATCTCAATATTTTTTTGTCTAAATGGCAATATACAATATATATCTCTGTAATTTTAATTTTACACTTTTGGCTTTTTCCTCTATAAGGGACAGCACATGTGAGTAAGTTCTATAATGTGGTGTGTTTAGGGGAAGGTCTGGGTTAGAACACACTCAGAAATCCATTAAACTGTGCTTTTAATGCTGTTCTGAGAAGTAGAAGTATTTTATAACAAAATAAGCTTTTAAAGATATATATATAAAACTTGAGATATCTGCTGGGGGCTCTCTTTGCGGGGTCTCTCCGGGCGGTGCCGGCCTGGTGGGGCGTGGGGGTGCCCCTTCCCTACGGGTGGGGCTTGGTGCTTGTCTCGTCTCCTGGTTGCCTTGGGGGTGCGCCTCGCGGCGTGTGGGTCTGGGGTGGCCTGCCGTGCCGAGGTGGGGGGTGGGCGCGCTGGGGGTGCTGGCCTCTGCGCCGGGGTTGGGGCGGGGTTGCTTGGCACTCCGGGATGGTGCTCTTTGCTGGTGGGCGGCTCTAGCTGTTCCGGTGGTTGAGGTCGGTATCGGCCGCTTGGTTGGTCTGTCCTGCTATCTGCGGGCTGGCAGGTGGGTGGGTTCTGCCCAGGTGTAACACTGCTCTCCCTTTTTATATCCTCCCTCTAATAAAAGATTTCTTACCCTTCCTTAGTGAGGGCTGGTGATGGTCACAATTAAGCAATAAAATAAATCAATTTATTTTATTGCAATAACAAAACATGCATTGCTGTCTCATAATGATTGCACTTCTTGTAGTGTTGACCTTTGACAACATGTGCAGACAAGAAAAAAAAAAAAAAAAAAATCTGTCATTAGCATGAATAAGGTTCATCATTAAGGCTGTCATTATGTGTTGTCTGTTACCCCAACCCTAAACCCTTCCAAACTTCACTAGATCCATCCACCTAACCCCAAAAAAATGCCAACGTAGCTCCAAAAGTTTCTGTCATAATTTAGCGAATAAAAATTAATGACAGCCATCTTGACACCGTTTTTATTCTAATTACAGATAATGCCATCGTAATGTCAGCCTTATGTATAAACCTTCAAGCAAAGTGTTATCCAAACATTTCATAGAACCACAGTTATCCAGAGTCTCCTGAGATATGACTTGTCTAACTCTCCACTCTGAGTGGAAGAGATAGTGTGGACAAACACAGTATGTTCTTGTTCTCTATAAGTCTAGCATTACCTTCCTCTATCGGATGTGATCTGTGCTGCACATCAGCAGGTGAGCTGTGTTCTCTGATTAATCATTGTCTGTTTTTCTCTGCAGACTGCCGTTTGAGCAAGATGTTGAACAGGGGAACGTGGCCCACTTGGGTGATTGTGACGGTAAGAGGAGTCAGATTGTGTGTGTGTGTGTGTGTATGAGGCTTAAAGCAAACATTTCTCTGGCTCCTTGCATGCCTTTTTTGTCTTCAGGGTAAACAGAAACACTGTAAAATGAAAGATGGGCCTGGTGGGTTCAGTATACACAAAGAAACCCAAATAATAAACACAGAAACAATTCCCAATGCACTGTTCTGCTCTGTGATATCTCACATCTCCCTGGAGAAACCACCAAAATCCAACATGAAGACGATGCTCGTCTCGTTTTGTTTCCTTGTGTTTTTGTGCCGACGTCTTGTTTACTCTGTTCTTACTCGGAAGCCAGCTTTGCTTTGGTTTGGTCGGTTTTGTTCTGTATACGTGTAGTTAATTACATTCACCTTCCAGCGCGAGACTGACCCTTCCCTTTTTTTTTTTCAACCCTTCTCCATATCCTTATAAAAAATAGTTGTAAGCAGCAAAGCAAAATCTCTTCTTTAGATACACAGAGGTTTTTAGATATACTCTCATGACACCCCCTTGGCTTTGATCAGAGTGCTAATTCCAGCGTGTGCAAATGAATCCCTCTCTTCTGAAAGTTCCCTGAGTTCATGTGCCATGCTCCTAGAGAAAAGAACAGATAAATATTGCATAATCAGAACCCGCGTACGACTCTAATCCTGTTTCAGATGGGTGCTCTGTTTGATGCTGCCCTTTCACTTCAGGTCTTCTAACCACCAAACCACGGGGGGACGGCCGCGGTAATTGATGGCTGATGCTTGCTCCGTGCACAGCCAAGTTAAGCCTATTATTGGTCTTCACTGTGCACGTGTGCAGCGCCTTCCTAAACATGTGGAGCACCTTCATCAAACTGTTAGTCTTGCTACTTAAAGGATATCACTAATCCTCCTCGGGCTGTGTCATATTTAACTCAGATTCGGTCATGAATTATCCTGCTTTGGAATTTTTAAAATCTTGTTTGAGTGTTTGAAGAAGAATCGAGCACTAAATAAAAATGTGCTACTCACTTTAATCCACGGTTACTAAAGCGTGCTATATCAATACAAAAAGGTTGCACAAAAGCGGAACCTTTGCTCTATTTCTGTACTGGAGCTATGAGAGTTGAATGCAGATGATTATTCATGCACAATTAGCTAATGAGATGCATTAGAAGCTCCAATCTTGCATCATTTTCAGCGCGTTATGTGAGATTGGACAAAATTGTCGTTCCTAGAACGATGATGCTGATGCAAAGTTTTTCTAGAGGCATCACCTCTAACTTTATTGCATTGACTTTTATTGTGAAGAATTGTTATTGCAGTGGTGTTCCCAGTGTGTCCTCCTTCCTCTGTCTCATATTTCTTGGGATTTTATGATTTTCTGTGGGCGCTTTTATCAGAGGGATATGAAGATGACACAACTGTTTTCTCTGGCTTTGATTTCACTGGATCTTTAGGTAACTTTGGTGCCAATACAAATATTTTGTGTTTGACAAAGACAAAACAAATTCAATATGTAAAAGAATACCAAATGGTTATCAGTACACACCAATTGATGGGCTTTATGAAAAGCAGATGCTTGTATCAGGTCTAAACAATAATGGTTGGATGGATGTGTGTTATGTGAAGTAAATGTATTAATGATTGCATCACAGCTGGGAGTAAGTGAAAGGAACTTCCTGCAGTTTTCCTTCTGCCGGAGGCAAAATGATAGGAGCAGGAATCAGTCATTATATTTAGCAGTTCAAATTTTCTAGCCTTTAATGAAGTATGTAAACATTTACACATCAGCAGTCAGCAGTCATTTATGCACACAACAACAAAAGAAAAGATGTAAAGCAGGGTCAGACACTTTCCTGTGACCTGTGTCTAATTTGTTTATATCTTATTGATTGATGGTACATCAGACAAAATAGTCCAACAACTGATCTACACACGTCTTTAATCTAATTATTTGATTCATCCCAGGACTGTGATGACATTGTGCACACTCCAACAAATGAACTGTAGTACCTACACCTAAAGGTCAATGCCTTTACACTAATGACTGTTATTGTGAGCCTTCACACATGCGTCAAGTCAATTGTATCTTGATTTTGACAAATCCAAAGCTCACAGAGTTCAGGTACTCCTGCAGAACAGCATGCCTTGTTCTGATGTTTGATTTATAGGCTCTCTCCAACAAAGATGTAGCATCCTGCTCACTGACTCCTCCTTGGGGAATTTTGGAGCTATGAATTATATTTGGTCTGTGTTTGATCTTGAAATATACTCAACCGGAGCTGTGTTGACAGAAGTCAGCTCTGCTGTCTGTAGATTAACACGAGCTGCTGCACTGGCATGGCAGCAACGTGAGCCAGCATTTATCTCCTGGCTGCCAGCACAATGTCTCAGATATTATGATGAACATTGTGCCACTGCCATTTTTTCATCATCCTTTGTTTGTGTGCCTCTTTAGATGTAGGTGTCAGTGCCACTATGATGTTACATATTTCCTAATAAAGTCTGGTTCATATTTCTGTAAAGGCCCTCTCCAGAGATCTGCTGAAGTCATGCAATGAGAAATTGCCGAGGATGATTTTTAGTCGGCTTTTATACATTCTCTCTTACCAACAGTATATTAAAAATATTTTTTCATTTACCAGTGCTTTTGCTTTTGTTTTTTATTACAAAAGGACTCCCTGTACTGTTTAACGTGGTGGAGAAGATTGAGTGCCCTTATGATCCTAGGAGGTATGTTATCGAGGACAGTTGAAAGGTCCGGTGCTTTGTGATTTGGGCAGGCTAAGGGCAGGGACCTAGGCTCCTTAATCCGCAGTCATGGAAACTCCCATTTGGGACATGGATTGTCACCTCTCCAACAGGAAAGGATATGGAGCTGGTGCAGGACGTTGAGAGTTACCGACTACATAACAAGACTTCATAGGTTTTCATCCTTGTCTTTCAACTGTGGACCAGCTCTTCACTGTCTCAATGGTGCTATATAGGGCAAGGGAGTCTCCCCAACAAGTCCATATGCATTTTGTCCCCCAAAGCATCATGTGGGGGGTGCTCTGGAATTATGGGCTGGATGGCCCTTCACTGCATGAGTCTGGTCTGCATGGCTGGCTGTATGTAAGATCTGTTCCCAGGGAGGGTTGGACTTTTGGCACTTGTCACTAGTTCTATTTGTAACATTTATGAACTGAATATCGAGGAGCAGCAAGTAGGTGGAGGGGGTTGAATTTGGGGGACAGTTGAGTTTAATCCTAGTTGTTTTGAGATGAGGAAGTCTGATTGGCCCACTCGAACAACAATCTCCCGACTTTTGCTAAGACCGTTTGCAGCCAGTTATGAGTCTGGTGGAAGTCGCCGGGGAGAGGACCGACTGGGCCTCTTTGCTGAGGATCTTACCCCTGAGACTCGGCAACAGACATTAAAACGGAACAAAAAGACTAAGTAAATCTGTATGAAAGACAATGTACAAATGCATTACCAAAAGTCCTCAAAGACTTATTGGGAAAACAACTGAATAAAGGCTTGTGGTTGCTTTCATACTGGACTCATTCCAATTGTCTGCATCTTGTCCCTGTAGATAAGAGAGGAAGTAAAATGGCTTATCTATCTCCCTTTGGGGAAATTTGAAAAACTCATTTCCATTCTGTCTGGGCTTCTCCTTTCCCTGAAAAGTAGTCAGTGCATGTCCAACACAATTTTTTGATCTCCCGTCTGCAGTCACGGTCAATCATAGTTCCTTAAAATATGACTTCCATATGTGATCAAATTCAGTAAGGATTTGTCTAAACAAGGGATCAAAGGGACTTGAAGATGTTTCCATCATTAAAAGTGGGCTTCTACTGAGTTGCTGTGGTTCCAGTGGCAGAGCAGATTGCCAAAAGATCCCATAGAAACTAGGATATGTTCCATGGTGATGCCTCCCTGAACAGGTTAAGTGAGTATCAAAGATGAATGAATTTAGGACTCTGGTATTTGTTGTTAGGCTCCTGTTGATTCTTTACCTTTTAAACTTCTTTCAGCCTTAGTCAGTGCCACAGGGATTTGAGAGTAGCCTTGTTATTGGACCGCAAAGAGATGGATAGACAGCCTCACTTGAAGCTTAACTAATTCCTTCCTCTTTCTCCGCAAACCAGAGAGCGGCAGTGGGTAGAAGGAAAATTGATTTTCATCTTTTCCTTGGCTGATGACATTTGAACAGATATCAAGGGTGATTCTGCAAGGGGAAAGGAATGGAGCCATTTAAAGCATGAAGGGGGCACGAACAGCTGGCTGAATCTGATTAAGAAGTAGAGAGCAAAAAGAATAGATTAGGCATTGAGAGATCATGA
Source organism: Gouania willdenowi (assembly GCF_900634775.1). NCBI lineage: Eukaryota > Metazoa > Chordata > Actinopteri > Blenniiformes > Gobiesocidae > Gouania > Gouania willdenowi. Next base: position 22,209,935 of record NC_041047.1, on the reverse strand, counting down.
AAAGAAGGAAAACTTTGGGTATGGGTGTAAAAGTTCAGGGGATCAGAAGTTTGGAGCCATGTGGATGAATATAAAGTAGAGGAAGAGTGTCAGTAAGGGAAGACTGAAAGTCTGAGGACATGCTGGGAGAGAAGGGCAAGGCAGTGGCAGGGTAATCACAGACGAAATGGAGAAAAGATGAAGGTGAAGGCTTTAAGAGTAGGGAGAGGAGAACAGGGAAGCTAAAGGTGCTCCGGCTTTTCATGAGCAGCCGTGTCAAATTGAGTAAGTATGCCACCGGCGTCTTTTGTCTCACAGCTATGTCATTGGTTTCTACCACGGGCCCAATGCCAAGTTATTAGTCAGCAGAGGTGATGCAAGCCACCTGCCTCCCATTCTCCTAATCTTTTTTTTCATTTTTCACTGAGCTGCTCTTTACTTCACTCAGTTATCCACATTATAAGATCGTACAATTCAAGTGTTTCCTCATTTGTCATGAAAGTGGGCCGCTTAGGCTCATCTCTGAAGGAATGTCTGCACAGCGACAAAAATCCACAGTATGAGATTGTTTTCATAAAGGGAATAAGTCAGGAAGTGGAGTGTAGTGAAATGTTTTGCCTGGATCTGTGTATTTATTTGTACCAAAAAGCACATGCGTACAAACCGAAAATCACCATAGGGTAATTTGTTGTAAATGGGATTTTGATGAATAGCATCGGATGAAATATTCTGTGGACTCACCTAGATGCTCATTGGTCCTTTTGTGCTTGTTGATTCATGTATTTCAAACAATTACTACCAACAATGTGCTAATAACATAAGTAGATTTAAAGTAACCCTGAGGTTGTGCTTGTTGTTAAGAATTTTAATAGTGCATTTATTAGTATTCAGACAATACGTATTTTGTTCTGGTTTACATTCAATTTCTCCTTTTTTTAAACCCATTTAAAACAGCCGTGTCACTGTGTTATCTATTTAGTTTAAATATGCCTCAGTATGAACTCTCGTTTAAACCCTGTGAGTAACTTCTATGACCAACTGCCAACATTATTTCATTAAGGGACCAAAGGTAAAATGACAAAAAACAGAAAGTGTGGGCCTCATAAATCAATAGATCAAAGGTATTTCTTTCGCAAAATCAGATAACTCACAAACAATTGTCGAAAGTTAAAATTGCCGCTCGCTAGATTGTTTTTGATTCCATCACAAACATTGGGTTTGTTATATTTTTGTCAATGAACAAAATCTTGACAAAAATAACAAACCATTGACAAATGTTAGTAACAAGCCTGTCACAAGTAGGTTAAGACTCTGTTTATCTTAAAATAAAATAGGTTTGAACAGGTGAACTTCACAAGATTTCAGAAAGAGAAGACAAGAGAAAATTTGCAGCTACATTTTAGTTTTATGCATTAACATGTTTTTAGTCCGTGGGCTCCACATAGTAAACCTATGCACACAGCACTTTATGCTTAATATTTCAGTTCACTCAATCCTGTACAGATTTAGTACAATACACACTTTTGTAAATTAGTCAACTCAAACTAATGCCAATAACTAAATTAGCTGTTACGGTCTTTACGGCCTCGTTGAATGCGTTCAAGAATTTAAACACATTTTCTGAATTTCATTGCAACAGGTGAGAGAATCACTTTACTTTGGTTAAGGGTTCTGCACAGGACAAGTTCTTGCCTAATAGGACACTGACAAATGTGACATGACTGGTCATTAGTGAAGGCTGAGCCGACTCCACCTGCTGCTGATACACTGTAGCCTTTTCTAACACCTTATTACCTCATGCTTCACTCTTTTTCCTGTGTGAGATTGTACATTCCAGAGCTGGGATTTTTCTCCTGTCTTTAAAGAGATATCCATGATTGTTTGGCCAAATCGCATCACGTTAGATGTCTTAGCTTGTGCAACAAATTGCTGCTGGATTTAGGTTTGACTTAGTTTTAACACCTCTGCTGACAATAACTACCAAGTTAACTCTAATGCTGCATTCACATCGAATGCGTCTTCTGCGGCACCGGACACATCTGCCGCACAAAACGTTCTCAGGATAAAAAAATGTCTTCATTTGCTTCATATGCACGTTTGAAGCGAAGCACCGCCCACCAGCGACACATCCAACTCAGGGAGTTTCACTGCCTGCTGAAGCGAGGAGCTGCGCCCCTTTTTCTCCTGTCAAACATAAACCACCAGTTAAAAAAGCCTGTGTGATTAGCGGCTAATTTTACCTGCTACTACCACCTCCTCGCTGATTCTCCTTCACGCCAAATCCTTCCTAGTCTGGTCCTGGTTATAAAGGCCATGTCATACAGCTCCAGGTGGTCACACACAGCGTCTACTCCATGGTTGAATGGGTGAACAGACCGGTGTTCGTGTTGACGGCCTGACGTCATCGACAACAAAGACTGTTGACGATGACGAAACAGTCGCAGGAGTTCAATATTTTCAACTCTTGCAAATGTGCGAATATGACGATAAATCAGGAGCATACGGCCTACTCCGCCCACAGGAAAGATTTTGCATTTGGGACGCATCTATCCATGGACTGTAATCTGGACGTACGGACATTTTGTGATGCATTCGGTGTGAATGCAGCATAAAGGGCTTTTTATGTGTGCACCTGTGTGAGTGTATATAATAGAAGAGTCCATGTCAACACGTGTGTGACAGGGTAATAGAAGCCATCCCTGTAAACAGCCTAATGAGTCAGGTTTAGCCCAAGCGTCAACAGATGGTGAAAGGATGTCAAACCCACTTGTTATCATGACTTGTCGATTGGTTGGCTTTTGTTTTTCCAGGTTGTGACCTCTGCCGACAGGCCAATCAGGTACAGCACAAAACCGTGATGATCTGTCAAAGCACCTTGTTCATTTATTTAGTGTTAAACGGAGTGTGTCCTGGATCTGAAAGTACAAACCCCCAGACATGCCAAAAGTTTAAAATTTAGTTTCTGAAATGTGTTTGTTTGAGAGTTGTGTTTGCCCTGACACCTCATCAGTCTACTCGCCTCAACCCCTCAACAAATGGAAGTGGTGTGTGTTGTGTGTGTGTGTGTGTTGACTTTTTTCTTTCTCATTCCCTCTCCTTGTCCCAACTCAACACTTGAGTCTTTGTTTCCTCTTCTGAAAAGAACAAAGTCGACTTTTCCACACGCTTCCGAACAAACACATAATTCTCACAGTCACACATTCACATCCGTTACTCGCTTCTTGGTGTGAACTCACTCAGCCATAATGACATAGCTAGTGTTTCGACAGCGTAGCTACAGATGGAAACAATTATATTGCTGTGAAAATATTTCCTAAAGAAAGACGGTGTTTTGACTGGTGGAACTGCAGGAGGTAATCGAGGTCCACTAAAACATCAATGAGACTAAGGCAGATTGTAGGAGCCTGATTGTGGCATCATGTCAGCGTTGTTGGCGCTCAGCGCAGAGTAGGGACCGTTCTTAGCGGTTGCTAATATGTCCAGAACTTTTGTGCGGGTGGAAAAATGTGTTGCCAACTCTAGAAGTGTGGTGTCATCTAATTTCTTTCTAATTACTTTGGTTTGGAGAGCAGCCTTTTGTTGAGGCTCAGGGGGGAAATCAGAAGCAGGCGTGTTTCTTAGTCTTTACGCAGCAGCTAGTTATAACTGGGTCTTAAGTTATCGCTGATGATTAATGCTTTACCCTTTTTTCCTCTGAACCCCAGCACAGAGACAGGAAATGAGGACAAAAGAAAGGGGTGCATTTAGCTCTGGTTATTTCCCCTTTGATGTGGTTTCTACTTCCAGCTGCAGGTTGAAAGGTCTGCCTAACCTTATTGCCACCATCCTACCCACAAAGGTTATGATGCTATGCAATGTCTGAGACCATTTCAGTGTATATATCTTCTTCTTTCTTTTCCACTGTTCCTTTTTACAGAAAACACAATTTTTTACTAGTTTTTTTTTTAATTTTCCTTAATACATGCGTAAATTTGTATTTCCTAAACATTGAGAATAAAAATAACCATAATCCAGTTCCTTATTGGTGTGCTTAACTTTTGCCAAATAATGCACATTCTGATTCTGATTTTCCCTCAAGTCATACACAGACCAATAGAAAAAGCTATAAAATAAAATGAAAACAATTGAAACTTCAAACTGAATTATTTTTATGTTTTTCCCTCTTATTACTTTACTGACTTTGAGAAGTGTTTATTTTCTCTGCAGTTACGATGGAGCCTACATTTCTGCTCATCATCAATAAAGCACTGATTTAATACATTTAAGGAAAGTTTAAATCTTTTATAAGTCACACCCCATGATAGCTTGCAGCACACTGGTGTTCCAGTGAACAGTAAAATAGACTTGCATAGTGAGAGGAAGTACAGATTCACACATTTCCCCCACCACGAGCAGACTGTGAAGCTTGAAGAATAGAGCTGATCCCTGATTGCCTGGCTTCAATCGGTGAAAAAAAAAAAGGACAATTTGCTTCATACGAAAACACAGTCAGTAAAAAAGGGAAGAATTGTGTGTACTGTTTGAGCATTTCCTTTTGTTCCAGAGTTTAAAGAAGCCTGATGAGGTGCAGGGGGTCCTGAAGGGCCTCCGCTTTTTCATCTGGCTTCCTCCTCTGAGTTCCCCTTCTGCTCCTCACATCTTCATCTGCACAGTGGGATTCTCAGACAAAGCCTTGAAATATGCAGGGGGTCAGCGAGCCCGTCAGTGAGGCCCCAGACCTTTGCTGATAGATGTGGGTTTGTTTACTTGAAAACAAGAAATCCAGTCAAACATTGAGTATACAATGTCAGTATACACACTGCCTAAAGTTTAGGCTTCCGTGGCTTTAACTTGTCTAATATTATTGTATATTGTACATGTGATACAATTTGATCCTTTAAAAAAAAAATCCTTTATTAGGGTTATCCTTAAAAATTCTTAAAAGGCATTCAATTAATGAATCTAAAAATATGGCCTTAGTTGTCATTAAAAAATCTTAAATCAAGGTTTCAAAAGTCTAACATTTTAACACATAATAAATATTATTTTTCTTAATTTTTTGTATTTTTGTTATTGTTTTAAAGATTTCTGGCTATTTTTGTAGTCATCTTGTGTTAATGGAGTGATTTTGATTATTTTAGTCTGTTTTTTGTGTATTTTACTATCATTTTGTGTATTTTTGTGTGTTTACTTTGGGGCCCGCCAGTTGCACGTCTGCACTAGGCACTTGAAAAAAAATGACCGTAACCCTATGTAATTGGTGTGGCGTTTTTTTCCCCCAATTACGTTAACTGTGAAGTTGGTGTTAAATTTGAATTCAAATGGAATTGAAAGTCTTGAATTTAATTTAACTGAAGCTGTTGGAACCCTATTTATATACTACAATTAAAGCGAGGGTAGGCGATTTCCTCCAGATACACTTGTTATGTTTTTGGTAGAAATTGTCTTTATGTCCTGACAGAAATTAAGATCTTATGACCAATCACGTCTTCCTGTCACCCTGCTCGTTCTCGATCCCTCACATGCACGGGGGAGGGGCGAGGGGGGTAAAGGGGAGGCAACATTCAAAATCATGCTAGCTTTTGAAAATCGCCTACCCTACCTTTAAATGCCAGGTTTAGTTATTTGCTCTTAGTTATTCAAACCAGGAATATAATATACTGACCATATCAAATGATCCATCCTTTTTGTTCCTTCATAAGCCAGTCATGGCTAACACTGTGTGACTTATTTATCTTACATCATTCAGAAGTAGCTTAGGTTCTTTGATTAATTGCAAACTAATGACAGTTTGACAGCACATGCAGAAGATAGAAGATGTTTTCTTTTTCCCACAAAGCTAAAACTGTTGTTGTGTATCCAGCCAACAGTTGGAAGGTAAATAATTAATTCCTGTATACAATTTAATTAAGAAGATCCATCAATGTGTGAATACACTTAAATGTTAAGTCAAAATGTTACCATGATGCCACACTTCTATGTGATGCAAGACATGTTGGCATTATTCAATGAATTAATGGTAACAAAACTGAAATTTCCCCTCCAAAACTTTGTTTTTAATACTTTCCTTTTAATGCAAAGAGCTCACCCTCTTTACTTCATTACCTTTAACGTATCCTGTTCATACTGTATAACTGTTTAACTCACATTTAAGGCAAAGTTAAAGATGCTTTTAGTCTCCTGAATATTATAGAAAAAACAAGCCGTTAATACGCGCCTGACTGTGGAAGAACATTTTGGTGACATTTTTAGTGCTCACGGGTTTTAACATCAGACATTTAGCAGTTTTGAGAGAGAGAGAGAGAGAGAGAGAGAGAGAGAGAGAGAGCTTAAAAAAAATTCTAAATGTCAGATACATATGAAAGTTTAGGATACCTTAAAGCAAAAGCTTCATCATTTTTTGTAAAATGATTATACATAAGAATGTATATGTGAGGGAATAGAGGAAGAAGTATTTACTAATACATTTGAAATTAGAAAATAGATTATTTTTGCCATATGTCTAAGGGCATTTTCACACTCGCGCTGTTGGATGGAATTATAAATGGAGGAGAGTTTGTGTCCTTGGTGAAAGCGCCTCAATACTGCAGATCAAAAAAAGTAATATCTGGTTTGCCTTAACAAGGAATCCTAGTTCTCTATGAATGTGAATAGATTGATTAGAAAAACAAGCTGTAGTCTTGTGTGTGTGTGTATATACTAAAGCTTTCTTTGGGGTTGTGCTGCATTCCTAGAAAACAATTTTTCCGCTGGCATTTATGTTGTTCAGCTGCCAAAATAAACCAAAACGCAGTTTCTGATTAGACTCTACCTGCAGAATTACATGAAGTTAAGACTGCTACTGTGATCACAGTGATGCATTAGGTTGATGGTTGATACAATGGACAGTTGACAGAATCTCACCATTGGTATTGTTTATCAGTGGGTTTCTCCAATACTGGCAGGGGAACCCAAAGCCCAGTAGCAGTAGCAGCCCAGTGCTGCTAAATACAGAAGAAGAAATGTATGTAATTATGGAAATGTTTATATAAGACATTAAAGCGTGAATAAACACCAAAACTAACTTTTTTTTGCTGACAAGTGACAGGGGTTGCTGTTGTAAAAGTGACTGGGCCTGGGTCTTAACTGCTCTAAGAGCAATAATCATAATCAAGGCATGTTTTGAATTTCCAACCTAAAGACACACATCAGCCAAAACCTCTGGATTTAGTTACACTTTAAGTGAAGTTGATGTTGTTGTCATGCAGTTTTTCTAGTTTCAAAAGTGCAGTCTAAAAGTGAAACAGACCAACAACATAAATTGTGTGACTCTGGAACTCACCATTATGTGGGCTAAGAATGATTATCCCCTTTCCACTTATTACGTAAAAAAGTTAATCTTTTTCAGACTATTGCATCATCCATTTTGAATTGTATTGTCAGTTTTTACTATTGTTGTGCCGATACCGATACTAGTATCGGAAGGGGCCCCGATACGGCACTAAAAGGCTGGCGTCGGTATCGGCAAGTACTATTAACACGCCGATGCCATTTACAACATCAAACTCTTTTTTAAACTCAGCGCCTTTTGTGTGTCTCTCTCCCGACCCTCACTGGTGCCCTGACTCCTGATCACAGAAACACGTATGGTTACATGTTCAGTGCATGCCGAGGCAAGCTATCGCTATTGGCCTGGAGCTACAGCTCCGAACCAATCGCGATGTCGCACTTTCTTGTTGCCGAAAAACAAACAAACATCCCTAGAGAAAATGTCGAGGATTTTGAGGACCTGATTTTTGGTAAAAAACATATATTTTTTAAACACTGCAGTATCGGCATATATCAATATTGGCCGATACTATGCAACTGAGTATCGGTATCCGCTTCAGGACAAAGAAAGGGTATCGAAACAACAGTAGTTTTTACTAGGGATGCACCGAATATTTGGTGGCCAAATATTGCACATTCGGCCTTTGGTTTAGTGAGTTAAAAGCAAGGCTGAATAGTAGCGTATGACGCAATCAAACAACGTGCAGTGATTTTGAGTTGGAAAAGTGTGTGCGCGTTGCTGCAGAACCAGAAACAGCAGCTCCCCCTTTCCGCGCACAAACAGCCAGACTTTCTCCTTTCCACTTACTGCTCTCCATCGTCCGTCACCGCGTAAATGTTATAGAGAAGAATATTTAACAATGTCAGAATATTCAATAAACATTTACTTTCTTTAAAAAAGCATGTCGAAAAATGTATTCTAGGCTATTTATGCACTATTGAAAAAATATATTTTCGGCCAAGCGTTTATATTTTATTTGGCTTCGGTCACAAATCCCTAGTTTTTACATCACGTGCATTACATTATTATTTTTGTGGCTTGTCACGTCAAGTCTTCAATTTACTTATGTGAGAAAATAGTGAATTCTACTCTCTGACTTTATTGGGTGTTTTCTTTCACTCTGGTCCCAGCCAGAACGACACCTGTGGGTACATTACCACAGGTGTCGAGCTGCTGTCTGGTTGTCCGATAACTAATGCAGGCAGTACCTAAGGCACTTTGTAGAGTCTTGCCTGACAGTAACTTCACTCTCACTCCACTGGGAGTTGTTCTTCTGTCAATTACTTTGAGAAAAATCGACACTCTTGAGCTCACGTAACCGTCTGTTTCCAAACAACACTTTTCTTCCTTTCTGCAGCGCATCAATATCACTGCCGAGCTTCTTCACACTGCCTCTAACTCTGTTTCACCATCATTTTCCTCCATCACTTCCAGAACTGTTTCTCTTCCTGTGACACAACCTGTCACTTTGCCACTTCTATCAGCCTCGTCTCCTCCCTCTCCTTAAGTTCATTACAGCTCTCCTGTCCATTCAACCTGCCTATTTACTGCAGCGCCACAGCATTAAGGGCCCCGTGCTTCATGGAGGCTATATCCTTGGCCCGTGTCACGTCGGAGGCATTTCATTAAAGGTGACCTGTGAATTCCTGGAGGAGGCGGGAGGTGAGAACCACTTCACGCGGGCACCCAGATGGCGTGCCGCTCCGAGAGGAGGCCTGATGGTCTAATTATTCTGTTAAACCTGCAGAAATTTGTGCCGGGAATGAATCCAACACTTGAGCTCTGGGGGTGTTAACATAAAAACTAATTGGCATGTGTTTTCAGCTGGTAGGCGTGTTGTATAAAGCCGTCCATGTCTCCCATCTGACAAATGAATATAGCATGGGAGAAAGATTAAGTTGAAAGTGCCTGGTTTATGATTTGGAGATGAGAGATATGAACACTCCGGGCAGTGTGTTAACTTAATTCTATGCAGATCAGCTCACCAATTTATTGCTTCTGACACTTTTGTGAATATTTATCACCATATTGCTTTCCCCACCAGAATACACTTAGATCATCGAAAAGCAAAGTATCAGTTACGAATGCACAGTCAACACTGCAAACAGCAATTCATAGTATACCCTATTTACCCTATTGATTTATTTTTAACGAACAGAAAACTGTCAATTTTTTTTTTTCACAATCAAATTGTTTTTTTTTTTTATTACAAATGTACAGCTTTTAAGTTTCTATTGTAAAAATAAAGAAAAAGAAAAGAAATAAACTAAATCGAACATACAAATAAATACTCCAATCAAACTGTTCAGAAAAACAGCAAAAAAAACAAACAAGATGTACAGGCACCATCATAATCTGTGAGATTTACATTCTCCATCTTCATTTCTGTACTTTTCAAAGATATATCTTTTGTAAAAAAAAAATTTAAACTGCTTTGTATTCATCCAGATCTTTCCACAAAACCACCCCACAAATGGAAATACTCATACTTTTTTAATTAGTCCGAGCATGCTGTAGTTTCAAGTTTAGTTTCCCTCTGAATTTATAACCCCCAAACAGTTTTTGTTTACAGGTAGCAGTTTATTTTTTGCTTTAGATTATCTGTGCATTCTTAAAATGTACCAGATCTTTTTATATAGAGGAAAGGATGTAAAACTAAATACTACGGAGAAAGTAACACTGTTTGTTTTCACAGTGAAATCTCTTTAAAACCATTTATTTCATAGCTCCGTCTGCCACAGCCCAGCTGCTTTGTTTGGATTGGATGCAGCTGAAACGGCTAATAGACGTGCCCTTGTTAAGCCGCCTTTCACTAAGGTTGGCCAGATTTGGGAAAAACAAGGCCTTCTAATATAATTGAATCCACAAATTAAACAACAAAACCTTCCTGATAGCAACATGTGTCCATAGGCTGTGAAAAAGCATTCACAAAAATCTTAAGAATAATAATAAAAAAAGAAAGTCCTGTAGCTTTTGATTAGAGTGAGCAGCAGGAGGAAGTCGGCCCCCTGTAAGGATTTAACACCGTTTTTTTTTCCAAAAACTACGATAGATTTTCCTCTCTTGCCTCGAGCAGATACTGTTTCTCCCTATATGCATATAAAACCCAGAAAAAAAAGCTAAAATGAGGGTGACGGTTAAAATTTAAGATCCAATGAGTAGCTAGAGAACTTAGAGGATAAAATAAAAGAGTATATAGGCAGCGAGAGGGCTGTGCAGGTATGTAATTACGCAGTCATCATTGCAAATCCTTGACTCCAAGCCAGGCAAAAAACAGCTCTGCCTACTCATAAACGCAGCTGAAGACCTAAATCTATTAGCATCATGATTTTTTGGTCGAGCTTTTATGGAATTTTAATTACAAACATATGCTGGCGTGCATAAATATTTAACTTATTGATCCGCTGAGTGCAAAACAGGCACATCTGGTGTGTTGGGAGCCATAGTGTGGAGGTTAGAGGAGGGTATATCTTAACACATGGCAGCTTTTTAAAACAATGAGTCGCACAGGTTTCTCCTGCAGCGTCCTAAAGCCATTCTCTGAAAAAAGCTGTCAGGACTTTAACAGGTTTTACGCTCATTCTGAGAGTAAACAGGCTTTACGAGCTTGAAAAGGTTTAGTTCCTGTGAAAAGATTTGTTGAAAAGCCTCTTGATTATTTTTCAGTTAACTGGGTTCCTCTTTCAGAATTAGAATCAGAATTCCAAAGGGAAGTAGGCTATGCTGTATGGTTGTATATGTGAAACTGTTTAAGCAAAACAATGTAGGCTATGAAAACATAGGAAAGTAAAAAAATAATAATTTCACAGACAACGTGCTTTTTTTAAAAATGTACAGAAAACTAAACAATAAAATAACTTCTGAGAATGATTGATGAGGGAGGTTGATAAAACACGACACAAAACAGTGCCTGCAGTCTTTCAGCAGAGCAAAAGGAAAGAGGAGCGGGATGAGCCATATACAGTATATACCGTCACTTATTTACACACATTCATGTGTCTATACTACCTCCTATTTGAATGCAGAGCACATGTATCACCATGTGAACCCCCGCCACATCTGCATGCATTAACACATCAACATCATACGGGAACATGCTGGATTGTGCAGGTGAAAGCTCCTTAGATCACAGGCTGTATGCCGACACGCTCGTATCGTGTCAAGCTGAGAGGTGTGGGAGCTTGTGATATCCACAGGTCCACCGAGATGCTCTCAAGCCTCTTCGTTCTGGTTTGATGTGCTGTGTTTCTAACACCTGACTTTCAGCTCAAAAACAGCATGAAACAGTGGTAGCCAAAGTGTGGGGTGCACCCCCGTGGTTGAGCTTTGCAGGACTACAGTGGTAGTACCAATATCAATAGGGTTTGTTCACTTTTGTAGTTCGCCATTAGCAATTTTTGCATTTCACAAAGTATATTTAGTATTATTTGTATCATTTTTATTATATAGTATAATTCAGTGGTTCTCAAACTTTTTTGGCTCAAGTACCCCCTTTCTCTTATTGATGAATCCAAGTACCCCCTTTGTCCGACTACAACATTTTGCTTAAAATACTATAGAGCATAATGATGGAAGAAATTAGTGATAAGACGCATTTTAAACAATGTCATTTTGTAAATAAGTGGAAAGAAACAGTATTTAGTGTCTCCTGAAGGGATTTATTTCTATAGTTTTTATCATTGTTGTAGAACCATGACTGGCTATTTTCAGTTCATGTTATAACAAGATCATTTCTGTTGTAGCCGTTTTGAATGGAATGAGAGAGAGTCAAGTTTTAGGGTTGGTCAGATGCGGACACAGGGTTTATTTGGTCAAAGGGTTTTTAAGCAGACCAGCCTGGGATTCAAAGTTCTCAGTGTGTGTGTCCGTCCATTGATCATCATTATTATGAATATACATTTTAACTAAAAATAAACACTCTAAAACCCCATATCTTTAATGCTTTCATTTAAGAAACACTGGTAAAATGTAAACCATTCTGCATAGAAAATGTTCAATATTAGCTTCCTGCTGATATTTAATATTTGATATTTTCAGTTTAAGATATATACCAATACACAGCTGCATCCACCCCCAAACAAATCCAAAGGATAATACAAATAGGAACACTTAATTAACTTTAGTTATGAGAAAAAGTGCCAAATTTTGTTTAACTTGTTGTCTCAAACATCACATATTGAGTTTTTTTAATATTGGTGGAAAAACCGATACTAATGTCAACCAAGATCACATTTCATGTCTAATATCAGAATCAGAATCAGAATCCCGTTATTAATCCCAGGGGTAAATTACTTTTGTTACAGCCACTTAAGAAAAAAATCACAAATAAAAGAATAAAACACATCACATAATATCGGCCGATAAAATCACTGTGCTGATAATATCGCTCATCTCTAGTTTTTGACTTACGTCAGTGGATTAAACTGAAACGCCCACATAACAACCTTACCATTGTTCAAGCTTATGAAAGGCTGAGGGAAAAGTGTAAAGATGTCAGTAGAACATCAGGTAATAGGAGAGGATAGAGTGTTGAATGATGTAAGAGGGAAAAGGAGTATGTCACGGTAACGTGATCACACTTTTAAGGCTGCAGTCGGTAATTTAAGAGAATTGTTTCAAGATGATCTTCAAACGACTGCTTTTACTTTCCAGCTTCATTTTAGAGCCTCTACACAGTTACTCTGATTTTACACACTTGTCATTATTTCAAAATGTGGTAAATTCCTGACGGAATATTTTATAAAGATGATTATTTTGGTCTTAGATCTTGTTTGCAGATGTCAACAACAACTTTAATCATTACAACTCACTGTCACTGGCACTGAACAATTGGTCATAGCTCTGGAAATCAAATCCAAGCCATAATAAGCAGGATTATCTTTGTGCCTCTAATGATGATCACACATGTTCACTGGACCATTGGCAAAAGTATGGCCATAGTGAGAGTAAAGTCCAAACGAGTTCAGCGCTCCCTGCCAGACCTCTAATCAAGGGGACTGTTTTCCTCCTGGCGTGGAGCAGTGGCCGTTTCCCCTCTGTGGAAAATCGAGGAAAAAGGAAACTAGATCTAGCAGCAGATGAGTCGCAAGATTTATTAGTTTGCTGCTTTAATTTCTAAAACAACCACATCTGTGTGGTCCAATGAGGCACAGAAAAGTATTTGTTTTTCACCCTTTGCGTTTGGTAAAGTTTCAGGATCAACCCAGTTTCAAAAGTACCTCTTTTTGTGTACTTTATACCTTTTTTTGGTGTCATTTTTAGCTATTTCGAGCAGTTTCTTGCCACCCTCAGTGATCAAAGGAGTTGGGAATACACCAGTTAGTTATGGGCCGAGGATTACCCCTGACAAAAAGGTTAGAGGGAGGAAAGGATGACATGGTTTATGAGGGAACATATCACTGCAATTCAATACCAAAGGAATTTTAAAACATGGGGCCAGATTGTTGATTTCTTTCTCCTCCGTATCCATCATTCTCTTTCCTCGCATGTTCTCTTATTTTATGCCTTTCTTGTCTTTTTTCCTACGACATCTTTGCGCTAATTTAGTGTTACGCTGTAATTGAAGCTTGAATCCTGGAGACTCAGTGTTCGTCAATCCAACAGGCAGGACGGTTTGGCTTCCATTAGGCTTTAAAAGAGATGGAAGAAGAGCGAAGAAGTAGAAATGAGGGCACGATGCAAAATCCTCCGAGCAAAGAGTTGCTCTCGCTCTTTAGCAAGATGCAGATGCAAACACAACCCAAATACACCCTTTTCCTCATGATCCTAATCTTTATCCGCCTTTGTGTCGATGACATACAGCCAAGAAAGACATAAATAAGGGATAAAAGAAGCTTGAAACACAATTAACATATCTGAGTCTGTGTCAAAGAGAAAGCATCTGCCTGTCCCCGCTCTGCAGCTCAGAAGCCTTTGGTACATAAAGCCATCTATTAATAATACATTCACTTGTCAGGACCCGTCTTCCTGCGTGAATCTGACACAAGTATTTTTGCACTGTGCAGAATTTAATCTGTTGTGCCATGCGCCAACCGCGGGCCATAGCTGAGGTAAAGGTTGGAGCGCTTTACAACAGAACAATTCCAGATGTTTGGAGTGTGAGAGAGGACTTCTGTGGTTATTGACTCGTTCTGAAGTCTTTCTGTGGTTGTAGCTATTCGTTTGTTTACAAAGTCATCAAGGCTGTGGTTTATTGAAAAAAAGCACGACTGTAAATGACACCTTAATCTGCGTATGTGCATGTGTGTTAACCTCCAAACACCCTCCTCTTTATTCCATCCGGTTTCCACCGTGACATCCATTTTAGTTAAGATAGCACTGACATTGTAAGCGAAACTGACAGTCCTTCTAAACTGAACATTGGCCACCACCTTGAATATTGATACAGCAAGAATCGGGGCCAGATTTGAGGTTGTTATAGTGGAGATGCCAACAATGTGTTCAAGGAGAAACGGCCTCCCAGCAAACCGATGCCAAATCCAATATAAACACCGCAGGCCATGAGTGTTTTAAAGGATACGCAGAGACATAGAGGACAGCACCGCTGGTTAGCCTGTGACTGTGGGTCAGAGTGAAGTAATGCAGGAGAAAAAGCCACGAGGAGAGATATCAATCATCAACCCACAGTACGAGACATTTTGGAAATATAAAGCAATCAGGTTTTCACAAACCTTCGGGTTAATATGACCTCTTTAATAAACCTGAGTAGTTGGCTGTGTAAACACCGTAAATTGTGTCTTGACGTGGGTTTTGGTTTTTGGATGTAGCTGAGCTTTGAGAAGGTTTGATTTGGTTATTTCCCTGGTTTTTCTAAAGTCTTAGTGTCTTTTTGAGGATTTGGGCTGTTCTGTGTCTCTGTAAATCATAGTATGTGTTGGTTGGCATCTACTAACACACAGAGAGAGAACTGTGTCTGTTGACACCATGAGGAAAAGTGTTTGGTTGTTCTTTTCACTCATACCAAACTAATGTGGGAGCAGATCAATGTCGAAACTTAAACAGAACCCACTCCTCAAGGTTAGGGTCAATTTTAATTGATAATTGATTACAGTTATGGCATAATTATAAATGTAATTGTAATTGAAAACATATGTTGCTGTTGTAACCATAATTGAAATGTATTTGAGTTCAGATAATTGACTATGTAATTGCAATTGGCATGAAAATTCTATTAAAAAAACTACAATTTAATTAAACTCAAAACTGGGCAACCATGTTAGAGTTCTATGGCTTACACATACGTAGTTAACAATCATTAAAATGTGTTTTTGTATCAAGTTTTCCCACTACATTTCAGTTCTCTTGAGTATCCCTTTATCTTTTTATTTATTTATTTTTTCTTTTAAGTAATTAAATTGAAATTGAGGGGTATACTGACAGAAAAAAGGCTCAGGCACCCACACCAAAGACATTAATACCAATGTTTTTATGGATAAGGAAGCTTAAGTTCATCTGTTTTCACTGCCTCCTAGGGATGTAACGATTAATCGTAAGGCAGTTAAAAATCGATTCATAGGTATCACGGTTGATATCGATTTTCTGACAATTGAATCGCAGTACTTTTTTTAACCAGCAGAGGGCGCTATCCGGAAGTGTTGGTGGCGGGCGGAGTCTGCTAATACTTTCTTTCTGGCTACCTTCTACTCTTAAATATGTTAATAAATGATTCATTACCCCTTTAGCACCGAAAGAATATCTGTAATATTACTTGAATATCTGTAAAAGTCACGTTTTTCTGTTAGCTCTGTCTGCTAGCATAGCTTCTCTTCTTCACTGCTAGAATTTCTGCATGCCAACCGACCACTGTGTTACCAGCGCCCTCTGCTGGTCCAAACAAATACGACGTAAATCAGTGCAATGACGTTTTTTTTTTTTAAAGTCCAATTGTTAAGGCACAAAATACATTTTCAGTTGCACTTTTAAAAGAAAAAGAACTAATATACAGTTTTGCATTGTTTATTATAGAACCAGAATTTAAATTAATAGGCTTCATTTTCATTTGTATTATTCCTTTATTTATTTAATTCAAGATTTATTTTTAGTTAAATTGCATTGTTTTGAATAGTTTATTAAGGAATTCTTTTGACAATGAAAAATAAAAGGAAAATACAGTATTTTCTAAAAATTTGTCTACAGTTCCATTTTGTAAATGAAAAAATCGTGAGAGAATCGTATCAGGAGTTGAGTGAATCGTTACATCCCTACTGCCTCCTTTAGTTTTTCTTTTTTCTTTTGTGTGGCTAGTCTTTTTATCCATCTTTATTTGTTACTTAGTGAGACTGAATTAAAATGGACAAATCTTTGAGAGCCCCTACTGATGTTCCTGACCTGGGATCCTCTTCTCACACCATCACCAACTCTACAAAACTGTATAATGAGGATGTACTTTAATAAAAATCTACAAACACACAAGTTTGAATCCCATAAATACTGTAGCTCAGTGACGTGCCGTGACCACTAGGGTTGGGTAGGCACGTTGCAAATCGAGACCACCAATGACAATTTCATATGTTTCTGCTGGCAACATAGAAATTTTATTTGTATAAAGCAATTTCCAACAAAGTCATCTCAATACGCTTATCAAAATATAAAATTCGTAATAAGAAAAAAAAAACCCAACAAGATCCACATGAACAAGCATTTAGCCATCGAACAAAATCAATATCGTAAAACACCATAAAAGAAACACAAACAATTATTTAATATAGCCTCCATACTCTCCCAACAAGATATATCTCATGACACGGCAGCACATCCGTTGTTTGTGTTGGAAACACAGAAACACAGGGAAAAAGACAACAACAACAACTCGGAACAGCCTCAGTGAGGAGCATCCACAAAGCCAATCCTTCCCTTTATTCCATTCACTGTAGAAAGTATGAAACATTTTCTGACCTTTCCTTTGCTGAAGGTCTGATAGCTCAGGTGTTGGTCTCCCATCTTTTAAAAGCTGTCGTTTTTCCTCAAAAAAAAGTTTCTCTATCATCTCTGGCGCTGTCATCCTGCCTGTTGTGTTATCCCGCCCACTAGCTAGAGAACGTAGCAGCAGCAGTCACATGGCATCAATTCACTAATGCACTGTGAACTTACTCATAGCATTTAGTATAGCACAGTTACGCAGTTTATGGATGTAAATGGTTGTCATCTTGGGGACCTGACTGCGCATGCGCAAACACGCAATGGGAACGAAGGCAGAGGAGCAACGTGCCTTTGGGAGGGGGCGTGGCCTCCCTCTGCCTTACAGCGGAGTGAGACTGTGCAGCTGTTCCAGGAAATAGCGCTGTTTAGTAATTTAGGCTATGAAACGCACAAAATGCTATTGGAAATGGAAAAATAATAATTTGTAATTATATTATAATTAAAACAAATAATCAAAATATCCATTCACCCTTGGGTAGGCACTGCCTACCTTGCCTACCCTGACGGCACGTCACTGCTGTAGCTGCTGATGAAGTACAGTGTGCTGTTGGTCGGATGTCCACCTTAGGTGAATCCTGCCTCTCACATAATTACTGATCTGTAACAAAGCCCAGTGTCCACATGTATCACTTAGTGTATTGGTTTAGTGATAAAAGACCAATTAGTGCTGAAAAGGGCATCGATTGACCAATGAGGCCTTCTCATTCATGGCAGGATTTAATCAGCAGAAAAGGGAAACTTGTTGAGTGTATGGACTTGTATTGATTTTGTCAGGGATCTAATGCAAAAGCTGAAGAATTTCATTGCAAGTGACAAGGAGATGACTAGAAATATAAAGATATTATGTGGGACGTCTTTTGTCTTTTTCACTAGAGACTAGAACCCAATGGTACACAGATGCCTTTATTCCCATTGAAACTAATGGCACGGTTTTGTCTTATAAACTCAGAAATCACAATTCTTAAGTTTTCTTCTTGAGTTTAATTGTTATATAATCACCTCAAAGTGAATCATTGTTGATTTGTAAGTTTCAAGAAAAATCAGTAGTTTAAAACTAATATTCCTGCAATATTCTAGTGTGACCAAAAACGAACACACACTAAACCAGTCAATACTCATAATGAACTAGAAGCAAAATTATGAAATCAGATTACAAAAATGATCTATAAACATGCGGTTTTTTATTTTTCTGAAGCGACAGGCTGTGAAGTTTACATGCACAACAACACGTGCTGTTGCGCTGCAGTTTTTTTAAAGAGAGGCCACATGGCACAGTGCATTTTTGCTATAATAGTCAATTAAATGAGAAGACCACAAGTGGCTTCTAGATTAGGCTGTTTTTACACCTGTAGTGTGTTTTTTCTGTGGAAACGTGAGTGGTTCCCATATTTTCGTTGATCACGAAGAGAGCCTTTAAGTTTCAAAACTCAAGCTGATTCCTACTGAAGGCAGACGTGCCTATTTTAAAAAATAAAGCTGAAACTAGCTTTTAAAAGCATTTTCAGTGTCACTTAAAGCCTATAGTTCAGACAGAGGCAACTGGCGGCCCTGGAGCCACATGCGGCCCTGGAGCCTAATTTTGTGCGGCCCCGAAAAAACGAAATTATAATTCATGAAGTTTGAAGGTTTATATGAAGATCAACATAATACAAAAAACTCCGGAAACACCAAAAACGACAGTAAAATGCACAAAATGTCTAGAAAAGTAAAAAAAAAAAAAGATTAATAAAAAATACAAACAAAGGATTATTCATAAAACACACAAAACAACACCAAAGACACACTAAACAACCAATTAAACAGACAAGATGATGACATAAACAACAACATATACAAATGCAAAGTTGCACAAAATGACAGAAAAATACACAAAATGAAAGAAAAATACACAAAATGACAACAAGGACAAAAAAATTCACAAAAACACACATAATACCTTGAAAAACACACAAAAAGACAACAAACATTTGCCATATTGATGAGAAAATCTACAAAAAGAATTTAAAAACACTAAATGTGTGTTTTCAAGCTTGTATTAATGCTCAGATTGGTCATTCTTCTAAATGCTGACGTGAATGTTGATAATCACATTTTTGTGGCCCCCTCTGTGAGAGAAGTTGCCCGTCTCTGCTATAGTTCATGCTTCTGTATCAAGGGCTACGCCATCGATGAGAGTACAATTATATTAGGAATAAATAATCGGTCTTTGTTATCTTAAAATGATTGTTTTATAATGTCATTTTTGTTCAAAAATCAAATTGTGCACAGTAAAAATACAATATATTGGATGTTACTTTTTTGCTGCTGAAAGAAGAGTTATTTAATTTTTTTGATAATGGAGTCACCCTCATTTTTCATGCAGGAGAGCTCCTCTCGTGCGACTCAGCAGTTTAGCAGCCTCTCACTGTTCCTGTGCTTAATGTCAATGTGTGAAGCAGCATTTCACCGTACGAAGCCACAGGCCACATTAATTAGCCACCAAGACGTCTCAAACTGGAGAATTTGCACCACAACCAGCCTAATCTGTTCCCATTAAAAATGAATTTGTCAGATAATGAAACCATGTTAAACACACACACACACACACACACACACACACACAGCTGTTTCCAGCGTCCGTTTTTGCTCACATTGTTCTCCCTGTTTCTTATTTGTGCAGTAAGCAAGTAAGTAAGTGGCTCCCGATGTCTATTAATGGTATCCATTTGTTTTCTAAAGGAAAGGATTTATTTTGCTGTCCTGGTGGAGACAGTGCTTTCTCTGCCACTGTGGAGGTTGTAATTTAACAGCGATTACAACTGTTTGTCCAAGGTCCCAAATGTTGGAGTCTGCTTTAGGCGAGACTTTCTTTCTCCCTCTGTCTCACAACAGTTTTTTTTTATTTTTGGTTTTTTTCCTTACATTTTATCGATGTTATTCCTTGGAGTTCACACAGCAAGAAAAAGACTTTAGGCGTAATTGTTCCACAGCGTTACACACATTGGTCTCGGTGCATTCTAACCGTTAATAATTCATTTACAGATTTCGCCGAAGGAGTTCATCTCACGGCCATACTTGAAAAGCAAACTTTATTGTTTGTTTTCACTGAACTCTCTGAAGATGCAATAGTGAAAAAAAAAAAACATTTCAACCTGACATCATTAAACCAATTGAAGTTGTTAAAATGCAAACACTATAGAACAGATACTAATGATAATGCAATTTATTATTTAACTTGAAATCAATCATTGTAAAGCTAATGATGTGAAACATATTGGAGTTGAGAGCTATTCTCCAACAAAGACCATTATCCCAGCCATTAAATTAAACATCCACTTCATATAATGAAGGCCATTAGCCTGAGCTACCTTGGTCTGAGAGCGGACGTTGGTTCCCACCCATGAAGAGGAGAGAAAACAGGTCATTTTGCTGTCTGTTGGTTCACTCCCACCTGCTTAATACAGGAAACACTGATTGGCAGGAGCGGGGTCAATTATAATTGTAATTGCATAATAGACAATTAATTACAATTATGGTGAAATCACAACTTTGACTATAACTGACTTTGTTATTGCAACTGCAATGGAAATTCTATAAAAATTGTCAATTACAATGTCACACAAAACTGGGGAACCATGTTATAGTTCTATGTACAGTTCTACACATATGTAGTTAACAATTATTGAAATATGTTTCATAGCAAGCTTTCCCACATTATACCAATTTAAAAACATATTAAAACCTATATTTTCATTGATTAGGAAGCCTAACAATGTAACCAATTGATAGGAAAGAAATTAGATGATAGATATTTGTTTTTAGCGTAGTTAACAGCTTAGGAAACGTTATTTTAAGAGATGCTAACAGAAAGCTAACACAAAAGGAAGGTAAACTTTATTCGGTTATTTATTATTTCAGTAATTGAGAACGTAGTTGTAATTGACTTTCTGGGGATAGAAATAATTTGTGTTTGGAAAAAATGCTGGTGATTGTAATTGTAATTGAATATGTATAATGGAAAACATAATTGTAACTGAAAAATGTAATTGACTCTAACCCTGCTAATTGGTTCCTG
The DNA here is from genome assembly GCF_900634775.1 of Gouania willdenowi. NCBI lineage: Eukaryota > Metazoa > Chordata > Actinopteri > Blenniiformes > Gobiesocidae > Gouania > Gouania willdenowi. The sequence goes on along the minus strand of NC_041047.1, from coordinate 22,188,696 downwards.
TAGTTTACTGATTCTTCCTGTTCTTGTGTTTCTCTTTCCTTGCAGGAATGCTGTTCCAGGACACTTTAATCGAGGAGCCGAACGGTTTGGTGTCGGTCAACCTGTTAGTGGTGTCTGCTGTCTCAGCATTTGCCACAGGAGCCATCATCTCCGGCCTTACCGTCTGCTGGATCATGAGCAATCGCCACCGCCACTCCCGGGCCAGTGGAGCCCGGCGCAAGAGTGACAAAGAGCAAAGCATGCTGGGACAGGGCCACAGTGGGTCGGTGATGAGTGTAACAAGAACCAGCGGCGGTGAGAGACGGCGTTCACAAGTAGACAACCCGTTTGTCACGCCCAACGGATGGCCTAAAGGAGACATGGACCCGGGCCTGCTGCCTACCCCGGAGCAGACCCCCCTGCAGCAGAAACGAGGCATGCGTCTCCCTGACTCCGACTGGGACCAGAGCCAGACCTTCCTCACTGCCGTTGGGACTCAATGTCCAAACAACTCCGTCATCTATCTGAGCTCCAAGTTTCTGCACGGAGGGGGAGGGGGTGTTGGCATGGTTCGGATAGAAGATCCGGGGGAGGTGGTGTTGCCCCTCCACGCAGAACGTCAACGCTACCTGATCCTAGCAACCCAGAGAGGGGAGCACGTGGGTGGCCATCCCACCGGCACCCTGAGGAACTCAGCAGGAGAATACATCTACCCTACCACGCCGCAGGATTCCCCCGATCGCAGAAGGGTGGTGTCCGCTCCCACTCCCCACATGGACTACGGGGAGTCTCGCTGGAGCCACGAGGCGCTCAATTACAACAGCAACAATGGAGCACCCTTTCACCCTCAGCGACAGGGTCTCATCAGGCCAGACATGCATGGGCCCAGAGCGCTGGGAGAACTGGCTGACTTTAGCCATCTCCTGGGAAAGAACAGCCCCAGTGGCCAGTGAGCTAACACAGATTAGCCCAGACAAACCATTCCTCCCACAGTAAACTGGAACAGATCAACCCCTCAGACTTGCTGTCCTGGTTCAACCTTACCCTGTCTGTCCTCTCTCACTGTCATTTATTATTCTGATGCCATTCAGTCAACTGCAGAGAGAGTCAGAGAGAAACAAAACAAAGGAAAAAAGGAGAAAACCTCTCCTTGCAGCTCCGTTTCTCTGGTTGTCAGTGGTACCACACACAGAGTGGAACTTTGACACCACAGGACAAAACAGAAGGTGAACCGAGGGTTGTACACGAAGCGGAATATTCATTAAGTGGAGGTTTTTTTTTCTAAAAAAAAGACAATTTCACTTAAAACCGTTCCCTCCACTATGATGTCTATCAGTTGGACAGATCTACGAGTGTGAAGTTCTGATTTTGTTTTTGATTGTTATCCAGCAAACAGCAATGTATTTTACATGTGGACGTCAGAAGGGAGTGAAACTGTTGTAGCTGCGCTAGTAGGCAGCGACTCTCAAAGAATCCTGTTTTGTTTTGAGGCCATAAGAACCCCAACCAGCATCTGGTCTTAACTGTGAAGTGTAACTGTATAATGAAGTTGGTGATCACATTCATTTCCATTTAATGAACAATCACAGTGAAGCAGAAAGACTTGAAGCTCTGTGTGTGTGTGTGTGTTTATAAATCAGATGTTTTGAGGGGTTGCACAAGCAGGAATTGAGATAATGTTATTTTTATGCTTTTAAAAGCAGAACTAGACAGAGCCATGATGACGAAAGAGAGCAATAAAAAAAAATATATTAGATTGAAGGTTGAGCCAGTTTATATCAAAGTTTTATAATAGGTTTGTCTAAATAGATTAAAACCTAGAGATGTCCATAAAAGCAAAGCTCTGGGAAAAGGAACCGTATCTCCCCTCCATTCTTCCCTCCCTTGCGGCCTCTCAGTATGCCGAGGTCTGCCTGACCTGACCCAAGGCCTCCCGGGCCCCGCAGTCCATTTGAAGGAGGGAATGTGAGCCCTGGCTGTCTGGCTATCTGACTGAGGCTGTGAGGCCCCGGCCGCTTGGGAGCTCCATTCAGCCTCGTCTGCCGACACTGAGCCTCTTTGTGCCCCAGCAGCAGGAGGAGACTGTGGCAACAAATAGCCGTTAAGAGTCAGAGAACTAGCCCATCAGCGCAGCCAAGCAGAATGTCAATAAGGGGAACAGCAGCACCATCCATCATTTGAGATACGTCCACGTCCAGCCCTGGCATCTCCTCACTCGCCCTCACTAACATTTCACTGGTTTGGTGCAAGTGTGAAGAATCGAGGGATAAGGCTAAAGTCTCATCTTTTCAATACGGAGGCATTAATGGCTGCCTAACATTTACAAATACACACCAACAATGTCAGGGCTTGTATAGGACCAGCTTTTGCTGTGAAAAATATTTCAACCATTGTATCGGGGACAAAGCAGAACAGGAGGCTGGCTTTCATCATAGATCATATCAACTCTGAACGAAACCTCCTTTTTCTGCTATAATTTATTCTAAGACTTGGGCCACAGAGGCATATCTCCATGAGGTTCATCTGACCTCAGCTAGAGAAGGCGTTATGGTTTATTGTCAATAATATCTGCGTAGTGATCATTCTTCTATCTACATTATGTTTTCTATTGTAGGGTCACAGAATCTCAAAACCCATCCACGTCAACTGTCCATCAATGGTTCACTAAATAGTGTCATTGTAGTTTTTGTGACTATGAGTCATTTGAAAAAATATACATGGGAATGAAAACATTGATGTTTTTGTTAACTAATAAAAACCAAACAATATTATTCACATGGGACAAAAATTTTCTGTCAAAATTAAAAGTCTTTCTGACCGTTTTGTGTTCAATCTGATTTAATTTCCCTTCAAATTCCAAGTGTTTCCTTTTAGTCCCTAATAGTCACAACCAACCCCAAACAAATGAGAAAAAGCTTTCTATTCCCCAAGTTACTGCATCGCTGCTGCTGCTGCTGCTGCTGCCACAGCCTTCAAAACACACAAAACCGTTTCTTCTTTATTGACAAAATGGTGATGTAATATAAAATGATTAGGATTTCTGTCCAGAAACCGTTTTCCACTGCTGTTATCCTCCACTGAAAGGCTAAAAACCACTCACACATCACTGTGTTGGGTTGTCATTTCAAATTGTATTATGATAATTGAAAAGCACGTGAGTTTTAAAATGTTAAGCATTAGCATTATTGGTAATGCAAACATTTTTACTCTAAAACATCATTTTAAAAAACTTCACAATTGACTCCCTAAATGAAGTGCCACCCAGTATACCGATCACTGTTTCTGTATCTACAATGACAGGAAAATAACTATAACAGCTAATAGTAGTAAAAAATAAAATTAAATAAAAAATTGTTGCATAAATTTGAGGTTGTGTAAAGGAATGACTAAACGTTTTTCAACTAGTCTGGTCCGAAGTATTTGAGAGTCATGCATCCTCTAAAAGTTAAAAACTCATTTCACGACATTCACATAATAAAACCACTAAATGTTGATGTAATTCAACGTGATTATATTCATTCAATCCAAAAAGGAAATCTAAAGTCATTTGTGATCCCAGCTGACAGTTTTTGACACAGTGAAACAAACACATTTTGGTGTGAGGTTTGATCCATGGCTCTAATGGCTGCACAGCCTGAGCTATGAGACTAATTTATGAGACTGAGAGCCACTAAAAGAGATTTCATAAAAGCAAGGACAGTGGGGGAGGTCAAGCGAGCGAAAGGGTTCTTCCTGCATCACCGCATTAATGCTGTGCATTCTTTAAACACTCCACCCTGAAACAGGTCATTGGTATTAAGGATACAAAGATCCATCCATGTCTCCGTCTCTGCTGAGCCCAGAGTGTGTGTGCGTGCCCATCCAGCCGTGTGCTCACTCCACATCTCCTCCGGTGTTTCACTAAACATGCCTGATTAGACAGAGTTCGTTGCCAGCCTTCTAATGGCCCGATGAGAAGATGACAGCAGACACATCAGCCCTGAGATAAAATCATACTTGGAATGTAAAAGCAATAGGATAAATAACTGAGTTTGGAGCTGAACATCCAGAACTGGTGCAGGGATGGGCAACTGTTATCACAGCGGGGGCCACAAACGTGTGATTGTCTGATCCAAGGGCCACATTATCAGCATTCATGAGAGTGTTTGGAATATTGACCAATCTGTGCATTAATACAGGATAGAAACAAGGGTTTTGTCGTTTTCTGAAATTTTTGTGTATTTTTTTTGTATAATGTATATATTTTTTGTGTTTGTGTATTTTATTTGTGATTTTGGCGTATTTCTTTTCTTGTTTTGTTCCTTTTTGTAGTACCGTAGCTTTGTGTTTTGGAGTTGTTTTGATGTATTTCTTTTGCTGTCCTTTTGTGTCTTTCATTTGGTATTTTGAAGTTATTTTGATGTATTTCTTTTGTTGTTTTGTTTATTTTTGGATTAGTTGTGTGTGTCTTTGGGGAGATTTTTCCATCTATTTGTATATTTTTGTTTCTTTTCCTGTATAACGTATGTTTTTTAGAGTGTTATTGTGTATTTTTGTTGTCATTTTGGTGTATTTCTTTTGTTGTTTTGCTTATTTTTTGGAGTCGTTTTGGGTTGGGGTTTTATTTGGTCCTTTTCTGTCATTTCTTTTGTGTAATCTTCTGCCTTTTTTTAATCGTTATTTTGTGTAATTCAGTTTTTTTGCATTATTCAAACAATTACTTTGGGGGAAGTACAAAATTAGACCAAGGACCCCCAGGCAAACAGTTGCCCATGTCTGAGTTAGAGGAACATGTTATCTACTCACTGCATTATCGCTTTACCTCAGTTCTTCTTGGTTCCCGACAGTTAAACAAACCTGCCGTAACCTCATGGATGGCGTTGAATTTAAAGTCATCCTGCTTTTCTCATCTCATTTCTTCTCATTTTCCTAACAGCTGATCACAGCTTTCTTAGTTCAGAACGTTTTATGGTTAAAAGACAAAGTTTGACCAGAAAAAACCTGACATTTCATTTTACTGTAGTCTTTCATGTCTTCATGTGATTTTTTTTTTCTTTTTAAATGCTGCTTTTGTGCACAAAAACACAATTCCACATCCGACTTTGGTGCACCAGTCTGAATGTCTGCCGTGCAGTCATTGTGTAGTGAGTGTGAGCTTCATGAGGAGATCATGCCTTTGTGAGTTGGGGTGATGTGTTTTATGGTTCATTGATGTTAAGCCCCAGCCCAAAAACTGCCATTTATCCCTGCAGTGCTTCAGCACTGTGCATGCTCTGTGATCAGAAAAGGAGACTGTGGTGTGCATTAAATACAGCAACAAGCATTGCTTAATGATTCCTTCCTATCATATGTGAGGGAAAAAGCACAAAGTCCAAACAAAGTGCTAAACCTTTGCATTTTTGTTCAATCGTAAATGCATTTAGTTTGCACTGATCATTATTGTCATGTTTTGTTTTCTATTGTTGGTTTCTGTTGTAGATACTAGCTTCAAGGTTTATAAATCAATTGATGTATTTGATTTCAAATATAATCGTCTGTTGTGCTGGATTTGACGATGACAATGAACATGAGCCTGATGACTATCATGATAATGGAAGCAGTACTGTGAGCAGCACTGAGATGTTTGGAAACTTCATCTGAAGTCCATTCATAAAGGTATGGGGTCTGAATTTAAAAACTTTTTTCATAGCTGTCATATTTTGAACATTTAGCTCACTTTTCTTTCATTTGAGATGGAAAGTCATGTAAAGCAGCTTGTTCCAAATCATTGTTAAAAATGTGTACACATGAAAAAAAAATCTAAATGTAATCTAAATCTAAACATTAAATGTAAATGTTAAATCTAAATTTAAATGTTGCATTTATATCTAAATGTTAAATCAGTCGCCAAGTGTAAAGCTAAATGTTTAAAAATCATCTAAATTGGACAGGTCAGTGCCTGCCAATCATGAAGCTCCACCCACACCACCAACTGCAGCTCAGTAAGTAAGGAGAGGGGAAGAGTGAGACATAGCGGGATCGCTCCAAACTGACGAACCCGAAAGAACGATTATGACTGGTGTACGGGCTGCGCATCAGCCGAGGGAATGTGTTGACAACTGCCCTCGCACAGTTTAACAGACGTAGATTTGCTGAGAGTACCGGCATGCTGTATGTCAACTCACTTTTGCCAGCGATGAAGACGCCAAGGATGCAGAAGACCTTGGAGAGTGGGGTGTGGGCATGGCCTCGTGATCGACAGGTGTTGACCTGCCCACTTTGTATGATTTCTAAACATTTAGCTTTAAACTTGGTGACAGATTTAACATTTGGATTTAGATTTAACATTTGGATTTAGATTTAACATTTAGATTGACATTAAACAATTAGATTTACATTTACATTGATATTTAACTTTCACATTTAGATTTAACATTTAGATTTATTTATCATGTTTACGCAAGAAAAATTAGGTCAGTGTGAGGAAAGTGAGCTAAATGTTTGAAATATGTCAGTTACTGTATGAAACCAAGTTTTTACATTGGGCCCCCCCATATAAAGGGAGTCTCCTGCTACTGTGAAGGAAGCTTCTATGGAGGCTGATCCTGCTACCCCCACCCCAAGGCTGTGACCTGATGGTGACCCATGCCCCGAGTGTGTACATAACCCCAAAGCTTACACGTAACTTTAAGTGCAGTAGCTGCATGATGACACAGCCTTTCTCTGTGTGTGTACAGAAGTCGCGACGTGTGAATTTGTACAATCTGTGCAGGTGTGTGTGCTTGTGTTCGCCGAGAAATATGTCTGTCGTCAAGTGAGGAAGCCATACATGCATGCAGCATCCACCAACTGCACAGTACACACACACAACACACACACACACACACACACACACTTACACACACACACACACACCTACACACCAATAGATAAACACACTCCAGCAGTTGTTCACCCTTCTCCACATTGTCCTGAGCTCTGCCTGTCACTCCGCATGGAGATTTTGCTCTATGTCAATTTACCTCTTGTAATAAAACTCTCAAAAATCAAACAATAAGTTGTGATGATGGATGATTTGTGTTTGCACCACTAACCCTGTGCAGGTTAGTTACAGTATACATCAACATGTGAACACAATTTAGTGTTGTTGAAATATAAAGCACAAAAGTAGAGTGAATGTTAAGTAAAGCATTCAACATCTCTATTATTTAGAATTAGGACATGTCTGTATTGTATTATCAGTAAATTGTAAACAGAAAATATATCTTTATTAGAACAGTTTGGGATTTTTAGCTTCAAGACATTTTTAAAATGACATTGTCTCATTTTTACTCTTTCATAAATAACAATAGCCCAAAGACTATTTACAGTGTAAATAGTCTGATATAGCAGGCGATTTGTGTGTGTGCGCGTGAACTCAGAGCTCCTTAATTATGTCCAGCTTTCATTTAAATAGATATACAATGTAATGCACAACACCCAAGGCAAGCTTTATTTATTCCAGAATCAATTAATTTGCTACTTAGAAATCGTTCATCTGTAATTCAACTTAGGCTAGTTTAATATGGATAATTCATTTTTTTTTCTTCTTACTTTTTATAACAGTAAACCATACTGTTTTTAATGTGCCCCTTGTTTTCAAGATGATCAGAAAACAAAACAAAATTAGAGAAATTAAATTAGAAATGGTAAAAATTACACAAGACAATTACTTTTATTTGTTCTTCGTGTTCCTGTGACTTTGTTTCTGTCAGGATGGGGTTTTATTTTGTAGGGCAGGCAGGAACTCTTGGCCCCCCTCCCAGCAGCTTTCTCCTGCTGGGCACCAGCTGCTGGTGATTGGTCACCAGCTGCAATTAACTGCTCTGTATATAAATGGGAGGCTTTGCCTCAGTTCCGTGCTGGGACATTTACTACATTATCTCACTTGTTAACTGGTCTCGGTTTCATGCCAGTAATTCCTGGATTCTTCAACAAGTATTTTTTTGCATTTGGACAGTGTTTTTACCCTCGCTCTGTTTTCTTGGTTTTGCTTTTTGTGTTTTTTGGATACCTCCCTGGACTGACCACCTGTGTGCCAAATCCCTGCTTGTCTGACCATGCCTAAGCAAAGAATACATTTTGGTTTGATGCACCTGAGCTCTGCCTCCTTCCCTGCATTTGGGTCTGCACCTGCACATGACAGAAGCCCCCAGATCCTCCTCGTCACCAGAAATACACACCATCAAAAGCTAAGTCCTTCCTCAGCACTCAACACGCAGTTGGAGTCCAGTATCCAGTCTTTATTCAGTCCTCAATTACTGTCCAGTTCCCAGTCAGAGTCCCCCAGTTTCCAGACTAGTGTGCTTGTATCTACTAGTTTCCAGACTAGCGGCACTGAGTCTCCTAGTTTCCCGGCTAGCGTCGCTGAGTCTCCCCGCACCACGCCACCAACCTCTGCTGCCAGAACCCACCCCGTCTTTCTCGCAGGGGGTGTCCCCGTCTGTCTTGTCTTCACAGCCAGAACTCAACTCCTCGTCCTAGTCGGGCCCGCCTCAGGGAACCCAGTTCCTTGCTCCTGCTTGGTCTGTCTCAGGAGAGGCTACCAGAACTCAGTTCCTCGTACCAGTCTGCGCCACCTCGCGGGAGGCCGCCGGACTCATGCCCTTCGGGGCCCGTCTGCGCCGCCTCGTGGGAGTTCCACCAGAACTCTATTGTAATCTCAATGTGGTTCTCCTGGTTAAATTAATGTTGTAATAAGAATCATAACAATGATTAAGATCAGTCAACAGGTGGAGGAGGAGCTGTATGAAAAAGGACCAAGAGAGCTTTTTGGGGTCCATCCATAGTCAGCGAAATGATGGGCCATTGTTCTGCAAGTCTGTGACAACCACATTTATTTATTTATATGAATAATACTGTTGACTAGGAAGTTTAGTATTATTTGGGCCATAGTATATTGTTGACTAAAAATGGTGGAAACGGTGGTGAAATGGGATTGTGATGGCCCTGTTGTGTAGGGTTGACCCAGTGTCTTCCTTTTGTCCAGTTGGGCCAGAATCTCCAGTCCCTTTTGTTTCTTTGAGTTATTTGTGAATATGTTGCTACTTTTAAGAATTTTTTGTAAATAAATACTTTGACAATCTTATTTCTGCTATGGTGTCTTTTATGTTGCAGGCCCTCAAGCCTTTTTGATACAACATCCTAGAGGGGGGCCGTAACGATCATCAAGTAAAGAGTGTGTGTGGGGGGAGTTGGTTCATCATGTTGATTGTAATAAGAGGAAAAACATGAACATGTTAACTTTTTACTTGAAGTTTTATACATAAAGGCTGACATTACGTTGTCATTGTCAGGTTCTGTAAACTGGGATGCATGTGCAGAAACATTAACGGTAAACGTGTAAACTATCACACACACACTCGGTTTCGTAAAAGGGAGATGACAGAGAGGTGAAGCAAATGATTAAAACGGAAAAGAACAACGGAGTCCATAAGTTACCTTGACCAGCAACAGGTGTAAAGGTGGGGGGGAATAAACCCTCCACTCCTGGACTCTGAACTGTAGGTTGAAAAAGTAATTAATTTATTTATAAAGCGCTTTTTGCAGATTGAATCACAAAGTGCTGTGCAGAGTTGTGCAACATATTAGAATAAAACATGGGTGCATAAACATCTTAAGAGCAGCAACATTAAAGAATAATAAATTTAAATCCAGTTAACTAAAAGCTTTTCTGAAAAGCGAAGTCAGTTTTTTAAAAGTCTCCACACAGTTGAGCTCCCTGAAAGACTGGTGCAGGTTATTCCAGAGTCTGGGGGCCACAGCCTGGAACGCCAGTCTTCTAGGGTTTTAAAGTTTTTGGGATCTTTAGGAGACCCTGACCTGAAGACCGAAGGCTTCACCCTAATGTGTAGAGGCACAACTTATCCATGATATATTGAGGGGGCTGACCATGTAACACTCGGAACGTAAGAACTAATATTTTGTACTCTATTTGAAACTTAACTGGAAGCCAGTGCAGAGTAGCAAGAATGGGGGTGATGTTCTTGGAGCACCAGTTAAAAGTCTGGCAGCAGCGTTCTGATCAATTTGGAGTCTGTTTAGGGTGGACTTATTAAAACAAGTGAAAACAGAATTACAATAGTCAATACGAGATGATATAAAGCGTGTTCCAGATCTGATTTTGATAATAGATGCTTCACTTTAGAGATATTTCTCAGGTTTTTAGTCAGTTGACGGCAGTGACCCTCAAGAGACATTGACTGGTCAAACACAACCCCAAGGTTTCTGAGGCTCAGAGGGATCTTTTTTATCAGGAGCGATGATTAGAGTTTGTTTTGTTTGAATTTATCTGGAGATAATTTGATGATAACCAGTTTTTGATGCGGGATATACAATCTAAGAACTCTGATAAAAAGTGAAACTCAGTCATTAAAGGAGGAGTACAAGTGGATATCATCAGCATGAAAATAAGACATTTTTAAAACCACGGATCAACCGACCAAGAGGCATCAGATACAATAAAAACAAAACAGTCCCCAGAACAGAGCCCTGGGCTACTCCACATGACAGGTTGGACAAATTAGATATTACATCGTTAATAACAACATTAAAAGTTCTTCCATATTTGTATAAGAGGTAAACCATTGGAGAACAGTACCAGAAAACCCCATCTCAGATTTGAGTCGATCAACCAGTATACTGTGATCTATAGTATCAAAGGAAGCTGTCAGATCAAGTAAAACCAAAACTGTGCAACAACCAGAGTCAGCGGCCATCATCACGTCATTAGAAACTTTCAGAAGAGCAGTTTCAGTGGAGTGGATTGATCTAAAACCAGATTGATTTTTATCATAAAAATCATGTTGTTCCATGTATGAGGTTAGCTGCTTAGCAATCACTTTCTCCATAATTTTAGACATGAAGGGAAGCTTTGATATGGGCCGGTAGTTTATAGGCTCCCCCGGATCAAGATTGTTTTTTTTAAGAATGGGATTTACTATCGCATGTTTAAAGAACCTGGGGACTGAGCCAGATAAAAGTGAGAGGTTTATCAATTTTACCACCCAAGGACTGACATCAAAAATATTTAAAAGCAGGGAAGTAGGAACAATGTCTACAGTGCCTACTAAAACTTGAACATCCTGTAGGCTGACAGGAGTGAAGGAGGCCCATGAGCTCACAGGGGCTGAGGCAGTGCACAAGCTAACCAAGGGAGGAGTGATGCTAGCCCTGATGTCTTGTACTTTGTTTACAAAAAAGTTTTAAAAATTGTTACAGTCCACCTGTGTGTGTACAGGCACATGGGATGGTGAGGGTGCAACAAGATTTTCAATAGTATTGAACAAGACCTTGGGGGTTCTCTTATTTTGCAAAGCAAGATTAGTGAAATAAGCAGAGTGGGCACACTTTATTATTTCATTTAGCTGCATTATCTTTTCTTTTAAATGGAGTCTATCCACCTCTAGTTTATTTTCATTAACTCATTCAGTGCCAGCCATTTTCAGATTTTCTACCCCCCTCAGTGCCAGCCGTTTTTGAGCATTTTGACTGATTTTAAAGACCCACAGAATATTTTCTACTATGACTATCTGAAATCTGACACCAGATTCTGAAAGATTGAAGCTTGTTTCTGATTCATTTCGTTCTTTTGTAATCAGCCGTTGAATAGAGCAAGTTTTACATAAATCTTCAGTTTCAGAGCAAAAAGCTGAGAATACAGCCTTTTTCGAAAAAAAAAAACCCTGTCAGTGACTTTAAAGCTATTTTTTTGCTTTAGTGACAACTCTAACATCTGAACATTGTTTCCTTATATAAAACAAACAAATCTGGGTCAGAGTTGAATGGATTTCTTACTGTATTTTGGCGTTTCTCTCCCGTCAGTCTGCACACACGCAACTTCCTCTTCCTCCCGGACATGCAGAGTGTCACTGCGTTCCCTGTTTTTTTTTTTTATCATTTTATCTCACCATCGCCACACTATCCATGAGTTCCACACATGCTCTGGTCGAGTGTGCGCTGCTGGGAACGTCAACTCTCGTACGTAGCGCCATTTTCTGTCTCGTAAACACCTTTCCTCTCTCCCTCTTAGCTTTGCTGAGCACGGATGATCTCTCATCCAAAGGTGCGCTGCTACCTCCTACATGTCACCTATTATTTTGCTATCTGGCTCACAGGCTGGGGGTGTTTTGTACCCCCCCTGCTCCCGACACGCAGCAATGACCCGTTTGGCCCTGTTAGTTGATGGTTTTATCTCACCATCGCAACATAATCAATAATCTACTCATATCCACACATGTTCTGTGTCAGTATGTGGAGCTGTGAGCTGCTGGATACATCACAATATCACTCCGTAGCGCCATTATCTCACTGGTTCCTGCTTCTTCCTCCTTTGCTGGGTAGCATCAGTGGCTAATCTCTCATCTAAAGGTGTACTACGGCTATCTTCAGGGCACAGTTGGTCACTACAATACCCCACAGCTTAGATATTGATGAGGGACCTCATCAGGAGGAGTTATCAACATGCAGATTAAAATCACCAAGGATTATTACACTCTCCAGCTTAACAATAGGTGACATAAACTCAGAGAATTCATCTAGGAAGAAACGAGCAGGAGCAGCTCGAAGGAGTTGAACGTGTTCATGTCCAACAGTCTGCAGCTGAAAGCGCACGGGAGCCACGGGCTGAATCCACCATAATTTATGTGATAACTGGCATCCAGGATCAGACCCAGGATTTAACCTCCAGAACGCCTTTATTCTCAACAGGACTCCACCACGTTTACCCCATTTTTTAGCACGCTTCCTCCGGAGAACAGTTGAGGGCAGCAGGTAGTCAGGTACTGACACCAAGTGAGGAGTAAGTCTGGTTGTTTGATCCTCAGTGTTGAAGCCCAGACGTACCTCATGTGAATGATTAAGATTAATAAGTGCCTGACGGTCGTATGCTATCAGCCCAGTGATGTTCTGGCACAGAATACCAATCAGTGCGGCTACAAACAAAAGTTTCAGCAGAGCGGGTAGACGGCAGCCGGTACATGCTGGCACCATCTTCAATACCAGAAGAGCAACAGAGTCACAAACAGACAGAGGACAAGGGAGTCAGATGGAGTAACATGTCTTTGGCCTCTGGAGCAGTCTGCTGTGAAGGAAGCAGAGAACCATGATTGTGCTGTAGCTTTACATTTATCAGGCTTATTGATTACGTTAATAAATCCAATCTGTGTGAGATGATGAAAAACAGAAATTGACTGATATCCAGGTCATCTGAAGTGCCAGCATTAAAGGTGCAGTCTGCAACTCTTATAAAAGTGATTTGTCATATTTGCTAAAGCTGTCACTATGTAAGAACAGCTTTACATGAAACTAGTAATTTGTGTGAAAAAAACAGACTCATTGAGTCCCTCCTGCTGCTCATGCAGCCTTTGGCAGATTGCCAGAATGCACCACGACTGAGCAAAAAGAACCAATCAGAGCCAGGATTGTGTTTGATGGGCTGTCTGACAGCTGTTGCTCACAGTCCCCGCCCCTTTCCCGGGGCTGTAGCGCCGTCTTTTTTACAGTGTATGGTCTGGAGGATTAGAAGATGGAATTAGCGACTTTTCTGCTTGAAAGGTCATTACTGCTGCTTGATTTACATTGTATTTGATTTGTATTTGTTACAGTAGAACGCTGAGGTACATGTGTTTGTGTGCACGCAGCAGCTTCCGTGTGAGCTGCTGTAAGTGATACTGTGTTGTTGCTGCTGCTGCTGAGGTGTGGCACATACAGAGAGAGAGAAGCGCTGCAGTAATATGCTTTTAGCAGAGCATGTTATATTACTGTGATGTTGCTGTCAGATGCTTGTTAGCTCCTCTGAAGGAGGGACTTTGGAAAGTTTGGAGGCAGGGCAAGAGAGCAGCGGAGAGGAGGGGGAGAGAAGGATCTGAGAGTCGCGGACTCCACATTGATATTATCATGACATGGCACCTGTCACTAGGTGCGTTTCCATTACTCTTGGAAATGTGCAAAAACTGGTAATGGAAACACCTGAATTTTAAAAAAACTCTCAAATATTGTTAAAAGGTTTTTACGCTTTCATGAAGAGGAATTTCAGGAGTTTTGATATTTAAATGTGATGCAAAAGCGCTATGGAAGCACTTTTTCAGCTATTACATTTCACAGAACGTGATGTACCTGGTCACATGACCACTTAAAAACATGGTGCAGTACGTGTGAACAGAAGAAGAGACCGGGACATTTCTTAGCATTATACTTAAAAATCATTACTGCCCCATTAGACATGAAACAACATAGGAATGCAGAGTGTTAAAAGGAGGTTTGGAGCGTCTGTCTTCTTGCAGCGAAGTCTCATGGGATGGGAGTTCACGGGAGTTACAAGGCTTCTGCCCAAAACCTTCAATAGAAATACGTTCAAAGCGCAATTATACTTTGTGGACATTTATAAATATCACTTTTATTTTGCAAAAATCTGTAATGGATACACAGCTAATAGCATGAATAAGGTGTCATGAAGGCTGTCATTAAGTGTTGTTCGTTACCCTACCCCTTACCCCTACCTAACCCCACTAGATTCCTCCACCTAACCCAACAACGCCAACATAGCTCCAAAGGTCTCATAATTTAGCGACAGAGTCATCATTTAGCAAAATGACACTTAATGATAGCTTAATGACAGCCTTCATGACACCGTATTCATGCTAATGACAGAGTAACGCCAGCCTTATGTATAAAACTTCAAGAAAAGTATTACCAACATGGTTGACAGACCTAAACTGCAGCTAAAAACCTTTGAGCTTTGAGACTCTTTGTTGTAATGCTCCCAGTCTCCAATGGGTGGTGCTGCTGCTCCATTCCAGTCCAGTTTGATGTTTTTCTAATGAGAAAGAACCTGCAGTGTCTGCCACTGCCAGCCCTTGTTGTTCAGTGAACTCACACTGTTCTTTCAGCCCTTTTGATGACCATCTTCCTTTTACTTTCATCCTCAACTTACTCCACATTCTCTCTGGGGAACCAATCAGAGCGTCTGGGTACAGGGCCATGAGGGCCTGTCAGAGGATCTCATTCACTGGTGTTTTATGGGAGTGAACCCTCCAGTGCTGCAGCACTCCAATGAAAGGAGTGTGGTGATTGAAAGCCCAGTGGTGGGGTGACTGTGTGCTGTTTGTTGTCTGTGTGCCATCCTTGTCCACTGTCGTCTGCAGATGAAATCTTATTGCGTGTGCCAGTTTTAGGATAATTTACAGCTTGTTTACAGCCGCTCCATGTCCTATCAGGGCTGTGAAGGAGCACTGAGGTGGAGTGTCATCCACTGCTCTCTCTCTCTCCCTCTCCCTCAACCATTCTAATTAATTCCCATCCATCCATCAATCCATGCATCCTGCTCTTTCTTCTCCGTCCCGTTCTGTCCCACAGCACACGCACACACTCTCATCACGATGAATCAGATTAATGAAAAGGCTGAACCTGTGCCAAATAAGCACCACTTTTTCTTAATTTGACTCCCTTTTCCCCAGCTGAGCTCCACACACTGCCAGCTCACAGCCAGTTCAGTGTTTGAAAATGAAGAAAGATCTACTGAGGAAGATCATTATCAATATATGATTTTAGGAACTATAACTCAACATGAACACTATATGATTTTGCCCTAAACAAAAGAAAAGACAAAAGACAAGTATGTTATTATTACTCAAGCTTATTTCTCATAGTTCTCAGTGATGTCACACATCAGGCAAAGCTTTATCCAACACAGTATTTCTGACTGGTAAGGGCTAACTTAAGTGGAAAAGGGTTTTATGTATTTATTTTTATATCCTACACATGAATCACATGTAGGCTATTGGTAAAAATACTTTCATCTGTATTGAAAAAAAAACCCTCAAATAATTACGGTAGGCAAGTGAAAGTAACTTTTTTTTTATTCAGAATGGCAGTGCACATAGTCCACTTTTTGATGAATTGCTAAATGTGTTGTATTTACATACTTGTGCGTTCATTAATTTGCATTGTATTGTCACTTCCAAATAAAGGAGGTGTCCCTACAGGACCAGTATCACTAGTATGCACTGCACCTTATCATGGCCCCTCATTGAAAATAAAATGCATTCTAATTTACTAATATTTATAAAGAAGATTGTTTTAACTGAGATTTTTCACGAAAAGATAAAATACTCCCATCATATTCGCTTGTACAGTACTATACTCCACTTGCTTTAAACTTTAACTTAGTCACCAATCATCGTACTATTTACAAATGTCTGTCTTTTTTTTTTAAGAGCTTTTCACAAATTGCCATGGGGACCTGAAAGACATGTTAACTGTTATTTTTTTGTTTTGTTTTTTTATGGATCCCAGGAAGATTAGCAGCCCACCAAGGTGGAATCTAATGGGGATCCAATAAAACCATGAAGATTAGAAGAAAGAAAAAAACCACCTTAACATTGCATTGTGAAGTATTAACCCCAAAAGGCTTCTTTTTCATTTTCATTTTCATTCATCACCATGACTGTCTGTGTCTGTATGGACAATAAAGCTGCTTTCAGGTGTGCCTCTCCAATTTGCTGCTAATCTTGCATTAATAGTGCAACACCTCCAGTATGACCAGTAGAGAGTGCTGTTAGCTGCTAAAACTTGCTACTCTGAATTCAAACTCTCAGAATTGTATGTACGAAATGATTCCCTCAACAAAGTGTCACTTCCATATTTACCATCTATCTGGACATGATTAATATTCTCCATTTTATTTATTCATTTATTTAGTGTTTGCCCTGAATGCCTGGGGGACAACTAAGAGGGAACAAACTTATAGACAGTAATGAGGAGAAACTGAGACCAGAGGAAGAGGAATGGAGAAAGTGAGGGTGGTGATTCAGTGTTTGATGAATTAACTCTGGTGTGAGCAGAGAGCCTCCTGGTGGACAAATGAGGACAAACATGAGCAGAGTCTGAGGTCTAAACATGTTGTTAAGTGTTCCTTTAATTTAATGCTCAGCAGGATTTACTGATGGTTATTCTTGGCAAAAACAATGTCATTGCTGGGGACTTCCCCACATCAGCCTTTGAGCATGGATAGATATATTAACGGACTTATGCAACTCATGTTTTTATTTATACTGGCCCGTTCACATTGGGTGACTGTGAGGACCCTTGGCAGACTGCTATAGCACATGACCGAGGGCACGAGGAGGGTGCAAGGTCTCCCTGATAAGACATCGAGACACTTCCACAAGGACTTGGGCTCACATGAGGTCAAAGCTCTTTAGTGGAGGGGGGAGATAGAGGTCGATATAGAAAGCTCTAGAGCTCCTCGCGCTGCTATATCTCATCTCTCGCTCTTCTATCTCTTCTTCTCTCTCTCTCTCTCTCTCTAGTATCGAGATCAGATCTCGATAGACTACTCTCTCTCTCTCTCTCTCTCTCTCTCTTCTCTCTCGCTCTCTCTCTCTCTCTCTTTCTTTCTCAAGTTTTTATCAGGAAGTCTTGATTTTGGGTTTTATCTTTTCAAACTAATTTTTTCCTCACACTCATAATGATTAGCATTGATAGATCCAAATAAAGCTGAGTAAATAAGACAGTTTGGTAACCCTTTACTTGAGGTTTTATACATAAAGCTGATATTACGCTGTCATTATCTGTCATTAGCATGAATAACGTGGCATGAAGGCTGTCATTCGGTTTTGTTCTTCTTAAATTATGACACCTTTTGCTAAATCATGCCACCTTTGGAGCTATGTTGGCATGTTTTGGGTTAGGTGGGGGGGGGGGGGGATCTAATAGGGTTTGGTATGGTTAGGGTTAAGGCAGGCACTATATTATCAGTAGACACAATGTAGAAGCAATTTAGCAAATTCCTTGGTCCCATTTTTGCACCTTTTCCAAAAGTTTTGACACTGTTTTCAGACTTTATCTACCTTTTACCAAAAAATATCAATTTTTTGTTCATTTTACAAGTTCTTTTTTAAACCTTTATCAATTTTTTTGTCCTTTCTTATCGTATCTAGTTATTAATAATACTATCAAGTTTAGTATGCTAATAATATCAGTGCTTTGGTTGTTGAATTAATTTGAAAAAATTGCTTTTAGGACTATAAGGCGCACTTAAAATCCTTTAATTTTCTCAAAAATCCACAGTGCGCCTTATAGTCCGAAAAATACGGTAAATTTTTTTGGCTACTTTTCATCCTAATAAGCTACCTTTTGCCCAATAAATACCACCCTTTTTGCTACATTTTGCCTCTTTATGTTGCACATGTTTGGCCATTTTTACTATTGTTTGCCACATTTTGCTCATTTAAGCTACCCTTTGCTGTTACATACCACCTGGTTCCTTTTTATTTGCCCCTTTTTTGGCCACTCTTTACTGCTTTTGGCCCATTTTAGTCACTTAACACTCTTTTCTTACCATATTTTTGCCAGTTTCGGACCATTTTTGGTCAACTGTTAGTATGTCTGCCTCCACCTGCTCATCAAAAATAAAACATAGCGGACCAGACTGGGCCAGCTGTCCAGTCCACCCCTGGGTTAAGGTTAGGGTTAAATTTTAGGGTAACAAAGGGTAAAGAACAACACTTATGACAGTCTTCATGACACCTTATTCATGCTAATGACAGGTGTCATATCATAATAATGACAGCATAATGTCAGCCTTTATATATAAAACTTCAATTAAAGTGTTCCCAAAAGTTCACTTCAGTCCAGTCTAGTTAAAAAGATAAAAAAGGCTCTTGTAAGTCCTGTTTTAACTTTACGGGCATGTCATTTGTTATGAGGGAAAAAACCGCTGTACGCTCAGAAACCACCACATCCTATACTTTAAATAGTTTTATTCAAAGTTTCCATCCCAATCCTGGACATGATGAGGTTTTGTGGCTTACATAAACCCCTCTGTGAGGTTAGCATCACCAATGCGTGTAGGTGTAATTAGAACATCTGCCTGATGCCTAAACTACATGTGTGTAGGCCTAATTTGCTTAGAGCTGTACCTCCAACAACATGTGGGCGAACACAACAAACACCAGGAAAAAACAAAAGCACGATGAGATCTTAATGCGTGTTTGTTTTTTTTTCTTCTGTTCCTAGAGCTCATCATGCCACTGCAAAAACAGGTGTGTGTGTGTGTGTGTACCTTTTTTCAACCACAATAAGTTATCAGTTACCGTAAAATGATGGTATGACGTTAATCCAGCCCCCATTCCCACTTTTTCTTTTTTTGTTTTTTTGATTGACATTCTTAGTATCTGACCTGAGGAGATTCCACTTAGCGAGGCACTCACCAGGCCATCTGGGCTTTCGTCATGCTTTTTCGATGCTATGACAGTAATGAGGCATTTTCAGCAGCTCTGTTTGATTGTTAGAGTGCTGAAGAACCACCTTTAGTGGTGGAAAAACACATGAAATTGCAGCAGTGATTATGGGTGCCTATGCCAAATATATGGCTTCAGCCATGCCAGACATGGCTGAAGTATTTCTTACATCTGTTGTCTCAGATATTACAAGTTTTATCATAACATACTGTTCAGACGTTCTCGTGCTCTAGGATGACTCTGAACGATCTCAACGACCTCTCTCTGCGTTATCTGTGGTACATAGTTACAAAGATATGATTTTGCCCATGAAAACTCAGCCAGAAAACTGTGATTGTCTGATCCAATGTCCAGCTTGTTAACGTTTATGTCAGCATTTAGAATAGTGACCAATCTGAGCATTAATCCAGAAAAACAAAGGGTTTGTGAGTTTTTGTTGTCATTTTGGTTATTTTCTGGGCGTTTTTGTTGTCATTTATTTTGGAGTCATTGTGTATTTTTTTCCTGTCATTTTATGTTTTTTTTTTTAAATCTTTCTGTATTGTTCTGTCATTATGTGTGTTTTGTGTGTTATATGTCACTTTGTGTATTGATATATGTGTGTATACATTCAATAATTCAGACCAAAACAACACTGTTGATGCAGCAATGAATGAATGCAGGAATTGATGAGTGTTAATGCATTAGTGAGGTTATACAATATTCATTGTAGAAAATGGATCAGTTTCACCTTTATTGGGTTTATTGGTGTTAGGGTTGTTAAGTTGGACCCATAAACAAACACAACACCCAAAGTGTGGGTCGACGTGAATTTATTTAACAAAAAGTGTCCTCTTGGCTTGGCTTGATCCTGGGAGTGGCTCCAGAGCAGGCTCGGGTACTAGAGGAATAAAAGTCCAGAATCAAAAATAAAACTTGGCAAAAAGCATAGACTTCAGGATATCTCTGGAGCAGAAGTACTGCAGCATAGACAGAACAATCCAACGATGAGTGGAGGTGAGTCTGAGGCTTTTGTATTGCAGTGATGAGTAATTGGAACCAGGTGTGCCTGCTCGTGCCCCACCAGGACCAAGCCTAAAAGAAAAACAAAGAGACACAAGAGGGAGACAAAAAACAGGCACATATGGCCAAAATCATAACAGGACCCCCCCTCAACGGACGCCTCCTGGCGTCCTACCAGGCCTGTCAGGGAACCGGCGATAGAAGTCCCTCAGTAGACCAGGGTCCAGGATAAGGCGACGAGAAACCCACGACCAGGGCCATAACCCTCCCAATCAACAAGAAATTGGAATCCACGCCCCCAGCGGCGCACATCCAGGATCCGACTAACCGTGAAGGCAGGGTGACCCTCAACGAGCCAGGAGGGAGGCGGGGGGACGGCCGGAGGGCACAAAGGACTGGACATGACAGGCTTGATCAAGGAAACGTGGAACACAGGATGAACTCGTAGAGCAGCGGGCAATTTAAGTTTGACAGAGACGGGGTTCACAATCTTCTCAATCTCGTATGGTCCCACAAACCTCGGAGCCAGTTTTTTGCTGTCCACTTGGAGGGGCAGATCACGGGAAGAGAGCCACACCCTCTGTCCCGTTTGGGAGACCGGTGCTGCCGTATGACGGCGGTTGGCAGTTTGCTGGCTACGAGCTGCAGAACGTGTGAGGGCAGAACGGACGGTATTCCAAACGGCTCGGCACCGACGAAGATGGGCCTGAACAGATGGGACAGCCACCTCCCGTTCTTGTGCAGGAAACAGAGGCGGCTGGAAACCAAGAGAAGCCATGAAAGGAGAGAGTCCAGTAGCAGAACTTGACATGGAATTGGGTGCATATTCAACCCAAGGAAGAAAAGTGGACCAAGCAGTAGGATGGCGGGCTGTCACACAACGAAGGGCAGTTTCGAGACATTGGTTTGCCCTCTCTGCCTGACCGTTTGACTGTGGATGAAAACCTGAGGAAAGGCTGGCTGATGCTCCAATGGCCTGACAGAATGCTCTCCATACTTGTGAAGAGAATTGAGGTCCACGATCCGATACGATGTCCACAGGGATCCTGTGTAAATGAAAAACATGTTGGACTAACAAGTTAGCCGTCTCCAAGGCAGATGGGAGTTTGGGAAGGGGGACAAAATGGACTCCCTTGGAGAAACGATCGATAATGGTTAGGATAACTGAATTACCTTCGTATTGGGGCAGGCCGGTAACAAAGTCCACCGCAATATTAGACCAGGGTCGTGAGGGCACCGGAAGAGGATGCAGCAAACCGGCAGGAGGTAAGTGAGATGACTTGCTACGGGCACAGATATCACAAGCAGACACAAACTCACGGACGTCAGAACCCATAGAGGGCCACCAAAATCTCTGTTTCATGAAGGTCATAGTGCGTTGGATACCTGGGTGGCAGCAGAGCTTGGAGGAGTGGCCCCACTGGAGAACTTGGGAACAAACTGAGGCTGGGACAAAAAGGCGATTAGGCGGACCCTGACCGGGGTCTGGCTCCGAGCGTTGGGCCTCCATGACTGTGTCTTCAATCTCCCAGTGGGCAGCAGCAACCACACAGGAAGGGGGCAGTATGGTGCCTGGAACAGATTCAACAGGGTCAGAAGTGTAAAGCCGGGACAAGGCATCACACTTGCCGTTCTTTGAGCCTGGTTGGTAGGTCAAAGTGAAGTTGAACCTGCTTAAAAAAAGGGCCCAACGTGCTTGGTGGGGGTTGAGCCTTTGTGCTGACCGGAGGTAAGAAAGGTTCTTGTGGTCAGTCCAAATGATAAAGGATTGCTGCGCCCCCTCCAACCAGTGTCTCCATTCTTGGAGGGCTGAAACTACAGCCAATTGCTCACGGTTACCTATGTCATAGTTTCTCTCCGCCTCAGAAAGCCTCTTCGAAAAAAAAGCACATGGGTGTAGCTTGTTGGTCTCAGCAGAGCGTTGGGACAGAATGGCACCCACACCTAGATCGGATGCATCCACCTCCACACCAAACTGTCGACTGGGGTCTGGATGGATGAGTACAGGTGCAGTGGTGAACCTCCGTTTGAGCAGGTCAAACGCACTCTGAGCATCAGAGGTCCAGGTGAAGGGAATGGAGCTCGAGGTAAGGCGAGTGAGCGGGGCGGCAACTCTGCTGAAATCCTTGATAAATCACCTGTAAAAATTAGCAAAGCCCAAGAATCTTTGTAAGTTCTTTCGGGATGTGGGGGTAGGCCACTCAGCCACAGCCTGAATCTTGGCTGGATCCGCTCTCAAGTTGCCCTGTTCGATAATGAAGCCCAGAAAACTAACAGTGGGTCTGTGAAACTCACACTTCTCCGCCTTGACAAATAATTTGTTCTCCAAAAGTCTTCTCAGAACAAGACGGACATGCTGAATGTGCTCCTGGATGTCCCGGGAGAATATGAGGATGTCATTGATGTATACAAAAATGAATTTGTTCAGCATGTCACGCAAAACGTCATTGACCAGGGCCTGGAAGACAGCGGGAGCATTAGTAAGCCCGAAAGGCATTACCTGGTATTCAAAATGTCCCAATGGCGTATTGAAGGCAGTCTTCCATTCATCGCCACTCCTGATACGCACCAGATGATAAGCGTTGCGTAGATCCAGCTTGGAAAAAACAGTGGCCCTGTGCAGAGGCTCAAAAGCAGAATCAATTAAAGGCAGTGGGTACTTGTTCTTTATCGTAACATCATTAAGCCCTCGGTAATCGATGCAAGGGCGCAAGGTCTTATCCCTCTTTCCTACAAAGAAAAAGCCAGCAGCAACAGGTGAGGAGGAGACCGTTGGCTAATGAGTCATGAATGTATCTCTCCATAGCCTCCCGCTCAGGTCCAGACAGCTTGTATAAACGGCTAGAGGGTAAAGGAGCACCAGGGAGAAGATCAATAGCACAATCATATGGTCTGTGTGGAGGAAGTGAAAGTGCCTTATCTTTACAGAAAACCTCAGCCAAATCATGGTATTCAGATGGTACATTGGAAAGATCCGGGGGTTGTGTCACATTTGGGATATGGGTATGCACAGGAGAGATAGCTGAACGCAGACAGTTGGAGTGACAAAACACGCTCCAGGTAATTGAGCTTGTAGACCACTCAAACTGTGGATTATGCAAGGATAGCCATGGTATTCCAAGAACAATAGGAGCTAGAGGAGAAGGGAGAACATAGAGCCTAATAGTCTCCTTGTGATTTCCTGAAAGAATGAGCGTAATAGGGATTGTGCAATGAGTAACATGAGCTATTAGATGCCCATCCACAGCCTTAATTGTCCTGGGTTTGTCTATGGGCTCAGTGGGAATGCCAGTCTGTTTCACAAAATCTGCATCAACAAAATTCTCATCAGATCCGGAGTCTATTAAGGATATCACAGAAAATGGCTCACCATTGTACAAGACTGAAGACTGCAGCTGGATACGTTGTGGTGGGGGTTTCACGGAGGTGTTATGGCTCATCAGGACCCCCTGACTCACTGATGAGCCACATCTTTTGGCCGAAGGCTACATTGGCTCCGAACGTGATCTGAGCCCCCACAGCAGAAGCACAAACGGGACTGCAGGCGACGCTGACGTTCGGCAGGATCAAGACGCAGACGTCCAAGCTACATTGGTTCCTCAGTGGTGGAAGATTGTGTCTTGCTTGATTCCATCTCAAACTTAGGGGAAGCGGGTGATTGGGGATGAAAACTACTGCGGGAACTTGACGCTCTCTCCCTACGTCTCTCTCTGAAAACGATTGTCCAGGCGAACAGCTAAAGAGATTAATGACTCCAAGTCTGAGCATTCGTCTCGAGCTGCCAGTTCATCCTTAACGCT
Source organism: Gouania willdenowi (assembly GCF_900634775.1). Taxonomy (NCBI): domain Eukaryota; kingdom Metazoa; phylum Chordata; class Actinopteri; order Blenniiformes; family Gobiesocidae; genus Gouania; species Gouania willdenowi. The sequence goes on along the minus strand of NC_041047.1, from coordinate 22,164,677 downwards.
CTCACATAGCCCATAATAAAATGCCCCCTGAAGTGCTGTGTCGTCCCACCCACTAGCTATGCCACAATCCTAAAGTTCAATGAATACTGTGCCACAGAGGAAGTTCCCTGCTTGAGAGAAAATAGGAGCTGGCTTCTCTCTTTACTTTGGATTGGATGGTCAAAAATATGTTTCATTTCGGTTATAAACTGCTGATACGACTGCAAAATCTCAGATTTGCTGTTCCATATAGCTGTAGCCCATTCAGAAGCCTTTCCGGATAGTAACCCAATTACATAAGCAATACGTGATCTATCAGAAGCATAGGTCTGGTGCTGCTGTTCTAAGACTAGATCACACTTTAACAAAAAGCTCCCACAGGAACCAAGTTCCCCAGAGTATGGTTGAGGTGTAGGAATATATGGCTCACATGCTGTTCGGAGAGTAGCAGGTTGAGGTGAGTCAGAGGCCTGAGCAGGTGGTCGGTGTGGCAGCAGGTGAGGCCAAATGAGCAGTGACTTGGATCAGCTGGGTTTGCACTTGCGTTACTTGCGTGGAAAGTTCTCCTAACGCATCAATCACGTCCTTCAATCCCTGGTCATGGCGTCCAAGAGTCTGTCCATGCACAGTAAGGACCTTGACAATGGATGCTGGGTCGGTTGGATCCATAGTGGTTGGATTGTTCTGTTAGGGTTGTTAAGTTGGACCCATAAACAAACACAACACCAAAAGTGTGGGTCGACGTGAATTTATTTAACAAAAAGTGTCCTCTTGGCTTGGCTTGATCCTGGGAGTGGTTCCAGAGCAGGCTCGGGTACTAGAGGAATAAAAGTCCAGAATCAAAAATAAAACTTGGCAAAAAGCATAGACTTCAGGATATCTCTAGAGCAGAAGTACCCCAGCATAGACGGAACAATCCAACGATGAGTGGAGGTGAGTCTGAGGCTTTTGTATTGCAGTGATGAGTAATTGGAACCAGGTGTGCCTGCTCGGAGTCCACGCCCCACCAGGACCAAGCCTAAAAGAAAAACAAAGAGCCACAAGAGGGAGACAAAAAACAGGCACATATGGCCAAAATCATAACAATTGGGTCAGTTCATTGGGGTAGTAGAGCAGAATTCACTTTAATCTGTTTGCTTTGTTGCTGTTTTGTCCCATTTTAGCTTTCATTGTACCTTCTTCAATTCATTCTCCAATTTTGTCCCCATTTCTCTGCAAACTGTCCTCATTTTGTCTTTGTTCTCCCTTACAAAGGTGTTTACCTGCTTTGTCTGATGCCGAGATTACCTTTGCCTTTATCCCGCTGGTTGATAAGGCAACCAGGGGTTTCCCTGGAAACCAGGTTCAGTGGTTGTTGTATTCCAGATGCTCTTCGATGAGATGAGAAAATTGTGACCCGTATTTTTAAGGTATCTGCTGCTCTCTCTGTGTTTGTGGTAATGGGGCATTAAAATCAGGCATTAAAATGAAATAATTGTCCATAAAACATTACGAGCCAATGTCCCTGACACTAATATGATTATCAAAGGAGAGTTGTGTTTACTATCATGTTATGGATTTGAATTTACATCTGGTTTTCAGTCCAAGTCTTGGTGGTGGTGGTAATAGCCTTGGTAGTGATGTGCTGTAACACACTAAAGGGAGTTTATCCTCAGCACACTGTGTGAATGGTGACACTTCACATTGATGTTACCCAGGTTGTATAAGCAAAAACACATAAAAACACCAAAACAGGAAACAAAGGTAAAAAAAAAAAAAACATTGGTATTTTACTTTTAAAATGCTGCTGTTATGTTGTTGCTCCTTCATCTGGTTACCAACAGGTTCCTGTTTCAACCTGATGTTCACATACTGTATATAAGCAAGTACAAACAGGCCCCGCTTTGAATGTCTGAGAACTGCAGCAGCTGTCAGAGGCTGAATCTCAAACCTCACGTTCTAAAAATGAACTGTGTGTGTGTGTGTTATAGGTTAGCATATCTCATATATAGTATGAACTCAGAAGAACTTAGCCATTTGAAGCAATTGATTAAAAAAACTGTTGAATTCTTGATTAGGTTTTTTGTTTAGTGCAGTTGGCCGCTTTGGCACATGGGATTGTTGGTTATTATTTAAAGGGACTTTTCTCAGACCATTTAGATCAGGGGTCACCAACATTTCTGAAACTGTGAGCTACTTCATAGGTACTGTATAGTACGGGCTCCCAGTTTCACTTTAATTAGGAAGGTAAGATAATAAGGAAGGCTAGCAGTAACTTTAAAAAAGTAGGAAATGTTTCAGTTTCAACCTGCAACACTTTATTTCTCCTAATTCATGCAATTATTTTATTTTCATTACATTTCATAGAAAATGGTCATCTTCCTATTTTGCGATAATAAAAAATATTTTTAACTGATCGTATATATGTAACATTTGTCAAATGTAAAAATGGTCATATTTCACAAAAATTCACCTACAATTAAATTTTTTTGTGTGAAAATAAACATTTAAAGTTGGAAATTTAATACTAAAACTTGTAGCTGTATTTAACTGTAAGGCAAGGGAAGGCACATTATTTTGTATATTGCATTTCATACACAAGGCATTTCAATGTGCTTTACATGTTTAAAAAGTGCAACAGAAAACATTTAACAGTTTGAAAATCAATAAGAACATTACAATTAGCAGTAAAAACATTTAAATCAGCCGTAAAAACATTAAATCAACAATAATAGGATAAAAAATTTCAGTCATACACAGTAGAGAAAAGAGTGCCTTTAACTTCAATTTAAAAATGTTCACATTGGATGCTGACTTCAGCTCTGCTGCCGGTTTGCTCCACTTCTTTGCAGCATAACAACTAAAAGCAGCGTCACCATGTTTGCTGTGAACTCTGGGCTCCACTATCTGACCTGTGTCCATAGATCTGAGAGACCTGCTGGGTTCAAGTTGTAAGTACTAACCAAATCTCTCATCTGTATATATCTTTGTGTGTTTGAATCCTGGAAAGTAAATCAGAATTTGGATGGAGCTCATTGGTGACTAGCGCTCCTGAGGGCCCCTCACATGGTCTATGTGGGCTACGTGGCCCCCACGGGCACCATGTTGGTGACCTCTGAATATTTCCTAATCAGTCCAGTCTCACGGGGGATGCTAAAAACAGTGGAACTGTTTTTAAGAGTTGTGGAATAATGATTAACAGCTTCACAGTGACAGTAAAAATGATCGACTTTTGATTCCCATTGAGGCTCAAGGAACATTTCAACGTGTTGATTGCATGTTCCCCAGTGTTTCCTGCAGGTTTTCAGGTGCCCAAACCATCCAAAAAATACCAACAAAAAACATGCTAGAGACGTTGGTCAAGGTTAGTCAAATCATTACACTTCAATATGTATGCACCATCTAAATTAATTGGGCATGGGTCTGTTTTTCATTATATTGAGAGAGAAAAGACACTTTATTTGCACAACTAAATTCCCCCTTGCATGTTGATGAGGTTTTTTGAGTTCTGAAAATAATCACAAAGAGAGAAATAAAAAACTATTTTCTTAAAACCTAAATATATATAAATATATATATATATATATATATATATATGATGTTAGATGTTGTAAAAAAATATTCATTTCTATTCTCATTGTCAGAAAAACACCATATCATCATTGTTACTGTTTATGATATACTGTTTTATTTAGAACAAATGCATTAATACAAAAAATAATATTATAATATATAAAATATTTGATTCCCTCCAGACAAAAAAAACAAACAAATACAATTACATATATTACTGCATACACATACTTTGTGTTCAAAAGGGAGTGGGTGGAAGTATAAACTTATTAGTCCCACCCCTTTTCCTACATTACAGTTACAATTAATTTTCTGTATCCTGTTTTCTAGCCATTGTTGCTGTTAATAAATATTTTTTTATATATCTTTATATGGTTTTGATAAAATACACACATACAAAAAGAAATTACACTCTTTTAAAATTGTCATACAATGTAAAGATATTTTCTTGATATTATCTTTTAAATTGCTCTTTAATTTCCCTTGGCAAACTGTTCCACACACTGAATATGCTAAATCATTTCCTTGTTGTCCGCAAACGACACAGACTTAAAGTTAATTTTATGTCTTCCCACTCAATAAGGAGCTTTTGAATGTTTTCATGTAATAATTTATTCTTGGCCTTAAATACAACTTGAAGAGTTTAAAAAACAACAAAATCTGCAAATTTGAGTAACTATGACTTATGGAACAATGGGTTTGTATGATCTAAATATCTGGCATCAAGTATACAGTATAGTGTATTGCTCTCTTTTGAAGTTTAACTTTTGATCGTAAACTTGTTTTGTAATTATTTACCCAAACGTTCGTGCAGTATGTGAAATATGGCAGTACCAGTGTACAGTATTATATATAATAATATTGCCTTATTGTCGTGAGAGTGTCTCGAGGCTTATTGCATACATTCAGCCATCTGCTACAGTATTCCCTGTTGGACGTGTCCTAATGTGCACAAAATGTACAGAACTTGGCGTCTCCATTATCACATGTCACCGTATCTGAGTCAGTCATCCATTCATCTTTGCACTGTGCTTTTCAAATGACAGGATGCAAAAGGTGACAGACTGACATTGTGTGTGAAAGAAAGGTAATACACTCTTCCATTAGGTTAAAGACAGTGTTTTGCGGACACCTCTTCTTTTCACGTCCTGTGTCAAAGACACACAATGCCTGCTTCCAATATGCTTCTCATTTCACTCTGAAGTATTATGAAAGGCCATTTAATACCTTGTGCTTTGCTCCCTTTCAGGGAGGAAGGCGTTGAGCTCTAATGGTGGGCTATCATTGTTGAATGTCAGCCATCTTGTACAAATGCAGCTATTTTAGATCTCTGGATAATCATCACAACTCATCAGCTTCCAATCTGTGGACAGAACATGCTGTTTTTAAAGAAAACGATTATGTACAAGCTTTAGATTAAGATGGGTTTTTTTTTCCTCCCCTTGCTGTTATTGTTCATGTAATGGGAAGGAGAAAGACAAAAACAAAACCTAGTTTTGCCACCTTTTATTTTCCTATAACCGCACCCATATGATGCCATATGCAATCTATCTGTCTCCGAGACAACAGATTAACAGCTATGTGTGTAAATGTAAACTGTATGTGCGTGGGCTTCTGTGGTGTGATATAAGACTCATCATTGTCAGACTGCACATGGAAAACTTAATTATGAAACTCTGTGATTGTCATTAAGTTAGAGGGAAAAGCTTTTGTCTGCATGACGTAAATGATTTAAAAAATATATACAATCAATTTTATTCCACAATTAAAGCTGCAAGTAGCGTTGAACGGGTCCTCGCAACCACACGCATGTAGGAAAGTGGCGCACGTTGAGGTGTGTTGCATGTCGGGGTGTGGCAGACGTAGCTGACCATTTTCAAGGATAATATCACAAACTTTCCTGCAATGTTCTGTGCAAATATAATGCTTATGATTTATTTTTACCAATTGGTGGCACATTCATTATGAATGATGGTTGGGTTAAACCATAACTAATTTTATTGGCATACAAATGAAAGCTGCTATAACTAATTTTCATCTACTTAGCTCTACATACTCTTCATAACTTCCATAAGTATAGCACATCATCCGAGTGAGCAGGCTTCTAAGAGGAATATTTAAATCTATAAAGATTCAAATTTATTGACCAATCCCCTGTTGGCTCTGTCATGGTCACCATGGTAACCACTGAGTATGGTCTGGTGACAACGGGGTGAAATGGGGAAAGGGGCGTTGGGGGAGCTTTGGGCTTGAAGGTGGGCCCTGTCCACCTCTGCTACAGCCATGGAGTCAGATGAAACATGCACCTCAGCCCTGGTGACCATTAAAGATACGCAATTTATTTAGATGATTTTTAATCTTCAGTGGGTTCTAAGTGTTCTGACCGGGTTTGAAGTGAATCGGGTGAAGCCCCTTAGACTAGTTTGCTCAAATGCGTTTCCAGGGCGAAACGCCATTTTTGACCATTAACCTAAGATGGCTGACTTCCTGTTTGATTTTGGGCAGGGTCATAATGTAACTTTTTGCTCATCCTGGGATCAATAATACATGTGGCGTATTTCGTATGAATCGAATAAAGCTGCCGGTCATGTAGTTCCATCGCATTTTTAGCCTCTATAATGCAGGCTTTTTTTTTTTTTTTACAATTTTTTTCAATTGCGCCAAATTATCAAATTTTTCAGCAGGCTTGAGGTGCGTGCAAATTTTGGGGAGACTTTGAGCATTCTCGAGGGGTCAAATTAGGGATCAAAGGTATTTTTAGAATAATAATACAAACAATTACAATACGTCCCATTCTGGGACTTCAGACCCTGATAATAAGAGCAATTACAATAGGGTCCTTCTGGGCATTCTGGCCTTCGGATCCTAACAAAAACAAAATGCATTACAATAGGGTCCTATTGTAATGCACTAGGGCCCTAATAATTACTACAGAAGAAGAATAATAAGAAGAAGAATTTAAGCTATTTGCAATGTTGAAAAATAGCTATTCAATTTAAGTTTTTATAGTTATAGGATAATATCCGTCAAAAGGTAAATTGACTTGTATTTTTTAGCACTTCATTCAACACGTAGTCTCAAGCATTGGTGTAAAGAATACTAATATATCCAACTCAAGTAGCACTGAAACTTAATTGAAATTGTACTCAAGTACAAGTAAGTCATGCATAAAATACGCAAGTACAATTAAAAAGTAGCTCAATTAAACAGTACTCATTGTAAAAGTTACTGGTTACTTTCACCCCCACATTTACTGTTGGTAATAAATGTTGCCACGGTTCCGTTGCATACAGTAAAATTACTGATTTAGAAATATACTCAAAAAAGTACCCATAAAAGCAACTCAATTACAGTAACGTGAGAACTTGTAATCCATTACTTTCACCTCTGGTCTCAAAGTACAGTCAGAGACCTTCTCTGATCTTCTCTCTGTGACTGAGCCTAATCCATTTCATTCCTTCATCTGTGGTAATCACAAGGTACAGTCACAGGATGTGGAACAATCACAAACTTTGAAACAAGTCTGAGAACATTGTCATCTTTGATGGTTTCCCCAGTGCTGAGCTGTACATGCTGTTTCTTGTCAGTGCTTTGGCTGATTCAATTTAGTCTTTCAGAAGTAATCATCTTAGACCTAAATTGAAATTCTATAAATGAAGAAAAATCTTGATTTGGGTCAAGTGAAGTGTTCTGAGACCATGTTTGATCTATTATTTACATCTGACACAATTTGCACCAGGTCACCTCATTTAGGGAGTAGTTACAGTTACAGATACGTTCTTATGTAAAAGGAGCTTGAAGGGGGAGTGAAACTCTTTGTGCTTTTCATTATACATTATGTACATTGTAACAAGTAAGCTTCAGTATCTCCATCCCTGACTGTAAAGCTATAAAACCATAAAATTTACTGACCAAATATGACAGCAGATCTGAACTTCCCCCTAAAACTCTTGCATATTATGCATTTAAGTAATTTTTATCTATGTTTGCTTAGTTGTCTTGTTTGACGTGTGTGTGACCTCCATACAGTGGTGGGCTGTACATTTGGTACCTTCAGTGGGGAGTTACCTGACTTCTTAACACATAATTTACTTACTGTAAGCCAAGTAAACAATTTCAGTAAATTTAATTTATTTTTAACTTGATGTTCTCTATCTTTTGGTACAAGCACTTTCTAGGTATGATTGAGTATTTTGCTCTCGATGAAAAGATCCCTCTGGTCAATAACTGCCTTGATGCTCTGGGCTCGTCTGTGAAAACCAGCCTCAGAAACCTTGGGGCTATGTTTGATCAGTCAATGTATTTGGAGGGTCATTGTCGTCAACTGACCAAAAACTGTTTTTATCACCTGAGAAATATCTCCAAAGTGAGGAATTTGTTGTCTAAATCAGATCTTGAAATGATCATCCACGCGTTCATCTCGTCTCACATTGATTATTATAATTCTGTTTTCACTTTTTTCAACAAGTCAACTCTAAAAAGACTTCAGATTGTACAGACTTTTGACCAGTGCTCCCAGAACAACCCATATTACCCCCAATCTATCAGGTCTTCATTGGCTTCCAGTCAAATTTCGCATCGAGTTTAAAATTTTAGTCCTGACTTTCCGTGCGTTGCATGGTCAGACCCGTCAATATATCGCTGATTTGTTGTGCTCCTACACTTCATGACGCAGCCTTTGGTTTTCAGGCCAGGGTCTCTTAAAGATCCCTAAAACTAATTTTAAGACCCGAGTAGATCTGGCGTTCCAGGCTGTAGCCCCCAGACTCTAGAATGACTTGCACCAGTCCGTCCTTGAGCTTAACTGTGTGGGCTCTTTTAAAAAGCATTTGAAGACTTCACTTTTCAGAAAAGCTTTCGGTTTATTCATTTTTAACTTTTGTTATCCTGTTATGTTGTTGCTCCTGTTGTTTTAAATTCATCGTTTGTGCAGCACTTTGTGATTTTTATCTATGAAAAGCACTTCATAAATAAAAATGTACTTATGTATTTATTTTTGCAGTCATACTGTTTATAAACCATTTAATGCACAGATTACCTGTGAGATGGTGTCCTTAAAATTAGAACATTTTATTTGATTGTAAATTAGACATCATTGCCTTATAGATGGAACTGGGCTGATGTTCTTGCACGTTGCATGTCACAGGATAGTAAAAAATGTATCACTTCTTATCTCTCCCTATGGGGGGCAAGTCTGTGTACATCTGCTTTTCTGAACTCATTTGATAAAGCAGGTTATCTGGTAATTTAAGAGTTTGACCATCATTTTTAAAGCAAGTGGCAACATCTTAAAAGAAATGGATATATTTTTTGAAATGGTTGAACACTGTGTAGTAATTCAATTCAACTTTATTTATATAGCGCAGAATACAACAAAGTAATCTCAAAGTGCTTAACAAAATCAAATTCATAGTAAGAAAGAAAGAACCCAACAAGATCCACATAAACAAGCGTTTAGCGACAGTGGGAAGAGAAAACTCTCTTATTTTGTTTTTATAACAGGAAAAAATCTTTGGTAGATCCAGGTTCAGAGGTGGCAGTCATCCGTAATAAGTAATTGTGTTGCAGCATTTTTGTTGAACTCACACTGGGAGTAGTGACCTTTAACTTAATGCCTCAGCCTAAAGCTCTATTGCCAGTTGATTTTTACCAGTGAAAAAGTATTTACATGATTTTCACAAGCGTCATGGGCAATGATGCCCCTCAGCTATGAAATATCTCAATAGCTGATAGCTTTTTTAAATTTTCTGTTCCAGGGGGTCCTGCCGACCGCTCTCTCTGCTTATGCCTTTCTATGTAGCTCATGGAAAAGTGAGGCTTTCCACTCAGCTGCTGGAGAGGGCAGCACTTATTGCTTGGATATGGTTAGTTTCTTACATATTTAGTATTTTATGTAAACGTAGAAGCTTAAACTAGGGCACAATGTTAAAATTACTTGTTTTCCTGTATAAAATCTGTGGCCCACTTGAGATCCAACTGCTCCGTATTTGGCCCCTGAACTACAATTAATTTGACACTTCTAAATAATGTGCAGTCAAAGATGAAAGTCAAAGTACTCATCCCACCCCACAAATAATAACATAACAAAACTATTACACAATTCAACAGACCTTGAACTGATTATTCTAGTTTAGCTAAAATCTAAACGATAGAATGATTAAGCAGACATGAGCAGAATGCTAATGCTTTTATCACACTGACTCGCTCCATGAGCTACTGCGCTAAAGGCCTACAGTAAACACAACTGCTTTGAAGCCTATTACACAACAATCCCGTTGAGCCTTTACATATTTCATCACCAGAGGACGTTGTTTCTCTGTGGTCGATTATTATTCAAAACAATCCTCTCCACATGACCTTAATAAACTGGGGAAAACAATATAAACAAAGATTTTTCTCTCCAGCTGGGGCCAAAGCTGTTTTCAAACATTTCCCAGTGAGCACACTCGACTAGTATTTCTTTTTGTGCATCTTTTGGAAGAAACAGAGCGAAGAACCCAATGAAGACATTTAGGAGTTGAACGTTAGTGTTGCAATAACACTCAGGTTTCACCTTCACAGTCTGGAAGACATAAGAAATATGCGAATCCTATAACTTCTAACCAAGCGGGAAATAATTAAAAAGAAGATGATTAACTCGTGGAAGTGGAATGATAAAGATCATGTCAGGTAAACCTTCACACGTGGAAGGCATGAGCAGAACTGAATGTCTTCACCTAAACTGACGTGAGAGTGCATGCCTGAAGGCTGAAGGAAAAGGGTCAGTTGAGGTAATAAATGGAAAGCTAATCCACAGACTTCAGAGGAAAAGTGGAAAAAACACAAATTTAAAGGAACACTGATCATTGAGTTCATGTATATTCAAGGCTTTTATGACATTATTATTATTATTATTATTATTTACTTGTTTACTTATTTGTTGTCAGTTACCATGGGATGAGGTATGTTTTCGTTTCATAACACAAAATTCCATAATTGATTGTTAATCGCTGAAGCGGAATTGACATTTGAGTGAGCCATTGAGCAGCAGCTAGGGTGTGACACTGCTTCAATCTGATTTGTTTAGCGAATGCACACAGCTCATGCCTGCTCGTGGTCATGCTGGAGGTAAGTAGGTCAGGATGGATCCTACCATACGTCATGCTGATGCATCATGTATGTAAGTCAGTCCACTGCAGCATTTTGACTTGCTTGAAATAAGCCATCCTAACCCATCTCTCGATGATGCTGAAGAAACGTTGCATCGCCTCAGGCAAGAAATGATGGTGATTATGTATAATGAGAATGACAGACACACCTCAGCACTTAAAACTGCATTGTTAGACTAACTGATGGCTTTTTTTTTACATCTTCATTTATTATCTCATCTTATCTAATCTCATCTTATATCATATTATCTTGTCTTATGCAGAAGTGTAAAGAGTACTGATATATCCTACTCAAGTAGAAGTACTGTTACTTGATTGACATTGTGCTCAAGTACAAGTAAAATTAGGTCATACATAAAATAATTAAGTACAAGTAAAAAGTAGCTCAATTAAATAATACTCAAAGTTACTAGTTACCTTCACCCACACATTTATTTTTAATGAAATCTTGCTACAGTTCCTTTGCATAATTGCGCAATTGGAACTGAATTTATATTCCACAAAGACATCTGTATAAAATAAAATATTTTTCATAATGTACAATTATTTAAAAAAATTAAATAACACAAATGAATTAAATTCAAAATAAAATAAAAATGATCAGGCTCTAAGTATAGCTACATTTATTAACTCTAAAACTGAGGAAAATAACCAGCATTCAATGCCTTTTTGGCGTCGTGCATTATGTTTAATCTGGTTGGTCGGCTATGATGTGATGCATTTGATCGTTTTTCTGGTCATTTCATTTTTTGTCGTTCCACAATGTCCGTTAATCATTTTAAAACAAAAAATTATAATTCACTCAGTAATGGTTAGGTGTAGAAATGTAACAAATTACTTTACTTCTTTTAAAACGTACTTAAGTAAAAGTAAAATTCCTGATTGAGAAATGTATTAAAAAAATGTATCAGTCTCCAATGACTTTTGAACTGAAATTCACCTAATGATCTAATGTTGCACATATGAGCAACACCTCATCCAATGTAGCTAATAATATATATATATATATATATATATATATATATATATATATATATATATATATATATATAGGATTGGTAAATCACACCTGGTTCTAACATTGCTAGTTTACCTGAATTTACCTAAATGTCAAACACATGGTATTATACATCAGGGAGAAGCAGATAAGCTGGTGTTTTTGAGTCATGGTAAAGCATAAATGGTAGAACGTGTACGGTTTAATGACCTGCTTATAGGATTGAGTTTACACATTAACTCCAAAGTCAACACTGAACCAGCATAGCTTCTGCATCAGGATGGATACATAACTGATGTTCATGTTCCTCTTTGCAGCAATGTAACGGGTTTCATCCCCACCAGTATCTATATGGATTTATTACAAAGTTATTTTTAATTTGTGTTATTAAAGAGTGTTTGGGTTTTAGTTCAGGAGTACAGGTTCTTTTGGTCCTTGGTTAATTTCAGTTTTAAACATTTTCAGTAGATATTGATAGTACTTCAGTTGGTCTTGTGTTTGGTTTGTTTTATTTTGAAGTAATACATTTGTTAAAAAGTAGTGATTAGGTGTTGCCCAGGATATTTTTTACCCAATCCAAAAATCACATTTCTGGGATTTTTAAAGAGCATAGTGAGACAAAAAAAGAGGATAAAGATGTTTATCAAAGAGACAACCAAACTTGGGACTAACTGATCTGAGATCAGACAGGTAATTTAAAGGCTCTGTGCAAGGCTTAGCTTGGGACTTGCTGAGTTAAATTAAAAACGGCTGAAACCTCCTCCTGCCTTTTTGCTACAGACATAACATAGTGTTATAATAAAAGATAAGGACCTACTGTCTTTAAAGTGTGAATGATTTTAATGACTGTCTAAACAAACCAATATCAACAAGTGCCTAAAGTTACTGCACCTGAACTGTAGTGCCAACTAGGTTCATGTTGCATTGAACATGTACAATTAATGTCGTGATAGATGACCCAAATGCAGAAAACACAGTTGTGAAGAAATATCAGGTCACTACGAACCAGATAGGAAACCAAATAGACCAATATGGAACATAATTTGCAATAAAATAAATACAACACAGCTTCCATTTCACACAGAGACAGATAAGAAGTGTTGGAGGTTTCTGCATTGAAACAAAGGTCAGAGACCATACTGTGCAGAGATCTGGGTGAAAATACAACTTTTATTTTCAGTAAACAACAGATCCTGAGGAAGAAAGGTTGCATTTAAACTCTGTTAATAACAGATGCCGATATAGCTGAAGCCTTCTAACCTTACTGTATGTGTATGCATTTTCAGCCAGATTTAATAAAGTTCCTGGTAACAATTGCTAAGAACAAACATTTTAAAATCCCTAATGTCTATCACATTGTTTAGTTACATCATTACTTCAGTGAATAGGATTTCGCCAGCAGCCAATGTGAAGATAAGCATGTCCATCCATGCATGTAACTGTGCACCTGTGATAATGTATTATAGTGTAGATTGACTCAACATGTGTTAACATATGTGTTGCCACTTAACTGTGTGTCTTTGCATGCACAAATGTGTTTTGCGGATGTAAACCTCACCTTCAGTGCAGATGATTGACGACCGGCAAGCTATGGGGTCTCAGTGCCTGCAAGGCTGTTGTCATGGAAGCTAATACTGGAAACAGCAGATCTTCTTTCAGTGTCATCTTCAGATTGTTGGGACATCGGCTTGGTATCCTGTCTATGTGTGACAGTTTTTTTCCCCTTTGTTTGCACATGCTGTCGTAGGTCAAATACAAATACATTTATTTTATTGCATAACTGTGATCATCACCAGCCCTCCTTAAGGAAGGGTGAGCTAAATTTTATTAGAGGGAAGATATAAAAAGAGAGGTCAGTGTTACACACCTGGATGAGGGGAAAAGGAAAAGGGAAGAGGGAGATGGGACAATGAAAGGAGTTGTTAACAGTCAACTATATTGGTTGTACTGAAAATGTGATGTGATGCTACTATTTTGCATATGGTGTTGTGGGGTGCATTCTATTGAACCAGTCTGGTGACAAATGTGGAGATCAAGAGCCAGCAGAGGGAACTGGCTCAGAGGCAGGACCGGTGGCAGATAGCCCCGGCACAGGGACACCAGGGGAAAGGCCACATACCACCACACCAGCACCTGAGAGCACCAGCCTAGCCCCCAGAGTGTTCCAGATCACTCTCCACTTTTGATGCCAGCACAATGAGCCCAGCGATCATAATATACAGGCCTCCATGAGCACCCAGACTGCCCACCATGCCGGTGTGTGGCTCGTGCCCCACCAAGAGACCGCAGCACTACAGGCATGTAAGTGCATGGCCTGCGCTGCCTGTCCTGAAGGATCACTTTCTGGCCAACCCCACCTGCAGAGCCCACCAGGCCCCCGAGGGTACCCCACTGGTGCCAGGAACCCTCAACCATCAAACCAGCTGCCATCCAGTAGGGCCGCACAGCACCAGACGGTGCGAGGACAGCAAGCCAGGTCCTGCCGCCCACCAGACAGTACAAGCACCGGGGCAACGCCCATCACCAACGCGCAACTGTCCGAAGACACACACCAAAATTATGCACCTGATGCACTGCAGCAGCCCCCAGCCACGGGCGCCTGGACCCACCCACCCATCGGCCCGCAGATACCAAGAAAAGCCCAACCAGACAGCCACACAACCCTGCATCAGCCCAGGCCACCGTGCCTACTCCCCACACTGGTCAACCCTACCTTGGGGCAACCCACCGCGGAGACCACCCCTGATATGTGATTACAGGACTCTCTCCTGGTCAGTTCTGGTCAGACTGCCCTAAGCAAACCAGATACTACCGCACTATAGCATTCACCAAGGCCTCTGCCAGAGGAGACTCTGCTGTTATTACTACTGCTATCAGCAACATACAAAGTTCTGAGACCACTGAACGACAGCAGATTCACTGAGACACACAAGCTGAAAGCTTGTGTGTCTCAGTGAATCTCAGATATGTCTGCTTCCCAAAACCCTTTGACCAAATAAACCCTGTGTCTGCATCTGACCAGCAACCCTAAACCAACAATGCCTACCCGCCCAACCCTCGTGGATAAAGGTGTATGTGGTTCATTAATTCCCTAGTGTAGAGGGCAGAGGCCATTCCCTCCGAGGGTGGTGTTGATGTGAGTTTAAAATTGTAGGGATTGGCAGGGCAATTTGAGGGGGGAGTGCCGCCTCCTTACCCCTATATGGCAGCACAAGTGACGTTTTTATTTTTATGCTTTCTCTTGCTCATTTCATCTTTTGTTTTGTTTCCATTTATAGTTATTACAAGATTATGACCAAAATGACACCTTAAATTCTATTGTTTATTTAACCAATATTTTTTGGAAAGACAAAATTGTTCAAATATGTTTATACTTAAATATATATATATATATATATATATATATATATATATATATTTTTTTTTTTTCCTTATTCCCTTTTTTTGCCATGTAACAGTTTTCAATGAACTGAGCAGTACATAAAGTACATCTTCTGCTCATTTGTCTGCTGTAACCTTGTTCTAGAAAAAAAGAGTCTGATCTATGGATGATGGTTTCTGTAGCTGATAAAACAGACAGACAAAAATGTGAAACTGGATCTTTGTGTCGCCTCAGTGTCACATTCAGAATCTCAAACATAAATAGTGACACATTGTTTAACTACACCCTACAAAATACTGAACAAGCCAAGGCTCTTTGAAACGTCTGATTCTAGCTGTTCTTGGGCCCCAACACTTAGAGAGCGATTCATAACCTTTTTAGATGATCTTCACCGATGCAACAGTAACTACAGTTAGTGGGAAAAAGACTAGAGAGTAGTAGTCACAGCTACAGATTGTGCATGTGGATTGAAAATGTCAAATATAATCTTTGAAGACAAGGTGACATCTCCAGCAACAAAGTACAAAATGAATAGATTGGCGACGGCGTTAATAACATTCAATGGACCCACTTCCATATTAATGTACGAACATTTCTGTTTCTGGAAGTCTATTATAAATAAATAAATTGTAATTATTCATATCCACAGTCTGGCTATGTAAATCCATTATTGAAAGGTTGGATATAATTGTCTTTTATATACATTAGCAACGTCACTGAGTGTGTGTGTGTGTGTGTGTGTGTCTGTGTGTGTTTAGGTTTCTTTATCTGGAAATTCTGCACTCCACGGTGAAGGAAATAATTCCATTTGGAAAGGATGAATGTGACCCTAAGCACTAACCACTGCAATCATTTTATTTCCCCAGGATATAACTTTTATATTAAAAACACAATCTCCTCTACAATCTTTGCTATAGCGTTATCTATAAAACTTACTAAATGGATGTTTATTCCTCCATTTTTTTTTATCAGACCATTGTCACAGCTATGAAAATGCCTGCAGTTTCTCCCTCCAGTCATGTTTATCAAGATGGAAAAAGAACGATATGGACAGCCATCAGGATAAACCGTGAGTTCAGAAACACCATGGTAAATGTCAATGTTAATTGGATGCCTGTTGCTTAAATATTACCTGTCAGGATCAAATACACAGCATAGAGTCCCAATGACAGGCTGTGAGGCTACTGGGCATCTATGGGTGATAAATTCCAACAGCTTTGGTATCAGCAGCAAATAAGAGAATGAAAATATTAAAGTACAGCTCCTGCACAGCACTGGTTGGTGCCAGGCAATGTTTGGCAATTCTAAGCAACAAGCAAGTATTTAGGAAGATGTATTCAGCAAGAGTTTGCAAGTACGTTTACATTACTGAACAGTAAAATATATTGATGCACTGTATGCTTAATTTTTGATCGATAGGTTTAAATGCACAAAGGTTTCTACGGTATTTGGGAATTTTTCGAAATGTTGAACTTTAGAGGCTCGCTGTAGCGCCACCTTTACGACGATTGGCCTGCTGAGGCAATTTGGCATGGGACTGGACCTATGGAGAAGCCCCTGACTGCAGCCTGCATTTCGGGGCAGCGCTCAACGTTCAATAAACCAATCGCATTCAGACTTACCCTAACCCTAACCCAGGGGTCTGCATTCTATGGCTCTGGAGCCTAATGTGGCTCTTTGACTCTTATGCAATGGCTCCCTATAGCTTTTAAAAAACTATTGAAAGAAATAGTTATTTTTTTTACAGAAGCTATTAATGATTAATCACAAATAAAATCAATATCTAACAAATTGTTAACCTAAAATAAATCGCGTTGTGCAATGACAGCCACTTTCCTACTTCACCTCCTGCAACATCTACAGATCATCAACTTTCCTGCACCTGTGGCTAACCTTAAGTTTTAAATCCCTGCTAAGAAAACTAAACCAACAAAAACACTATTCTGGCAGGAAATAGAGATTTTAATTGTGTGGGGACAGATTCATTTAACCACCAATGTACAGGTTAAATATGCATGTTTTATGTGTGGCAAGAAATGAGCAATTAGCATGTGTTGATCACATGATCATGTGTTATCAAATTCAAGTGTTATTTTTGTAGCCTTTCAAATACATTAACTAAAAAAATCTTCATTATATAACATTGTGTTCATGTCAACTGAGATGTGTAAGAATTTGAAAGATGCAAGATACTGTTTTATTTCTTGATGTCAATTTATTTTATTTTATTTGAAACTGTTTTTAAGTTGCCATTTACATGATCAATATAAATCAAATAAAATTAAATCAAATTCTATATCATTTTTTTTTAAAAAAAAAAGGTCATACCCAGTATGTAAGTATTTGTAAGTATGGTTATTGTGGTCACTGCATTTTTTGTCTTTTTCCAAAAAACATCCTCTTGTATTGTAACAAGGACTCGGTGCTACCATTAGTGTGGTATACTGTTGGTTTGGTAGATGTGGATGAATCACAATGCTGGCCTTGCTTCAGTTCGATAAACCTTCATCTGGTGATTATATTGTAGCAAGCTCTTTTCAGAAAGAGCCTTTTTAAACAAACAAAAACAATAAACCTACACTATTCATTTTTCTTATCTTCCATCCGTTCGTCCTTCATCTATCTATCCACCCATCTATTCATCATTTCATCTTTTCCCATATCTCATCTATATCTATCTACTCCATAATGTTTGGTGAACAGATGAGCACCTAAACTGTTTGCAGTGTAATACTAACAAACCCGTGTAAAGTGAGCGATTAATCTGTTATACACAAAATGGGGTACAGGGGTAAAAATACAGTTTAACGCAGTGGTTCTCAAACTTTTTCCCCACTGTACCTGAAGGTGATTGAACACAGACATGAACAATGAAGAACAGTCATGTGGAGACAGGGTCATCTATAAGGGGGAATAAAGGGGAGAGATTTTTGGGGCCCATCCATAAAGTCAGCAAAACGATGGTCCATTGTTCTATGAATCTCTGATAACCATATTTATTTATTTATCTGAATAATTTAAACTGTTATTCAGGAAGTTGATTATTATTATTTGCACCATAGTAAATAGTCATCCTAAAGATGTAAATCATTGTTCTCATCAGAAATTAAATAGGTTAAAAATGATCAAAAATGGTGGAACAGGTTGTGAAATGGGATTTTAAAAACCACAGAAACTGGTTAAAAGTTGCAAATTAGAGTGGCCAAAAACAGAACAGAACAAGTGGTAAAAAGGGTTTGAAGTGTCAATATTGACTTAAATGTGGCAGAAACTGACAAATAATGGGCATGACAAATCGTGAATGTGGTTATATCGGCAAAACTAAGCATAAAATATGGCGAAAAGAGGTTAAAAGTTACAATAATGGGTCAACATATGTAACATTAGGTGGCAAAAGTGGTAAAAAGGATTTATAGGTGCCGAAAATGTCTTGAAAGTGGAAAAATTTTACAGAAAAGGCATTGAAAATTGATGAAGATGTCGTAAAAATAGGAGTAATGTAGAAAAAATGCATTAAAAGGAGCAAAAATATGGCAAGAAAAGTGATGAAAATAGGTTAGAAATATGAAACGTTTCGTGTAGAAAAAGGGACAAAATAAGCAAAAATGGGCTCAAATTGTTCAAAAATTATTCCTAGTTTCCTGAAGTCGTCTGGCGACCCCCTCGCAGTGTCTTGTGACCCCAAGGTTGAGAACCTCTAGTTTAACAGGTATTGCATAAATGCCGGTATATACTGTATTTCTTCAAATATTTGTGTTAGTAGTTTAATCAAAATGCTAAATTGTTGTTTTTTTTCGTTTTTTTTTTAACAATGTAATTACTTGGAAAATAACATCTATTACACTTCAACTAAAAACACACACTTGCTATTTCAAGACTACTGAATATCTCTCTTGAGCTTTGACTTTGATAATCCTTTGCTGAGCAGATGGTTGAAGGTTTTGGAGCAGTATATAATTAAAAACAGTTTCAGATCTTGTAGGAATGCTAACAGTTCCTTGACAAACATTTGAGCTTGTGTTTTCAAAAAAATATCCTGCTCACCTTAAAAAAAACAAAAAAAAAAACCTGTCAAAAAACTAGTGTTTGAACATCTTTTTAGATTTATAAGTGCATTTATAACTTTTCTTTGGCGAGGGACACTGGCGTTAATTTACACGCAGGGTCATCCTCCATGCTGAGGAGAAAGAGAGAGATCACCAACAGGATGAACAGGAAGAAGGTGTTTGGCACACTGACCTATTGATGTATATTTAGTGCAGGTGAAACTAGATTACAGCAACACACACGGAGTCCAAGGTGGAGATTAAAAAGCATTTGAAAGAGAAGAAGGGAGAGGGGTTTAGCAAGGGAGAGAGAGGAGAAGAGGGTGCATTATGGAGGCCAGAGCTTGGATCCAAAAATAGTCTCATCGTACAGGACATTATGCTGCAGCAAGAGGCTTTTGCAGCAATTTAAATTGTGATTGCATTCGTGCACGGCGATGTGACTAAATCATACTCTCAACATTGCTATAACCTGTGTTGTGTATGTTAATCGTCTGTGTTTCTGTCGCACACACACGCACACAAGCGCTTATTCCATCTGCTCTAATCTAGAAAAGCTGGCTGAGTTACATGCTTGAATTTGAGCTGTAAGCTCCTCCTTCTTTCCATGCTCTGTGTTCTAATTTGGCCATTGCTGTGGTTATGTAAGATTCAGGGTCAGGAGGTCAGTGACGTAGCAGGCAAACAGCGGATGGTTGGACGTGTTGCTTTGTTACAGCATGGATGACAGTGGGACATAATAATAATCCTGAGAAGTGAAACTCGGGAAGGAAACAATCAAGACTAACAAAACCACCTGAATAGGAGGAAAGGGAAGTTTACTGATCCGGACTGGAATAAATCAAAATGTCCTGCATATGGTCCCTGCATTTTCCTGCATTCTGTAAAACAATATATTACTGCCTTTCCGATGTATGCAAGGTTTTTCTTTTTTGTTATGAACTGTTTTGCAGCTGTGATCATCAAATAACCATGAACTGCAGAGAATAAGCATACATGTGCCCTGCACTAAAGACTACAGTGACATAATGCACTGATTTATGGTTAGACTGATTTTTTTTCATCTGCAGGACCAACGTGTCCACTGTGGAAAATAAAGACAGAGCTTCACCACACAGGAATGATGAGTAAGGGAGGGGTGTGGGAGCTCAGCGTTGCTCCACTAACCTACTTACCATAATCTCTTTCTTCTCCTCATTTCATAACTGTGCTCAAGTTACGTGATACTCTCGTCATCTTGCCCACGCTTGCAAATCAATGATTTTAATTAGTGCTGGTAATACTGCTGCAGTGTTTGTGTGGAGCTGGGGTTTTTTTTTTTTTTGTCAGGGTGTTTTTATGCACGCCTACTCAGCAAAAAAAAATAACGGCTGAAATAAAGAAGGACCCAGTGGAATATTGAGAACTTTAATGAAAATTAGCCTTTTGATAAAAGCTAGAAATTAAGGCAATTATGTTTAATGTTACTGAATTTAAAATGTTTCTCAAAACACAGAACATCTACACGATCACTTCAGATTTTTCCTCTTGCATTGCTTTAACACTATTATTTCTTTGCAAACACACACTTTTCTTCATCTAACATGAACCTTTTTGAGATATGCTTTTTTTTTTATTATTATTTAGATTTAATAGTTACATTTTGACATTGTTTTTCATCTTTCAAAGGCTTCTTTACTTCTGCTTATTGCATTTTTTTTTTAATATTTACAATGCTACAGAAGGAGAACCAAAACCACAAAGTAAACTATAGTATTATGGAGTACCAGCTTAATTACGATGTTTCCTTTCAGTGTTTGTATTATTCATTCAGTGAGTAAAGGCGTCAACCAATCAATAAACCAATTGTTCTGGCTTTGTTGGACTTGTACGTTCCGACATTAAAGTGACTAATGCTGATCTGCTATAACTAATTGACTTCCAGCTAAATTATTTTTAATATTTTATTATGAAACCATTGGGATAGCAGGTGAAAATGTTGGGATAACAGTTCTAAAACATGTATGCTAGGCTAATTGGATTCTATACATTGAAGTGAATACCTCTGTGAGTGTGAATGCCTGTTTATACAATGGAGGTGGATTAGCATCCTGTCCAAGGAGCGACGATGAGGAAATAAACAATATTTAACATATTGTCAGAGAAATACGATTTGGTGGAATAGCAGAAACAAACAAAAAAAAAAATATTACAGCAAGAGGAAGTATAAATACAAATATCATGGACCTGTAATCAACCATAGTTGGCAGTGCACACATTAATAAAAGCAGATTCCAGTAGGATAGCAGAAGTAAGATAGCAAATGGCTAATCAGTAATGACAGCAGTTCCATCATACGTAATCAAATGTATTATGTTAACGTTTGTGTTCCTTTTATCTAATGAAAAAAAGTCATTGTTGAATGTAATAATTGTGCGCTGGTTTTCAGGTTTTAAAAATTACAATTTTTTAGGGTAATGAAGAGATTTTGTCCTCCTGTTTAGCTTTACTAAGCATGTGTGCTGCACCTAGCTATTTGCATTTTATCTATTTAAGAATCTGTTATGCAGGAAGTTGTTCCAATAAACACTAAGTTGTGACACCAGAGTACATAAAAAAACTTGAATACAATATAAATACCCTCTTTATTCACTGAAAGTCTATATCCAGCCAATAGATATGTTAAGACAGGGTGATTTATGGGCTATAGGTTCTCATAGCATGGACCTATCGTAATTTTTGAAAAATGTGTGTCTATTTTATCATTCCCTTGTGGTTTTATATGGGAAAGCAGAGTTGGGGCCAGGTAGGACTATATGCAGATGTGCAGTCAGAAGGGGCACAGAACACAGGAGGGAGAGCCTTACCTTACATCATGACATGTAAAATACTTACAATGATAAGATAAAAAAATGAATTTGTCCACTTGACTATTCTATGAATTTGTCTTCAACACTTTTATGGTCAAAATCACACATTTCCTGTTCAAATCCACGGGAGAAGGAGGAGGGGAGGCAGGGAAAAGCTGTGCTTCACCTGCTACTGTGACGTTATTCTGTAACACACTGACTGAGCACCAGTCGGCACACGCCCATGCTTTATCGCTTTATATTAACAACATGTTGGATTACGCGTGTATCACACATGCTGACATTTTGTGAGTGTTTTTTTTTTTGCTATTGTATTATTGAACAGTATGGAATGAATTAATTTTTTTTTTTCTTTTCTTTTATAACCTTGTCTGCACATGCTATGGAAGGTCAAAACTACATAGTGCAATCTTTTTGCGACAGCTATGCATGTTTTATTATTGAAA
Source organism: Gouania willdenowi (assembly GCF_900634775.1). Lineage (NCBI taxonomy): Eukaryota > Metazoa > Chordata > Actinopteri > Blenniiformes > Gobiesocidae > Gouania > Gouania willdenowi. The sequence goes on along the minus strand of NC_041047.1, from coordinate 22,142,278 downwards.
TTAAACAAATACATTTATTTCATTGTGACCATCACCAGCCCTCCCTAAGGAAGGGTGAGAAAAACTGTATTAAAGGGAAGAATATAAAAAGAGAGGGCAGCGTTACACCCTGGTAAGGGAAAAAGGAACAGGGAAGATGGAGTTAGGGTGGGACAATAGAAGCAGTGACAGTTATTCAGCTATTTTGGTCGTCTGAAAGTAGAATGTGATGCTACTATTGCCGGGGTTTTCATGAGGTAAAAACGCAAGAATCCCAGACCACCTTCCAAAGTGAGAAACCCGGTGACGCTCCGCTGTCTCGCCACTGTGTAAACAGTATAGACGGCAAACTGCGGTTCTTGTCGCAAATAGATGACATCACAGGCACGCGCCAGTGCAGGTAAACAAAACACCAAAATAATGCTGTACAAGAGTCATGTCAGCAAGTGTCACGACTCCTATTAGAGGTGGGAGAAGGACAGAAGAAAACACTCCTTCACGTCCACAACATTTTTGATGGACCGGAGACGCAGTGGAGGGATTGAGAGGAAGTAGAGAAGAAGAAAGGTTCTACGTAGCCACCTAGCATGCACATTACATGGATAAATAAGGGAGTTTCACACACTTTAGCATTGCTGTGTGCACGTCTGAGGTCCAAGTCAGGAACTATAGACACTTCGTATTATAACTGTAAATATTGCAGACGATCAAGTTTATTCAATCATGGCAACCAAAATCGTGATCACGATTAAAATTTGATGAAGTGTTAATGTGCAGCCTAACCGCTACCCCCGCTTTGTAAGGCCCCCGCCAAAACCAGTCCACAGGCCAGCCAGTATCTACAATAGCACAATAAAATGGAATAAAAAAAGTAAAAGTACAAGAAAATAAGTGGTTCTTATTTACAAAAATGAAATAACGTTTAAAAAATGTCGCACATTTCAGCTTCTCTGTTGTACATAAATATATACATTTATGAACATGTACCTCACATCATGAACCTCACTGCACATCACTGGCATAGACATATATCATGCTTATTCATATCTATAGACAATATGGTGGAACTGTCTGTGATTGCATTCATTTTGCCATTTTTGGAGCAGAGATAGAAACACTTTCTTCTTCTTCTTTTTCTTTTTCTTCTTCTTTTTCTTTTTCTTCTTCTTCTTCTTCTTCGGGGTCCATGTTGTTGTCTCGTGGCGCCTCCATAAGCCCCCCTTTATTCCACAGTTCCCACGCCAACTGACACACTGCCACACTTTCCCACGCACGCGAGAGTCCTCCGAGCGCGCGCGAAGAGAAAAGAGGGAGGGGGTGAAATCTCGCGCGCGTAAGCTCACGGGGCACGCGGCGGGCGGAGGATCATGTGTAGTCCACGCGCTGAAACTGGGTTAGAGCGAGACGCTGAGCAGCAGCAGAAGAGAGAAGAAGCTCCAGCACTTCACTGGTCCACTCTGAGCTAGTGAACACTCAGCTTTTTATCCTCCTAGCTTTGGTCAAACACAGATAAATAAAACCCATGTGAGGATTTGTTCTGACTTTTTTCCACCGGGCTCCACTTTTTGGGGCGAATAAAAGTCCACGTCGTGTCCAGCGCGTCTCTGCTTTAACCCAACAACAGAGTTTTATGACACGAAGGAAAAGACTTTATCGTCAACATGAGAGGTAAGTTTATAGAAACATTACGGTAGCATTTGGTGTATTTTAGTGGTTACAAGTTTGCACTTGAGTGCTTCGGACGTGAAATACTTAAAGTGTGGACTTATTGAATTCCTCTGAAATAGAAAAAATGGCAGTGGAATTAATCAAACTTGATGCAGAATGTGAGCCTGTGTATGATATTGCACAAAGTTTTGGAATGTTTTCTATAAAGACTGTTTTATTTATTTATTATTATTATTATTACATATTTAGTTAAACATGTATGTTCAAGTTTTGTCGTATTGGTGTGAGTTCTGAGAAATGCGATGCAGCCGCGACCGGGAGCTTTATTTTCGCCGGTGGGAGAATGGTTATGTAAGAGAGAGAGAGGAGGGGGGGGGGGGGGGGGTCATTTGCTGTCAATAAAGAAAAGCTGCAAACAGACGTATTTCCATTCAACAAGTATAGTTTGATTTGTAATTATTCCCTATGTAAATGGACTTGATTTTATATAGCGCTTTATCACCACACTGAAGCAGTCTCAAAGCGCTTTACATATCAGCTCATTCACCCAATCACTTTCACGTTCAGTGTCTTGCCCAAGGACACTTCGACACATAGTCAGGTACTGGGATCGAACCCCCCAGCCTCTCGATCAGAAGGCGACCCACTACCACCTGAGCCACGGTCGCCCTAAGTCCTATGTCACATTTACCCTAAATACAATCTACATCTGTTAATCATTTTTAGTTTTCTCTGTTGGATGTTCAGAGTTTGTATTTAATTGTTGTGTATTTGCCAATCTTTCGACTTTAGTTTTTTTTTTTTTTTTTTTTTTTTGGCATGTGTTTGTTTTTCAGGATAAAAGCAAATGTGATGGTGGTGGTCTGTGGGATGGGGTGAAGGGTTGATATAGAAAAGAGGAGGTGCACCATTGACCTACTTCTGTCATTGGAGATTACAGCCCCGTTTGTGTGCACAGAGGACAAAGTCCACCGTCATCACTGATGAGTTGGCACAGAGCTGCTGTTAGATGTTAGATGGAGCAGAAAAGCAGCCATGGCTTCATTAAAATTACTACTGTTGACACTATTATTGGGCAAAATTATTATATTCCTTATGTGTATTGGTTTTAATATTTTTGAACACATTGTGTGTGTTTGTCACCACGGTGATGCCACGCCTCACTGTGTGGTAACAAGCAGGATATGGGCACAGCAAGCCTGCATTTGAATCTGAAGCTCAGCAGGGATCTGTTAAGCTCATCGTCCTCTGCCATCTAAGGTTACTTTGGTCAACAGAAGTGAACCGCTCCAGTTCAGCTCCAGTAGAGCACAGACAGATGGACTGGAAATTGTTGGATTACTGGTTATTAAAATAATTTCTTTCATCCGCCTCTGGGGTTTTTTCATTTTTTTTTTTTTTTTTAAACCTACTGTATAATTTAAAAGCTTAATGTCTAGACATTAAATGCAGAAACCGACTCTAAAACGACAGAAAACAAAAACAACATGACACAAAATGACATAAAGGTACAAAAGGACAACACAAACACGTGGAAAAAACCTCCAGAAATGACAAAAATACACAAGATGACTCCCAAAACACATTAGATGACTACAATAATACATGAAAATAACATAAACATACAAAACAACAACAATAATACACTAAAATATTCAAAATGACAAGAAAAATATACAGAACAGAAACACACAACAAGAAAAACATACCAAAGTGACTCCAAAAAACATATAGATGACATAATGTGACCGTCAGATTAGAAAACATTAGAAAAAACATGAAAATTACAAAAATGCACAACATTTCGTGCAAAACTCATTAGACATCTACAAAAATAACACAAAAGCATACAAAACAACACAGAAAATACACCCACATGTCAAGAAAAATATACAGCACAAAAACACACAACAAGAAAATTACACAAAAATGACTCCAAAAATAACATATAAAATGACATAATGTGGCCCTCAGATTAGATAATCACATTATTCTGCCCCATGCTATTATATAAATTGCATGTCCCTTGTCTATCTCCATTGTGTCTAATAATCTCTTGGTTAAAGTTACATTAATGATGCAGCTTGAAGCATAATTAGACAGCTTTTGGTTCACTGTTTTTGTGGCTTTTTTTAATCTCTAATAGTGTGCAGAGCTGCGTGTGCACAGGCCCGTGATGCAGATCAGTTGTTTTAGGATCTAAAGCATTGAGGCTGCAGATAGGAATAGCATCTCCCTGGTCTCCAAGGACATCGCCGTGCTGAGCTCAGCCTCAGAACCATTATCTGTCCTGGGGAAGTTGACGGCAAGTTACGCTTTGTGTGTCAAGATGCCCTTTTTCACTCTGATAGCTGCGTGCTCGGTTCCTGACCCTGTATCTAAAAGTTTGCACTCTACATACAACCTGTACGATGGTCAGCAATTAATAGAAATACTGACAATGATGGGGACTTTTTTTTTTTGGATTGCCGCGCAAAACGGTCATTACTTTAAAATAAATATGACATTTTTTGTCCCTTATCATTTATCGAGGCGTATTCATACAAAGTGTCCTTTTGACACGTCATATCTTTTTCTGCACGGATAAGGGTCAGCGACATTTAAGCCGGTGTAAATGCATTTTTTCTTCAAGGTGATTTTGATTGCTGCACCAAAAGACGACAGTTTTTTTTTTGCTTTTTTTAATTAAAGATTTTTCCCTAAATTCTGCATCAGGTGTTGCTCTTGTAGCAGTGGCTCACTTTGGTTTGATCTTGGAGCAACACGCATGGTTTCAGGAAAGCACTTCATCATTTTTTTAATCACACTGACATAGTCTGAATTAAATCAGGTTTCTCAGCAGACACTGGGCTGTTGTTCTGCATTTATTACAAATGATCAGAAATGCAGTAAAATGGTGCTTTGATATGCATTCTTTAAAAATTTTTTTTTAAAAAGTCCACACAAAAATGTTGACACTTAGTTTTAGAATGTAACTTAAAGATTTAAGTCAGGTCTGAGACATACAATGTGTGCACATTTACATGTATTTTGTGACATTTGTGGTAATGTCAGAAATTGTTGTGCAGGAGGAAGACTTCATTTTATTTTAAATGCCTTGCATTACAGTCAGAGCACAATGCATTATCTGTGCTGCCTAGGTAGGTCAGTGAGTGGGAACCCATTATTACATATCATAAAGTGAAGCTATATAGAAACCAGTTGCTATGGGAGGCCTTGCTCTGGACGGTATGTGAGAATCTTGGAAAGCACCTTATGGAAATCTTGGACCACAGGCTTGACTGTGTGTTATTTAATATTACTGTTGCTAATTTATCTTGACAGGATAAACTGTATGGTAGTTATATATCCACTATCTGTGAGGCTCCAGATGGGAGCTGGGATGTAGGTTGAGTATCTTGTATGTCAGGTAAATGCAAGGTAAATAGGACATTGGACTGTGTTTGATTAGCTGTGATGAGGGAACAAAGTCTCCCAGGCTGTGAGTTTACAGTCCCGCTGCTGTAGAAAATGCTGACCTATAGCCAGCGAGCTGATTGGATGACTGAGTGACAGACAGGACTGTTACGTTACCCCATGAACTCACGGGACACTTTATTAGCTTGTGCTTTCTGATGCAACCTCTGTGCCCACACAAAGGTGACAGCTAGGTTATTAGAAACCATCAGAATCCAGACGGTTGCTCAAATTAAATCTCTGTCCAGTGTGACATTTTCCTAGACCATTGTTTCCCAACCAGGGGTACGCGTACCCCTAGGGGTACGTGGAAAAATTAAGAATTTATTTCCAAGATAATAAAAAAATATTCTCAGTCATTTCATAAGTTCGTCAATAAAATGGTACGTGTGCGCAGTGACTTGTTTTTAAAGTTTAAATGCCTGTTTAAAGGGGACATTTTGTGGTAAATGTCATAAAAGTTATATATAACACAGGCAGGTTAATTATTTGTTTTGTATTTATTTATATTACTTTTTTTTTTTTCTAATTTCAACTTCATTATTCTTCTTTAATAACAATATAATCATAATATATTAGTATTAATAATACAAATGTTTACTATAATATAATTTCTTATATTTATCATTTTTATTGCCTTGAAGGCAACGTGATTTTATGTTTAATTTGAGTTAAATAAGAAGATAATGCCTGAATATTAATTGTTCAGTTTAAGAAGATGAAATAAAATGACTTGCGTTAAATATTCAGTTATGTTCTACTTTTGGAGAATCATGAACATGTATGAGAGAGGGGGTACTCATGGTATGACAAAAAGGCTCAAGGGGTATACAAGACAGGAAAGGTTGGGAACCACTGACTAGACTGTACAAGCACACGTACATTCATCAGTTAAGTTAAAGGACTATTTCTCTTCTTTTCTGAATTTTTCTTGGAAGATGGATTAGTGCTTTTTTTTCCACCACTAATGCTGCACTGCAACACACAAAGGGAAGAAATCAGAAGCAGCCTATTTGGAAAACACATTAAATGTATTACAAGATTTTTTTTTTTTTTTTTTTACTGTGGAACAATATACTTGACTACAGTGTTGTGTACGTTTATTACCTAACAGACCAGACGGGCCCAAGCAATTTCACGGCACAACTGTCCTCAAGTAAAAATAGATTTATGGTGCCGCAGCTGAAATTTCACTCAAATACTTTACATGCTGCAACAAGTTATGAGATACCATTAGCAATGTTCTACTGGTACTTATAGCCTACTGTCCTTGTAGTTTACGATACATGTATGTTTCTCTAACTCTATCCAGATGTTGCACAGATTGTAAAATCCCCTGCCAAGCTGTTTTCTCCACTCAATAATCAAGTGTTACTGATTTGGGGGAGTTTTGGATTTCATCCTTTATTTATTTACAATTTGAGTACGGCTTAGTTCCACCTTAAATCTGCACGAAACCCGATTGTGTTCCTTGTGAGGTTGCCAGCTACAAGCACTTCCCTGTTTGCTGAATGGGAAACTGTGTCAGTGGAGCAGTTTCTGCTTTGCTGGGTCTGACTGTGCCACTCAGCTGACGGGCGGGTGAGGCAGCGAGTTGCAGGCAAAGCCTCTTTCTCGTAAGCCAATGGGAGTGCCAGCGGATGAGGACGGATCACGGCGCTGTTGCCAGGACAACCACCTCTGAATGAGTGTGTGTTCGTGGAATGCGGCCAGACTGTGGTTATATAACAGGCTGAAGGGCGGGGAGTGAGGCGCTAAAGGGGGAGACGATAAACGGAGCAACAGAGATTTCCATTACCATTTATTTATTTATATCTCACCCTTAAGCCTGCAAAATCTCTTTAACTGAAATTCCTGATGTGCCCACTTCACCCAAGTGAAGATTTTTATTTTATGATTTTTTTGTTTGCGTCAGTTTGTGACACATGACACGTCGCTTCCCCCGCACCATGACTCATGTGATTGGTCAGTTGTGAGTTTGTTCATAAAAGAAGAGAAGAAGAAGAAGAGAAAAAAAGCAATTTTCTGAAGTGCAGTGAAGACCAGCTAAACCAATTCTTGTGATTTACAGTACACTTAATGTTCTGTTGCTCAACAGAAAAGGGTTTAGTACACCCTGGAGCCTGAGACAAATCAAATTGTGCTCAAAGACTGTTTTTTGTAGCGTCTAATCAAAATCCTGTGAGTGTTCACTTCACACACAGTAGTGCTATACTTTTGTTAACCTGCAAACATTTGTTGATTCCTGCAGGATAAGTGATAGTGTGAGGGAGGGAGAGAGAGCTGTGAAACTTTATAACCCTGGGCCTCAGCTAATGCAATTGACCTGCTATTCTGGGCTTGAGGAGGCCCAGCTACTTAGATAAACAACATAATGAAAAGAACAGGCTGTTCTCAGTAAGAAGGCTCAGGCTTCCACATCCAACACAAGGTGTATAATGCATAGTCTTCTACACTGTTTCCTTTGTGTTCCTGACACTTCTCTTGTTTCCTCACTGTCTGGTAACACTATCGGACTCATTCTCATTATCCCTCTTTGCTAAGTTTCAAAAAGTGCAATGCTTTTTGACGGCGGTAAAATTAAGCTTCGCATTTTAGCTGCTGACTAAGCATCTCAGTTGACGCCTGTTCACTGTACTGTGGAATCTCCGGCATCCAGTGTTACCCATCACTCATTTATGGGAGTTCTACAGCTGCATAAAGTGGAGGTGCTGTAGTCTGAAATAATCAGAAGGCCATTCTAACGCAGATATAGAACAACACTGTAAGGTAGCAATTAGGAATGTCTTGATATAACTTTTTCATTTCTGATATGATACCAATATTGCAGCCTTGCGTGTCGGCTGCTACCAATATTGATCTGATATCAGCATGAATCATACATACTTTTTTTTTTCCTTCTTCTTCTTTAATAAAAAAATCATAATTGCTTTTGTAGTGAAAAACGGATCCATTTATTATTAACCAATTGGTTACATACATTTTAACCTTCAACATAATATCTACAGTATTTTAAAATTAATGTAACCTCAATCTTCATGCTGATATCGGATCATTTATTGGTATCGGCCGATATGCAAGGCTGCAATATCGGTATCATGTCTGAAATAAAAAAGTTGTTTTGTGACATCCCTATACGGGAACCCTTGTCACTCTAGTTGTGATGTTTCTATTACTAGAGGCCTATAAAGTGCCTTTAAGCTGTATACAAGCCTAACAAGAACAAACCCAATACTCATTACATACCTGTGGGCTGAGTTTGAAACTGATCCCTAATTGGGTTGTAATATTTGGCAAGGAACAGCCAAGCCACCCCCCACACCGTTTTTCAAAGGGTTGCACTGCTGTCTCCTTACATCAAAAACGCATTTATTTATTTATTTATTTATTTTAATAAATCCTCCAAAATTGAAGTCTTTGTATGTCTTTTGTTGGACTTTAGGTTCAAAACTGTGTGTGTGTGTGTGTGTGTGTGTTAAACACTTTAATTTTCCTTTCTATAATTGGTCAATAGGTAATTCAATCTTTATTAATGTTTGATCATTTCACTTGACTCACGCATTTTTTGTGTTTTTTCTATCTTACAGCTCAAATAGAAGTAATTCCCTGTAAAATCTGTGGGGACAAGTCATCAGGAATCCACTATGGTGTCATTACCTGTGAGGGATGCAAGGTGAGCTATTGATCATCTCTTAGTCATATGGTAAACATTAAAAAACAACGCAAACTGCTTATCGATAAGAAAGTATCATTCATTCATTGCACCTGTAGGTCCTTTGTTTATAAGTGCAGCCATCATTAGATGTTCGTCTGATTGTCTCAACATTTTTGTGTTGCAGGGTTTCTTTCGCCGCAGCCAGCAAAACAATGCGATGTACTCCTGCTCAAGACAGAGGAACTGCCTCATCGACCGGACCAACCGTAACCGTTGTCAGCACTGCAGGCTGCAGAAGTGTCTCGCGCTTGGAATGAGTCGCGATGGTAAGTTTAGCATGTAGCTATATTGAACTAGCTAATAATATAGTCACCTTATGCCATAGGTGAAGTTTGAGATTCTTTCCGGGGGGAGGCAAAAGAAAAAGTGCAATGAAATATATAGAATGTTTTGAGATTCGCGCCAACCACAAGGTGTTAAACATATTCAATAATGTGAAAATGATTAGTAACATAATTAATAAAGTTGATGACAAAAATTTGCATTAATGTTAAAATCAGGTGTGCTGCCAATTTCTGATTCATTTTTGCTGCAGTACCATACATGACCATCTGGGCGCAGTGTCGCTTCACCATTTACACTATTAAGAAGATTTGCGCAATAGAAGAAGAACCAACCTAAAGTATCATAAGTTTGGCAATGTTTCACTGAAAACTTATACTACAAAAAACATGTTACACAATCTACAACAAATTAATTCATATATTTTGTACATTCAAATTTGGGAAAATTGCACAAACTCTGCTTATGCTTCTTGTCATTTTCTATTGTTCATTGTTTCTAGTAATCCTTGTTTCACTGTCAACAAATAATTTTATTAATGTATGATGTTTGTTTTGGACATTGCAGCTGTAAAATTTGGACGGATGTCAAAAAAGCAGCGGGACAGCCTGTACGCTGAGGTCCAGAAACACCAGCAAACACAGGAGTGTGCTCTTGCCAATGCCCGCGAAGGCAACGGCGACCTGGTGGACCACGGCCGCACCTACAGAAGAGGCTCTGGCGCCACGCTCAGCGACCTGGACGACATCACTACGCTACCGGAAGGTTTGCTCTTCGACCTACCGCTAACACCGGAAGACGCAGGCAGCGACTACTGTAACCTGGACATGCTGGGTGGAAGTGGAGGCAGCAGCTCGTCCTCTCAGAGCTCTCCAGAACAAACCAACTTTGACTTTGTCGACGCCAACCAAAGCATTAAGCACGAGTACCAGCTGCTGCATGATTCTGGACTCTTCTCACATGCTATTCTAAACCCAGTGCCGGAGGGCTGCTCTCTCCTCGACATCGGTCAGTATTATTTACCCATACTTTAGTTTTGAACTTGATGCACCAAAGCTATATTTAAAAAAAAACATATTTTCTCTGTTTAGAACGTATGACCCAGAGTGTGTTGAAGTCCTATGTTGAGACAAGCCAGTACAGCACAGATGAGCTGAAGAGACTGGCTTGGACGTTGTATAGCCCAGAGGAGACTCGAGTTTTCCAGATGAAGGTAAATAAAGCAGAATGATAAACCATGAAAATTAAAAACCAAAAAAAACAAAACCAAAAAATAACCAGAGCAAAAATGTTAACTGAAGTAAGGCTGCACAATTTTAGCTCTAAACAAAATCCCAAATTTTTACTTTGAAAATGTGATTTTCAATTCCATGTTTGATTTTTTTTTTTTCATTAAAAAAAAAAAAAAAAAAAATGAAATTGGAATCGAAAATCGATTGCAATAATTAAATCCGGTATTTTTTATTTTTTCAAATTAAAAAAAAGACTGGATTTAATTAGTATTTTTTTTTCATTATTATTATTGAAAAAGTGAAAACAAATTTCCATATTGGGAATAAAGTGCAACTGCAAAGCTTTAACAAACAATGTTAAATCCCCTGTGGGTTTGATAAAATGACAACCTACCTCACCAAATATCAATCCCTCAGCTTTTTTAAAAAGAGAACCTTGCATTAGGAAAAAAAAAACCTAAAACAAAATTCACATTTAAAAAAGAAGAGGTATTAGCGGGGGTCTGTCTCGTTAAACATGTGTTTGAAACCAGTTTTCCAACAGAATGTAAAGAAAAAGAGACTCTTGCTATGCTTACACATGATTAAACGGGAAAATTGATTTTCCGATTTTGACTTTATAAAAATCCCCCTTAATAAATAATCACATTTTATATGGATTACCCGTGCAGCCTTAAACTGAAGTAAATGATCTGTGTATGATGAATTTATTTTGGATTGTATCTTGGTGTGTGTTTCACAGTCTATTTCTGTGTGTCTCTTTTTCATTCAGTCAGCAGAGGTGATGTGGCAACAGTGTGCCCTCCACATCACCAACGCAATCCAGTATGTTGTGGAGTTTGCCAAGCGCATCTCTGGCTTCATGGACCTCTGTCAGAACGATCAGATTATCCTGCTCAAAGCAGGTCAGTGCATGACATGACCAAACGCTTGCACATACACAGCAACACACACAGACACACACAAACGCCGCCCAGGGGCTAAAAATCATCCTGGCACATTTTGTTCAGGCACTGCTATGCGCGTTACTCTGCTAGCCTGTAGCTGGGTTAAAGATAGCTGCTGTCATATGAACAGTATATTACTCCTCAATAATGGCTTACTTCAAAGCACTTCAACATCACATGTTTGCCATGAGGCTTAAAAATGTTTGTGGGTAATTACCTTCAAAGGATTTGCCATTTTTATGTCATTGTTCAGCTTCTTCTGTGGAGAATTCAATTTCACTCCACGCAGTGTAACTGATCATTCATTTGTAAATAAACTGAGGACTTCCGTGTGCGGTCAATAAAATCCTCTAAACTACTAATAATCAGCTTAAAGCAGAAAAAGAGGTGATCTGCTGTGTACAAAGAACCTGGATTTAGAAAATATTTATTTGAGTTGTGCTCGTGTTTGATCATGAACCTAATTATTCTGTTGATTACTCAGTATCCAGTTACACAGCTTAGAATATGAAGCTATTGTTTATTCCAGCAAAAGCACTCTGTATACATGCGTGTCATCGTAACACACATTTGTGCCAATTTGTTTCCGTTTTCTGTTAAACAGCATCTTGGAAGTTTTGTTTTTCTTTAACAGTCATCTTTGTGTTCGTCTACAGGCTGCATGGATGTTCTTCTGATCCGTATGTGTCGGGCCTACAACCCCATCAATAACACGTCGCTCTTTGATGGAAAGTTTGCCTCTGCTCAGCTCTTCAAAGCTCTCGGTAAATGAAATCATCATCTTTCTTCCTGCCTTCAGCTTGTTTTGTCTTTCTCTATATGTGCAAGAGTTAAAGACTCCTTCCCGTGTCCTGTTTGTCAAATTTTTATATTTTCTCTTTACATTTTGTTTCTCCAACAAGGCTGTGACGACCTGGTGAACGCAGTCTTTGACCTGGCCAAGAGCCTGAGCCGTATCCAGATGTCTGAGGAGGAGATGGCTTTGTTCAGCGCCGCCGTGCTGCTGTCCCCAGGTTAGATAACGCGCTTCTTAGCTGAATGACAAGTTGATAAGAACTAAACTGGTCAAACCAGTAAGTCATACATCCAGGAAACGGCAAACAACATTTACCAGCACTCCCTAATACCTATTGAACTTGTTTAGAATAAAATGTAGAAATGTATGTTTGATGTAGAGCAGCTGAGTCAGGACATTTTTTCATCACTTTTTTGATTAAATGCAATTCATGTATAAAGGGGATATTTTTGCAATTTTTAAAAATCCAAATTACCTAAATATTAATACTTAGCATGCCAAGGTGATTGTTTTCTCAATTTTAAGTCATCGACTAGATCAGGGGTTCTTAACTTTGGGGTCAGGACCCCATTTGGGGTTGCGAGACACTGGAAGGGGGTTGCCAGATGCCTTCGAGAAACTAGGAATATTTTGTTAACAATTTGAGCCTATTCTTTGCTTATTTTTAGAATTTTTCTGCAACTACACCAAACTTGCTATATTTTAACCTTTTTTCATCACTTATTCTTGCCATACTTTTGCTCTTTTTAATGCATTTCTGCTACATTATTCCCATTTTTGAAACTTCTCCTGCAGATTTCAATGCTTTTTCTGCACATTTTTTCCACTTTCAAGACACTTTTGGCACTTTCCACCACCTAAGGTTGCATTGGTTGATCCATGTCACATTTCACCTCTTTTCACCATATTTCGTGCTTATTTTTTCCAATTTAACCACATTCACACTGTGTCATGCCCATTATTTGCCAGTTTAAACTAATTCTTTCTACTAATTGTTCCAATATTGACACTTTGAACCCTTTTTTTTTTTAGCACTTTTTCGGTCCGTTTTCGGTAACTCTAATTTGCAACTTTTAACCAATTTCTATGGTTTTTAAAATCCCATTTCACCACCTTTTTAACCAATTTTTGTCATTTTTAACCCATTTTATTTCTGATTTAACCAAGGATTTACATCTTTAAAATGACTATACAGTACACCATGGAGCAAATTGACTATTATTTAAATGTTCATGTCTGTGTTCAACAACCTTCAGGCACCTTAATTTTGTGGGTTGCAGGCTGAAAAGGTTGAGAACCACTGAACTAGATAATCACTTTTAGGTCTAAAAAAACATTTTAAATGAAGTAGGTATGACAAAAACTTTACAACAGTACCAGGAGTTATTTGCAACTTGCTACATTGCGTTCTGAACTTAGATTGGGTGTGCACTGTTAACCATTGCTCATTAAACCAGTGGCTGGCACATAGGCAGTACATATTGTGCTTTAATTGTGAGTCAGCTGTATGCCAAATGTTTCCACTGCGTCCCTGTTCTGATTGTGTGAGTATCAATGCAATAAAAACCTCATGTCTTTTGGTGTAATTAATCCTCTGCGTTCCTTTACAGACCGACCGTGGCTGACCGACGTGCATAAGGTGCAGAAGTTGCAGGAAAAAGTCTATGTTGCTCTGCAGCGCTGCTTACAAAAACATGGAGCTCCAGAGGAAAAGCTTGCAAAGGTAAATGCATGCTGTTGCTGTTTCAAGTACAAACACTGCGGGGCGCTGTTGGCGTTACTGCACTAGTTATGACAGTTGCATAACTACGTTTTTGCATTTTCTCTTTCAGATGGTGTCCAAACTTCCCATAATGAAGTCCATTTGCAACCTCCACATCGACAAGTTGGAGTTTTTCCGCCTGGTTCATCCTGAGACAGCATTCACCTTCCCTCCTCTTTATAGGGAAGTTTTTGGCAGTGAATTAACGTTCCCGGACTCCACAGAAGGCTAGTGTCATTTACCTGATGTGTAATTCTTCAAGTTATTAAACAACGAGGGGTAGGAAGAGGAGGAAGAGAGAAAAGTGGCATCCAGCTGAAACTAAACCAGCCAGCAGTGACAATCCTGATCGCTACACTTTAGCATAGACTCCTCCTCTACCCTCTGAACTCCCAACCATGTGGAGTAGCTTACCCTGCCCTGCAAGCCAGCCCTTGCAAACTACTACACTGTAGGAACTGCTGCTTGGTAAGGGTGTGTGTTGGAATTCTTCTTAACGGAGTTAGAAGAATGCTTTAGATGTAGCCTACAACATTTGTACAAAATATTTTTCTATGGGATGACAGTTAACCTCTCATTTAGTTGAAATCCTTTAGAAAATAGTTCTAACAGCTCCTGTAAGCTATTGTTGTTGAATGTACCCCCAGTTTTCCCTTTTACCATTCAGCACAGCGAGCCCTAAGGCTCCCATGTAGAATGTATATATACTTAAGATCCTCACCAGCTCTGTGGAGATTTGAAGTAAACGATGGCTGTTTGTTGGTATTAACTCAGTATTTTTCAGTAGCACCCACATATTGCAGTTTTGTGTAACATGTGAACAAACTGTTGAAAGGGACCATGATCAAACTCAAAGTAAGACTAGGTTTCTCACGTGTATTCATCATGCCGCAGGTGTTCCGTTTCTGCAGCCAATGCGTCCACATGCACACACAGCACAAGATGGAGCACTTACGCTGACTTTGTAGGTTTTTTTTCTTCTTCTTTTTTTTTTTACTAGCACACCCACAGATGCTGATGTGAGCTTTTTTTTGTGTGTATGAATGCAATCAATGACCTCAGTCCTAGTAACTTTACCCTTTACAAATGCCACGCATAGTGAGATGAAAGAAAGGAAGATGTCCACATTTCTTTATATTATATATTCAAAACAAGGAAGACGGAGGATTGTACCATTGTGCTCAGGTTTCTTAAATAGATGTGCCTGTCCACATTGGAAAGATAGCAGTTAGATTTAGGTGTAAAAAAAAGAAAGAAAATTCAGAATAAGTAGCACTTTCAAGCCCTTGTTGGAACCAAAAGTGACCTGTTTGGCACAAGTTTAAACTGCCACCTATGAAACATTGGTCACAGTACTGGTAGTCTACAATGCTGGGCTGCCATGGCACTGGGAGGCACCACTGTGAGGTGTTAGTAAGTGTGTCTTCCTGCTTCACCATCTGCTTTTGTTGCAGATGATAGGCAGGAGAATAGATAGACAGGTGGATGGATGATTGTGTTTTAAAGCTTCTGAAACATTAGTGATAAAGGATTTACTCTCACTGCTCCAGTGTCGGGCAGATTACGTGGCAGCCATTGTGTCCTGTGACTAGTTCTCCCACCGCTCCCATACTACCTCACCCACCTCACGCTCCACATAGCACAGAAACGGTTTGGCGCTCTGCTACCTACTACCTACCTGAGTTTGTATTTACACTCTCATGCTGCAAGGATGGGTTTGTTTATAAAATCCTGGATCCTAAGAACATCCTTTCTGACTTTAGGTTCTGCCTTTTGGTCCAGGAAGTTCTATAGTCTCTAAAAAAAAAAAACGGATGAAAGCGTAATCTTTGATATAGCCTTGGAATTTTGTGAGCCCCCATTTTTTTCTTTTCTTCTGAGCAGTAATTTATTAAACACATCAAAGTTGTGTCTAATTTAAGCATTCAAGACAATCACATGAAAGAGGTAGGTTTTTAGTTGTAATAAGCTACATTTGCTTCACACTGCTGGGTCAGTGTTTGC
Organism: Gouania willdenowi; assembly: GCF_900634775.1. Lineage (NCBI taxonomy): Eukaryota > Metazoa > Chordata > Actinopteri > Blenniiformes > Gobiesocidae > Gouania > Gouania willdenowi. Next base: position 22,126,437 of record NC_041047.1, on the reverse strand, counting down.
AATACACCAATAGTATGAAGGGGTCAAACCTTTTGTCTTGGTACTAAAGACGGTGGCATTTTGGGATTGTGCAATATTGTCTTTCCCATTGTTCTCAGCATGCTGGGCCTTTTTTTTTTTTTTTTTTTCCATGGACTGGGTGTTTTCCTTTTGTGTTTTTTTTCCTATGCACTCCAGTACAGTTCAGCTCACAGCACAATAAGTTATACAACACATACATTAGGATTACATAAAGTCTGTGCAGATCACCTGAAATGGCCCGGTGGCGTTTTTAAAGATTGTAACAGAGTGCAATCCTTTGTGTGCAGAGCCTCAGAATGTTTGACTGGTAGATTTCCATAGGTTCACTTTAGATGTGCACTTACATGTTGTTTCAGAGTCACTCAGGGAGATTAGCTGGGCTCTCTGTCCTACAGTGTCTGCAGTTATGCACCAACATAGAAGTCCTTTGAACCTCGAACACTGTGTACAGTACATGTTCTCGTGAATGTTTTAATGACAAAAGTATCAAAGATTTCCCCCCCTTATATTTTATCATTTACTGCAATTGAGTTTGAGTCATAGATTAAATAGGATATAAAAGCTAAATATAAAAAGATGGATTATAATCTCTGAATATTCTCATTGTTGGTTTTGTTGTGATCTTTTGTCGCATAATTGTCATCCATATATGTACCATTTTATTTTCTCATCAGTTTAGTGTTTGTTTTTTTGTCCTGGAGAGTTGAAATTCTATTTTTTTTTTTTTTTTTAAAGAGCGTTTTTAAATATGTCTCCCTAAAATGTCCTTTTTTTGTCACTGTTTTTCCGTTTATTTTCACTCTATTTTAATATTGTTGTCATTGAATCAATATAAATTTTAATATGAAATGATTTATGTCATGGATATAAAGCCTATGCGGTTTTAACACTGAAGTGTTATTGCACAATGGTGAAACTAAATGTGGATCGAAGAATGTACGTAATAAAGGTCTTTTTACAACAAAATGAAAATGGTTGTCATGTCTGTTCAGTTTCTCAGAACTCAGACACTTCACATTGCATATTTACAAAAGAAAAAAAAACTAAATATTAACACACAGGCGAGTGAAAAATTGATGTGCAAAAGCTTCAGTCGCAATCAGAGCTTTGAGATGATGAAAATCACTATGACTGGTTCTTAACTGCTCTGATCTTTGGACCTGACATCACTGCTTGTTCACAAAGCACTACCCAGATAAAAGGCATTTTACATTCTCAAATCATTGAATCAATGGTTGTTGCATTTAAAATATCACAGAACTGTACAGCAAACATAGTTAAAAGATAACCAAAACAACTACAATGTGGTTACATTAGAGAGTTTACACAGAAAAAACAAAGTAACACTTAAATTAAAAGCATTTTAAATGGTATATTTTGAAATAATTTTACTAAACATAATTTATAAATAAAACTGGTACATATTTACAACATCTACTTTCAGAAGGCATTGGTTTGAATGCCTTCAAAAACTAACTGTATTTATTTATTTTATTATCAGTGAATATTGATAATGTGATCCTCTAATCCAGGGATGTCAAACTCACAGGGGCCAAATATGGACCAGTTTGACCTTAAGTGGGCCACAGACTTTAGTTTGGAAAAAGCAAATTCAACATTAATGTGCCCTGGTTTGCACTTCCACGCATTTATGACATATACATGGTAAAGTACGTGCCTGATTTTGAGGAAAATTTGTGTAATTAATTTGAGATTGATGATATAACAACTGCAAATATTGTGGATTTTAAATGATTTTTAGTATTTGGAGGATCTGGAATGATCTACAACTTATTTAGTTGGTCGATTACGACATGATTTTTGTTATTTTTAGCATTTTTACTTTCTCAAGCAGGCTGAATTTGATGCTCTAAATGGCAGTATTTGCACCCCGGACCTTGAGTTTGACACATATGTGTTCAAATTAATAAATAAGACAATAGTCTTATTTATTAATTTATTTACATAAGCAAGGTTACCAATTAAAGAAAGAAGAAACAGCTCACTGAACTGAAAAAAACCCTTACAATTTAAACCAAGATTAAATAACACATATGTATTGACAAGAAAATCGATTATTTTAGAATTAAGTCTCTCATTATATTTGTTCACTTAAAAAAAAAAGAACAAAATTCTATTAATTGTCCTCAAAATGCATCATATCTGTTTTAGAAGTCAACCATTTACAGAAATACTTTTATTATATCAAAATCATTGTAATCATATTATTAAAAATGTATATTTTCTTGTATATTCTGTATATACCTTGAAATATGTATATAATCACTGCTTATTCTAATTCTATAGTTTTTATCATTTCTGATCATCTCACGCCTGTGTGTACTGGGACCAAGACTGACACTGTATTCTTTGTGTTAATTTCTCACCTTCTCTCTCAAGTAGTGTTATCGCGTACCCTTAGGGGTACTCGTACCCCCATTTGAGAAACACTGAGCTATGATGTGATGCATTTCAGAATCAGAATCGGAAAAGTTTATTTTGCCAAGTACAGTTTTAAAAAACAGCACAGGGAATTTGACAGGGTAGTCAGAACAGAAAAACCAAACACAAGCCAGTAACAGTAATGATAGGTATAAAGGATAGATAGAGGATCAGGATGAAGGATAAATTATTTCTTTTTTACTTTTAACTTTTTTTTTCCGAAGAAAAAACTAAAAATATATTTAAAAATATATATATATATATATAAATATATCAACATATACGATTGTTGTCTGGTCATTTCATTTTTTATAGTTTCACAATCCGTTAAGCATTTTAAAACAAAAAAAACAAAACAAAAAAAATGTAATTTACTAGTAGAAATATAACAAATTACTTTACACTTTAAAAAACAAAAAAATTACTTAATTAGAAATGAGAAATATTAGTATATTTCTAATTACTGAATTAGAAATATACTAAGTATTTGTAATCTGTTACTTTCACCTCTGATGGTGTATTTCCTTACTCTAACCAGCAGGTGGCACTGTTGACCAGTTTAAAGTGGAAGGCCAGTATCTTGTGTCTTAACTCTACAAAAGTGTTTCTATAAAGTGACTACCGCACATTTCCTGCTCACACGTCAGCTATAAAGTGTTTTCTTTCTCAGTTTAATAAAACTCCCCGCAGGTTGTGGGTGTTTTTATGCTGTTTTATTTGCGCTGACAGTGGATAAGAGTGGCTCAGAGTCTCTACGTGGTCAGTTTGGCGTGGCTAGGATACATACACCTCCCTCCCAGAGATACTTTTCTTTTCTCTACCGTCCCACTTTCTGACTAACTCGGTCCGCTAGTCTAGCCCACAGTGACCTGTTTACACTGCGGAGGGAAGACAGACGGGGCTCAACATGTCTGTGGCGGGCTTGAAGAAGCAGTTTTATAAAGCCAGTCAGGTTTGCACAACTTTTCCTTTCCTTGCTGTCGTCTTGACTGTCACGTTAGCCGCTAAGTGTTAGCCACAAGAGCTAACCGTTAGCTCACAGGCTCCGTTATGACCATAAGCTAACGGTGGATAGCTCATGCCGCTTTGTTTAAAGTGTTACTTAATTAAAAGCCAATGCAGGTACACGTCTTGAACATTGAATTTGTGTTTTTATTTTTATTTGATAATGCTGTAAATATAAATATGTGTCGTTTAAAAGCTAACCAAAAGTAATAATGCTCTGTTATCAAAGGTTTAGCATTGCACCAAGTTCACATATCAGTTAAAAGTGAAGCCACTGGTGTTGACATGCTAATATGATTATAACACGACTTGCATTGGGTTATATGCTTTACTTCCATGTTTTTTTTTGTTTTTTTTTGTGTCCAACATCTGCTCAGTTAGCCTAATGGGACTTTGTTTGGATAAATCACATATCCTTTATTCACAATCCAATACCTTCACATCAGGTGTGAAACTAAAAAGCAACAAGGTTGGCTGTATCTGGCTAAATACTGTACTTTTTTTGTTTGTTTGGTTTTTTTTTGCTTTTGTGTGTGTGTTTGTGTGTGTGTGTACATCATTTTCCAGCTGTGCTTTGTTTTCAGTTCAGATCACTGCTAGATCACTATATTAAGGCAGGTAAAATTGGACAAAACACTCCCTTCACAGAGATAAAACTACTACATTCCATTGAAGCGTTTCAAAGTGGGATCTAATGTTTACGCTGCTGGTGCGAGTGTTTTTAATTTGGAACTGCTCACTCTCTGTTATGAAAGACAGAGGAAAGATTTCAGAAGTCTCTTTTTTTTTTTTGTTTGTTCTTGCTTCTGCTGATCTAAGCAGGAAAGACATTTGGTTTCCTGACAGGAACAGACTCAGGTCCCTGTTGGTTACATTACTTATTATCGTAAGTAAAAGTGGGACAATTTACCAGCTGTCCTACTTTCCCTAAAAAGGAGACAGTTGACTTTTTTTTTTTTTTTAATTTTATTTAAAGAAGAAGAAAATCTGACTGTAGACATTATTTAGAGGAAGCTGTGGTGGTGTTTTATGAGACTGCACTGCAGCTTCAACCTTTGAGAAAACTCAGTGAGTCAATAACAGTGTACACAGCGTAGATCTTCTACACTGGAGGCATCCAGGAAGCTGGCTGTGGAAAGAATAACTGTGCTTTGTTGTTCACGTGTCCTTGTTTTTCACTCGCACACACACACATTCTCCCACCCCATAATCTGTTTTCCTGTAAAACCGTTTCTCAGTGAAATTGTAAAATCTACACGCACCATCTAAAAGTGTGACTATTAACCTAGCATGTAAAGGGATTACCATTAGGGGTGTCCCGATCCGATATTGATATCGGATATCGGTCCGATATCAGCCAGAAAACGAATATCGGATTTTATCGGACTGCATCTAAAATTGCTGATATATAATATATTATATTTATTCAATTGTAGAATACTGTAGATATTATGTTGAACGTTAAAATGTATGTAACCAATTGGTTAATAATAAATGGGTCAGTTTTTACTCATACCTACTGTTGTTCTCTGTTTGAGTAACATCACTTGATCAAGCCTTTTCTAACATTCCACACTATTCAATTCAACTCCACTTTATTTATGTAGCGCAAATTACAACAAAGTCATCTCAAAGCGCTCAACAAAAAATAAATAAAAATAGAGAAAGAAAGAACCCAACAATCAGCCAACACTCAAGGCGGCAATATCGGTATCGTATCAGAAGTGAAAAAATTGTATCATTCCTAATTTTTACGATACTACTATTGAATATGTAGTGATGCATAAATTTTCTCTATGAGGTAAACACAAACATTAATAGTAGGAAGAACTTACCAAGTCGTCTGTTTTTGAATGCACCATGTGAATCATAAAGAATAATCTATAATTAAATTTGTATGTCAAGTAGGGTTGGGGTCTTCTATAATTGTAATTGATAATTAATAATTACAACTATGATGCAATTGTGATTGAAAAAAAAATCTATTGCTGTTGTAATCATAATTGAATTGTAATTGAGTTCAGATAATTAACTTTGTAATTGTAATCGGTATGGAAATAAAAAAAAAAGGCAATTACAATATAATTAAACACAAAAAGGGGGGAACCATGTTATAGTAGGGCTGCACAATTAATCAAATGTTAATCGTGATCATGATTTTGGTTTCCATGATTAAATAAACCTGATCATTGGCAATATTTACATATTTATAATCCGAGCTCTGCACTATCTATAATAGTGTATTCATTCAGTTAGCCTTTAGTATATTTTAAATTCTTGGGTTCATTTTTAAAAAAAAAATTTAAAATTATAATGCTTATTTAAAGCGTGCTTTTCTACTGTAAACTTTACACATATTGTTTGTTAAAAGTAGTGTAATTATAACAGTTTTGTTTTTTTAAACTTTTATTTAAAAATTTTTTATTTGCAATTTATAACATTCAAACAACTTACAAATGTATCAAAAATAAAATACAAACAAAAAACAATTATTTAACAAAGGATAAACATAAAAACTTTTTTTTTTTTAGCCAAATATGATAAGTAATTGTGATTACAATATTGATCAAAAATAATCGTGATTATCATTTTGGCCACAATCATGCAGCCCTATGTTATAGATTTATGACTTACACACGGGTAATTAACTATTATTAAAATATGTTTCATATAAACTTTTCCCACTACCTGTCAGTTCTCTTGAGCATCATTTGACCATTGAAAAAATATCTCAAGTTTGGTAATTGTAATTGAATTTAAGCAATTGTTATTATTTGTGTCTGGTCAATCAGGATAAAAACACTGGTTAAGAATCCAGCAATAAAATCAAGTGGGATGTTTTAAACTTTCAAAATATCACAGTTAACAGGTTTTACCGTTTTATTATCCCCGGCACAAGTGTGGAAGGGGGATATCGGTTAGTGTATGGTTTCAGGGTATCAATACCTTGATGGAGTTCGAAAATGAGAAGTGTGCAATTATTTCTTCCGGAGTTATTGCCCTTGTGCCGGTTTTTTTTACTCTGTTCAAGGTATCTTCAAAGGGGACAGCTTTTCTTAGAAACTGTTAAAGGTAGTTAGTAATTTTTTATTCTGTTGTGATAATATTTTCTCATGTATACATTTAAATTAGATTTGGGACATTTAGGAATAGATTGTGAGTTATAATGAGATCCAATCTGGCGGGGAATGTTGATGACTGTCTTTTTGTGACTGAATAAATGCTGTTTACACTTTAGGCACAAGGTTCTTTAAGAATGTGGACATGATGTAACCGATCTCTCATTCTGTAGTAAAACATGTCTGTCATATTGTGTTTGAAGAAACTGATTGATCTATAATAACAACACATATTGTGCAGGCTGCAGAAAGTGCTCGGATTAAAGCACTTATTATAAGAGGGTAGTGGGAACCTTTATGACCTGAGGGTCTCAGTTTAAATCCAAAGCAGTTCCAGAGGAGCTGGATAGGGAGCGTGAATGGCTTCACATGCTGTGTGTTAAGCACCACAACGTTCCCTGAAGCCAAAAACTCATTCCTGGGCTCAAGCTACATGGTGAAAAACAAAACATGACAAAATAATTATACGTGGCTGGTAATTAAATGTCGACGAGACATTTGATTTTTCTTATAGCACATGTAAGTCCTAATAGTAATGCAGCTGTTGAATATTTGGGTAATCGTGTATTCTATTGATTATTCCAGTGATTAATCAAGTAATTATTTGGATGAAATATACTTTAGCTTAATTAATGCTGAATTTTAAATATACAACAGATAATAAGGCAGATACGTTGTCAGTCAGTTTAATGTTCGTCTCATTGTGACATGTTGCTTAACTGTACGTTAAATGTTTTTGCTCAACTGTATGTTACCTTAGGACAACGGATGAAATTTAGCTATTGTTTTAACTCCGGCATATTTATGTTGATGTTGTTTGCTCACACATTGATTAATATTTATGTATGTCCTAATTGAAATAAATAAATGAAATGAAATGCATACTTAATAATACAAACCATTCTTTTTCAGAATAAATGACATTTGTTTATTATCCCCCACCACAAAGTGTGAAGGGGGATATAGGTTTGCGCTCCGTGCATTTGTTCGAGTTAAAAGGGAACAGCTTTTCTCAGAAACTGTTTAAGATAGGATAACCAAATTTGGTGTGTAGCTTCAGGGTATCAATGTCTTGATGGAGTTTGAAAATGAGAAGTGCGTAAATATTTTTTTTTGGAGTTACTGTCCTTGTGCCGTGTTCAAAGTATCTTCAAAGGGGACAGCTTTTCTTAGAAACCAATATTATATTCTGATGTGATAATATTTTCTCATGTATAAGTTCTTAGATTTAGGACATTTAGGAAAAGGTTGTGAGTTATAATGAGAACCAATCTGGCAGGGAATGTTGATCACCGTCTTCTTGTTACATACGTACTATGCAAAGTAGAAAAAGGAAAAACGTGCATATTTGTTGAAAAAAGATTCAACCACAAGATGACAAATGCAGGCATTGTAAAAAAAAAAAAAACATACATTTTTATCAATTAGTATAAAATTATACTAATGAACTTAGTGTTCTTTGTGCTGTTTGTCCTCGTTTTTTTTTTTTGTCACCTGAAGCAGGAACAAGATTGTCAAGAAAGTTGAAGTATTCATGGAAAACACAACAAACTTTAGTGTTTTTACCCCTTTTTTAAACTATTTTGTCTGTTTCTGTGAACTTTGTTCTTAAATGGTAAATGTTACCCTAGCTTTCTAACTTAATGCTATCATTCATTCATGGAAGAAATCTGTTCTTGTCACATGACATTTACTATGTGTATGAGACAAAGGCAAGATAAAAGACAAACTTGTGGGTCTGCAGATTTCAGCTCAAGGCTGAGGGAGTATATTGCAGGAGCAACTGCTGTGATATGAGGCTTTGTCTTTACCCTGAAGGCCTCCTGTCATGTTCTCTCTGTGTTAAACTGAGCTACACCAGCACACGGAAAAACAAGAAAAAGAAAAAGTGCAATTGCAGTTGTACGGTAATATCTTTGGACATTATAGAATGCTGAACTCATCATTGTCACAGAAACATCTGTTTGACGTATTATGAGTAGGGGTGGGAACCTCTGGTTACCTCACGATACGTCACACTCCTATTTAGTGTGAGGCGGAGGTTTGTGCTCTCTGAGTGCTCTTGTTTTGTTTTTATATAAATGAAGTTATTGCCAATATCTAAAAGGTCTAATGCAGTCTGTGTTCTTGGTCTCTAGTTTTAAACACTTGGTGACAAAGGGCCTTTGTATTTTCAACAAATCCTTTATTAAATCTTACGATCTAATATGATACCAACTTGGCCTTAAGCATATTGTTAATCCTAGAGTCTCCAGAAACCAATCTGCGATGGACAAAAGGTTGGGAATCACTGCTGTTTCACATTAAAGCTGCTCAGATGATAACTTTTTATGAACTAAATCAATAGGGTAGGCCTCGTATCATCAATACATCGAATATCATTTGCTCGACAAGGAGGACAGCGATTAGCTTGACATTTTTGTTTTATTCTCTGTGTTATCACCTCACTTTGCAACATTCAATTCAGGCCAGATTTCGATCGTTCCATGAACCTGAAAATAAACTTCTGCAATTGCTTTGCCACAACTTTCAGTCTGTGAAAAAACACCAGAAATGTGTTCCTTCTTACAAGAAATCACAGTAAGAAGGAAGTTAAAAACACAATTATGCATCTGTCTATGGGACTCAACATCCCACAATGCACTGCCTGAAACTTTCCCGACAATGTCAATTGCGTAGTGTTTAGGTTTACGATGGAGATCAAAACAAACTTTTAAGCAACACTTTTAACCCTGTACAACATATTTGTTTCCAGCAAATGATTTTTAAATTATTGATCAATGAGACCTGCACTGTGAATTTATCTGATTAAAGATTATGATCCCGAGCAGCTTTAAGTAAATTGTTTGGCTCTAATTGAATTTGTATTTTTGTCGGGTTTCTTTTTCTTTTTTTTTTTTTTGCTTTTCCTTTACTGTGTTGAAAGCAGCTGTGGGTTTTAGGTTATTGGTGTGTTATATGCATTAAGCTATAGTTGAGGTGTTAAACTCACATTGCAGAGTGCTTTGTCTTTTGTCACACAGCATGCATGAGTCAATCTGAGATGTGCTTCAGCTTGTTTTCTGCTCAAATCGAGCTCATATGAGAGGTTCTGTGCTCCTTTTTCCTCATTCCTCACATTTTCCCTATTCTTTCTCTCTCTGCAGATGGTAAGTGAGAAAGTTGGAGGTGCTGAAGGAACAAAGCTAGATGATGACTTCAGAGATTTGGAACGGGTAAATAAAAGAACCAACTGATATTACACAACACACCAAAACGTGTAAACTAGTTTAAATCATGTGATTGTGTTCATGTCCACTTATACACCGGTCTATACTTAAAAACAACAAAAAAAAACCACAACAAAAAACAAAAGGCTCACGATTATTAAAGGCTGTTTTTATGTGAGTTAAAGACGTGGAGCACATTGAAAAAGCTTGATTTATTTTATTTTTTTAAATAAAGCTAATGTCTGCACTAGGGCTGGGCGATATGGACCAAAACTTATATCTCAATATTTTTTTTCAAAATGATGATATACAGTAGAGCTGTAGTCAACAAAGGAAATGGTTGGTTGACTAAGACTATGGTACACAAAGCGATTAGTCAATAAAGAAAAATTAAAAAACAAAAAGAAAAGAAAAAACGGAGAATGAATGAGCAGGTGGAGAGGAGGACGAGGAGAAGGAAGATGAGAGACAAATATTGTGTTTTGGCTTTTTGTGGTGCCGACCATTCATGATATGAACCTTATTCAAGCTTTGACCAGAACTCGACAAAGCAAAAGTGAAACCTATAGGTCCAACAGACATTAGGTATTTATATCAAATGACATATTTATGTTAGTTTTAGTGGTAACCCTGCTTTTATTAATAAACAACTGTTAATGTCAACATCCGACCAGCACACGGGGAAACAAATGCACATCAAACACAGGTGTGCAGAAAAAGGGTTGATTCAATAGTGGATGCTTGTGCTTCAAACCTGTCTTAATTTGTTTCCTCTCTGCTCTGAGGACGGTGCACTGCGCTGACAGCTGAAGCGCAACACTCAGTTACACAGCTGTTGCTGGACATAGAATCATGTTTAGTCATTAAATAAATTATGTTTGATATTTAATCCTTATCACCTATATAAGTGCTGTTTCTTCTCCAATGGACAGCACGTGTGAGTGAGTTCTGTAGTGTGGCGTGTTTAGGGGAAGGTCTGGGTTATGATGCACTCAGTACTCCATCTAACTGAGCTTTTCATGCTATTCTGAGAAGTAGCAAAAGAAGCGACTCCTAAAATAACTATTTTAATACAAAATAAGTTATAAAATATCTATCTGAGAGATATGTTAACATTGTAAAGGACTCTGACTATACTGTATGGATAATATTATATACTTATATGATGTGATTTAGACTGTGTGATTGTAGAAATTAAAACAAGGAGAAAAAAAAAAAAACCAGTATATTGAAGTGATATTGTCATTTTCTATATCACCAAAATAGAAAAGTCGATATATCTTGAATCTCAATACATTGCACAGCCCTAGTCAGCCGCCATTCATTGTCTTAGTCTAAATTGTTTATATTTACACGGTAAAATTATTTCAATTTCATTACAAAAGCACCAAAAAGTCAAGCATGTACATGTTTATTCATTTATCTTGTAGCTCCAACTACTTTTCAGACAAAACCATCAGAGTCCTTGAGCATGTGTGAATATGTTTAACAGATGCTTTAGAATAATCAGATGAAAAGTGTCTGAGTAACGACACCACTGTGTTATCTGTGAGGATATTTTGGAGACGAGGCTCACCACCAGACTCATTCCTGTTCCATTTCCCTCTGTGCTGTGGGTAGAAAGCTCAGTGAACGTTAGCGTGTGCGTGCCGTGTTTTTGCAGAAAGTAGATGTGACCAGTAAAGCTGTAGTGGAGGTTGTCTCCAAAACATCAGAATACCTGCAACCCAACCCAGGTGAGAGGACAGCCTGCTTTTAACTATGCATTTCAGTGTTGTGCATTGGTTAAAACGCGGTGCTGGTTGTATTTGCTGTTTCCTCAGCATCACGGGCCAAACTGTCCATGTTGAACACCATGTCCAAGATCCGAGGGCAGGTCAAGAATCCAGGCTACCCTCAGGCCGAGGGGCTGCTCGGGGAGTGTATGGCCAAATATGGCCGCGAGCTCGGCGAGGAAACTAACTTTGGTGAGAAACATCAGTGTTTTTGTCAATTATGCTGATGCAAGCAAACATTGATGCTCTGTGTAGTATTAGGCCGTTTACAGACAAACTGCAAGCTGAATGTTTATGAAAAGCAGTTCAAAAGGCAAATATTTAACGTGTTCCGTAAGATTATTTCAAACTGTTTTTCATTTACTATTTTTTGAAGCTGACAGTGACATAATTGTGTTATAAATAATGACCAGTTATTATGTGTGTTTGTGTGATTCAGGGGGAGCTCTCGTAGATGTTGGAGAAGCAATGAAGAGATTGGCAGAAGTTAAAGACTCTTTAGACATCGATGTCAAACAGAACTTTATTGATCCTTTACAAACGCTTTGTGACAAAGACCTAAGAGAGATACAGGTATTTATGGTGGAAAACTAAACCATATACAACTACTTCTTTTACACCTACAGCTCACGTAAATTATGCACAAAATGTAGGTTTTCTGTAACTAAAATAAGGGTACACCAAACTTAAGACAACATGAAACTACTTTGCTTAGGATTTTAACACCACCTTGTCTCTTTTCACAACAGCATCATCTGAAGAAACTCGAAGGTCGTCGCCTGGACTACGACTACAAGAAAAAGCGCCAGGGCAAAATACCAGATGAGGAAGTTCGACAGGCTCTGGAGAAGTTTCACGAATCAAAGGAAGTGGCAGAAAACAGCATGTACAACTTGTTGGAGACTGACGTAAGGGCTTATTGCTTCTTTTGTGCAGTCTTAGCATCTTTTGTTTTTATGGAGCAGTCTCTGTTACACACATGAGTCTTTTTTAATTTAGGTTCTTAAATCGCAGTTATTCTGGTTGTGCTCATGATATCCCCCAAATGTATTTTAGTAGGGATGTGAATCTTTGGGTGTCTCACGATTTGATTCCAATTCTTAGGGTCACGATTTGATTCAAAATCGATTCTCGATTGAAACGATTCTCGATTCAAAAATCTATGCAATGCATAGTGTGTTAAGGCAAATTATGGCATCAAAACAATAGTTTGTATAAGATCATTTTAAATAAAATGATTACAATTATGTAATCACACAACATTTGTTCTTAGTCTAACACTGTTGCTGTAGTAGTAGGAAGTCGCCATCTTGAAAGCCCATGGCCTACTAGTCTCTTCTAAGTTCTTGTATTTTCGGATTGAAAAAAACATATGCTTGTGAGTATGTTTAAATGTACTGTTTGATAACACTTCTAAGACTGTGTTTGTGAAAGTTAAGCAAAGTTATATTAATCGCTGCCGATCGCGGTAAATGTTAGCATGAGCATATACATCAGTTTTCCCATAGATTTTAGCATGAAGCTAGCAGACTTTTTGTATAGTGGTATTTTTTATTTATGAGAACACTAATATGTATTTGTATGTTCAGTTTACAATGTTTCCTGAGTAAAGACTTTAAGCGGATCTTCTGAATCAAAGTTTTTCTTAAACAAAAAAAAGTTAAAAAAAATTGATTTTTGAAGTTCATGAATCAATTCAGAATTGTGGATGATTAGAATCGCAATTCTTATATGAATCAATTTTTTTCGCCATTCCTATATTCTAGCAATGGGGACATTTACTCTGAAATAACAAACTAATTCCGTACAGTCGGTTCATTGCTGTCTAAGCCATGGACATGTATGTAAAAAGTTTTATGATGGGTTTTACTGTTGTGCTTTTACTAGCATTGTTGAATACACACCCACACTAAAGACAAACAAGCACTTTATTAGTAAGATATGTAAAATAGTTCAAATGCTTCCATTGAGCACAGCAACACCAGGGATGGAAACAGCTGAAGTTTAACCCTGTAATATTCTGTCTCTAATAGTGTTTAGTCAGTTGTCAAATTGTAATATTTTCATAACATTTTGTAAATAAACTATTTGCAACATTCTGATATGCTGCCATCCACTCCATATGGAAGTCTGAATTCATCAAAGATGCAACACCATCATTTTTAGCAATTTTTATGAAATCCATTACCATAGTTCATATAACATTTAAACATACATTTGTAGCTTTGTTTTTACTGTCTGTTGTATCCAAATGGGCATTCTGTTTTAGTTGAATAACACCACTACGCTATTTTGAGTCCGAATTTGAGTTAAAAGACATGATAAATGTGGATACAGTATATCCAATGACCTCCACTGTAACCATATTTTCCACTATGGTGGTGGTTTGAGATTTCAGAAGGCTGGTGGTGTTTTCAATAAATGTTTAAAATGTCCTTGTTGCTCTCAAGCCATTTCAAATATATGTCTTAATAATTTGATATCAAGTTTAAGCCAATGAGAACAAGACAGGAAGTTTAATAGAAAAAGGTGATGTGATGTGTTTTCAGGATTAAATAATTACCTTCATAAGAATTTATAATATAATTTGTTAATACTGCTGTAGTTCAATTTCTACATTATGAAAGTAGATTTTATTCGTGTTTCTATTTCACGTCGTGTATTCTTGTGCGTGTGTGTAGATCGAGCAGGTGAGCCAGCTCTCGTCTCTGGTGGGGTCCCAGCTGCAGTACCACAGACAAGCTGTGCAGGTGCTGGAGGAGCTCTCTGACAAACTGCGAGACAGGTGCACTAATTACACACGTTCCAAATCGCATACTCAGTACTATGCACTGCAAACTCAATGAGTACAAACTGTCTACTATACACTATTAGTATGGTTAGGATGATTATTGTTTACACTGAAGTTTTTTTGCTGTTGTAGGTTCAAAATGCATCTTGGGAAACTTGGAAGTATACTTCAGTGGGAACGGTCACCGTACTGCCGTAATTTCCGGGCTATAAAGCGCTCTGTTTTATTGGCCGCATTACAATAATTTAGTAATTTTCTAAGAAAAATCCACACAAAAGCCGCAGCCTAATATAGGCTGCACCCTATTGACAGATAAGGGTGCCCTTCAGACAACTCGGCCAATCAGAACGGGCAGGTAGGCGGGCTGCTGTACTAAGTTAGGTTGCACGAAAATATGTTTCAACTGATAAGTTTCCTTTACTACGTGAAGTCACCTCCTCACTGCCCCACGTCTACACATCAGTCCATTTACAGCTTTTAATGGTCACTTTTTACTGGAACCAGACTGATACACCGCTTTGTCCGCTCTTGTTATTGTGAACTACTGTGGAGCGATCACAGCGAGTCGGACTCTGAGTCAGAATACGGACACGATCGCTGCTGAACAAATCCAACGTGGTGATTTAGCAACTTCATGCTGTTATGCTACTATTACAAACTGGCTGACTTTTACTGTAGACAGAGCAGAGATCAGAACAGTTCTGATCTCCGCTCTGTCTGTTCATCCTCCTTACGGAAGCGTCTCCATCAGCCTCAGAGTCCAGAGCACTGATCAATCCTGAACAAACCTAACGCAGTGATTTAACAACTTTATCCTGTTTATCTTTCTATTACAAACTGGATGACTTTTACTTCATCCCTGCTGCTACTGCAGCGGTCTCTCTCTCTCTCTCTCTCTCTCTCTCGCTCTCTCTCTCTCTCTCTCTCTCTTTCTCTCTCTCTCTCTCTCTGACAACATTTCTCTGCGTTGTTGCTATGATGAGGCAGTGTGTATCATGACAAAATGAATGAGATGATTCAGTGTGAGCAACAATGATTTAATCTTAACAGTTTCATTACTCGAATGTGTTTGTGAACAGGGTGAACGAGGCCCAGTCTCGACCAAGGCGGGAGTACACCCCCAAACCCAAACCCATCTTTGACTTTGGAGACAACAACCATTCAAATGGAGGCTACCCCACTTCAATGGCACCCCTACCTTCACGCAACTCAGGTATAGAAACTGCTGCTGTAATCAAAAATGTTATATTGAACATTCCTCTAGGACGGTGTCAATATGATAATGAAAAAATTATCAATATATTAAATGGAGTCAACCACTTACAGATGTTCTCCATGGATAGATCAATATGGATTTTTTTAGGGCCAATGCTGATACCGATTTTTTTTTTTTTTCATCAGCCTTAGCTGATAACTGATATGGACTGCCGATTTTTTTGAGCCGATACTACTTTTGCTCCCTCAATTTACATCAGAAAAATTACACTGATAACAAATGGTACGAGTCTTTTTTAATTTTTTTTAAAAAATGAACATCTATTGAAATTAACAAAGGTGAGGTAGAATGGCAGCAAGTAAAAACTATTTAACAAATATTAAAAACAGCTAATGTAGAACAAGAACAAGTAAAACATATTTCTGCCCTCTGTAAATAATATAGATCTGTGAACGCAGCAGCCCGCATCGGCTGATGCCGATACACGTAAAAAATGCAAAAATCGGCCGACAATATTGGCCGATTTACTTTATTTAATTATTTTGTAACATTTGTTCTAAATGCTTAATCTCCAAGCTAAAGAGATTTAACCACAAAAGCCCAACAAATGCAACTGACGTGTGTGTGTGTGTGTGTGTGTGTGTGTGTGTGTGTGTGTGTGTGTGTGTGTGTGTGTGTGTGTGTGTGTGTGTGTGTGTGTGTGTGTGTGTGTGTGTGTGTGTGTGTGTGTGTGTGTGTGTGTGTGTGTGTGTGTGTGTGTGTGTGTGTGTGTGTGTGTGTGTGTGCGCGCACGTTCATGGTGCTGACTCTGTTCCCTCTTTATCATCAGAGCCGCCCTTTCCTTTTACCAAATTGTCTTTTAGGAAACCAGGATTGTGTGAGTCACTGATTGTGTGGGCTACGTTTTTCACGGTTACATTTTTTTGTGTGTTCATTGTTCGCGTTGAGTTCACTTCCTACTGCAGTAGGAGGAACATACACTCAAAGGCCTCTTTGATGAATCTACCTCCTAAGCTCCTCAGCCAATCACGCTGTTCTGTTTGAACATGGTTAGATATGTTCAGACGTTGGTCTGATCATTTAGACGAGTGGAGTAATGTGTCAAACAAAGCTGTAGTTATCTTGAACTGGTTGTTTATCGTGACAGCAGATTTAATGGACTCCAATGGCGTCCAGTTCCACCAGATTTCATGAAAGTTCATATTTGTTCCACGGATGTTTCGTAATGTGGACAGACATCCAAGATTTACAACAGATACAGTATTTGTTGCATCCCCACCATTAATTAAGTCATGAAGAATTAAGTCATGAAGAATTAAGTCATGAAGAATTAAGTCATGAAGAATTAAGTCAGCCATATATGGATATTCAATCAAAAAAATTACTCAAAAATAAACATTTTCAATCAAAGAAAACATGTTCAAATGCAAAAAAAAAAAATATTTGAGACCCAAATAATTGCCTTTGAACACTTTTTTTTCTTTGATTTAAAATTGTTTTTTTTTTTTTGTTTTTTTTTTTAATAGAAGTAAGCTTATTTTTCATTGAAAAGGTTTTTTTGATTGAAGTGATTTTTCTTTTGTGGATTTTTTTTTTTAAATTACTAATAACAAAGACACATCTACCACCACAGCCATCAGTATTTTACCATAAAGGTGTTTGTAATAAAGTGGCTGATGAGTGTATGTTCTTTGGAACAATTTTAACACTTTTGAAATATATTTTTTGTGTAATGTATAGGTTGTACTGTGTGTTTGTGTGTGTGTGGGTTATTAATGCATGCTTCACCCTGGCGTTGATTTCACTTGATTTCTGTATAACCAATTTATTTCGAAAAGAAGTCAAATCCATACTAACAACTTATGTTAGTGATTCTAAGTAATACCACAGTGTAATTGCTCTACCATTGATAGATTGCAGGAAGCCTGCATTGTACAGTGAAATCTTTAAATAAGGCAATATATGCTTTTTTTTTTGGCCTGATAAGATATTTCTTCTCACCAGTTAGTTTTTGTGTAAGAGTACTTTACTTACTTTAAGATTTTTTTTTCCTTTTTTCTGTTGCAAGATAATTTTTGCTTATTTTAAGTAAATTCAGGGACATAATACTTTATGCAGTGTGGATGCCTTTCCACCTTATACGGAGCACAGATCAGGGCCATGTTGTGAGTTTATTGCTTGGGAAACACACACATTATCAATAACACACAAACACACTTTTGCTCTAAGTAATTTAACAAACTAATAATAATAAAATAATTCAAGTCTGTTTTGCAAATGACGAGCTAATGTCCAAGCTATCAGCTGTTTTATTTAAGTCTCGAACCAGAAGATTTTGGATAGTTCAATGCTAATAATTTCAAATGTGGTTACTTTAAATAGAAGACAATTATTTTAATTTATTTTATTTTATTTTATTGTAAAAAAAATAAATTAAAATACACTAATTTGTCAAACAGGCACACCTGACGCCACAAGGCTAGGGTTTCATTTGTGTTTTCTAGGGTTTTTAATGACTATGTGTGATGAAATACAGTATAGTACAGTATAGGTAAGTCACAAGGTTTTTTGTGTAATTGTATAGTTAACACAAACAAACAAAGGAAAAGGATATACAGAATAATCTGGATTCAACAGTTTATCTGGAACAATCACAGTCATTGTAGTCAATTGTTCACCCTCTTTTATTCTATTTTACATTTTCAAAAATCTCATCGAACAAAACCTGATATTGCAACAAGTCGACCCTGAACATTTGTGCGTTGTATGTGACTGTTGGGTTTTTTTGTAATTCCAAGTGGAGCCCCTCCTTCCTCTATTGACGTGTCATCATCAGACTCCCTGAACCCTTTCATGTATTTACTATAATTTACGTGGTCATTCAATCCACTTTTCTATGATTTCTTAAAGCTTGGACTGCCATAATGTTGTCTATTATGTTTAATTTCTACGGGTTTTTTTTTAAATGGGTAATTGGGTTTAAAGCAGAGCAGAGTCAGTGCTGTTTGATATTTGATCACATGACTTTTCTGCTCCTCTGAATTGATACAGAAAGGAGAATAAACAAGTTGAATAACCACTGCTTGTTCCATCTCCGGCCTTCCCAGCTCTCTGAACACTTGCCACAATAGGAAAATTGTTTGGCTACAAAAAAGACCAGTTTGTGTGCAGAGCTGTGTGAGGTCACAGAGAAAGGGGAGAGGGGAGGGGGGATGACATCACAGTAACCAATGATTGAAGGGCTTCCAGTTTTCACCAAAACTGAAAATTATTCAGTTTTATGACATCCTTAGGTTGATGTGAATCCCAAATATTCACCCACTAACACATAAATATCAGGGTTGGGGTCAAATACATTTTTCAGTTACAATTACTTTTTCAATGATCAATTACAATTAAATTATGAATACAGTTACCAGCATTTTTTTCCAATTACATTTAGATGACAATTCTTTTTTTTGATCTCAGAAAGTCAATTTGAATTACATTCCCAATTACTAAAGTTCAGTTATAATTAATCACAATTAATGAGCCTGAAATAAATAACCTAATAAAAGTTAACTTTCCTCTTGTGTTAGCTTTCTGTTAGTATTTCTTATGATAATGTGTCCTAAATCAGTTGTAAAATACATTAATAACAAATATCTATCATTTAATTTATTTCATATTTCTTGGTTACCTTGTTAGACTTCTAATCAATGAACATCTAGGTTTCAATATATTTGGTGGGGGCATCTGAGCATTTTTTGTGTCAATATACTCCTTGATTTAAATTTGTATTTATGGTAAATGTGGGAAAGCTTCATATGAAACATATTTTAATAATAAACTATATATGTGTAGAACTGTAACGTGGTTCCCCAGTTGTATTTTCCAATTTTTTATAGAATTTTCATGACAATTACAAAGTCAATTATCTGTACTCAATGGCAATTTAATTATGATTACGACAGCAACAGATTTTTTTAAATTACAATTAAAATTATAATTACACTATAATTGTAACTAATGATCAATTACGCAATTACAACTAGAATATTTGCATTTCCTGAGGAAAATGGAAGTGAGGTTGCAGGTGCTGCTCCGCATCGCAATGGATTAGCTTAGCTTAAGAATTGGCTAGCATTAGCATTAGCCAAACATTAATTCAATTCAATTGAACTTTATGTTGTGCAAATTACAACAAAGTCTGTCTCACAGCATTATCACAATATAAAATTCATAATAAGAATTGGCATTAGCATGAGCCTAGCATTAGCAATAACATGAGCTAGTATTAGCTAGAATTAGCATTATCATCATCCTAGCAATAGCATTAACCTAGCATTATTACTAACCTAACAATAGCATTAGCCTAGCATTAACATTAACCTAGCAATAACATTAGCCTAGCATTGGCATTAACCTAGCATCAACACTAACCTAGCATTAGCATAGCATTAACCTAGCAATAGCATTAGTCTAGCATGAGCTAACATTAGCAATAACATGAACTAGTGTTAGCTTAACATTAGCATTAACCTAGCATTAGCACTACCCTAGCATTGGCGTTAACCTAGCATTAGCACTAACCTAGCAATAGCATTACCCTGGCGTTGGCATTAACTTAGCATTAGCATTAACTTAGCAATAACGTTAACCTAGCATTGCCATTAACCTAGCATTAGCACTAACCTGGCATTATTATAGCATTGACATTTACCTAGTATTAACATTAGCTAGCACTAACTTAACATTAGCACTAACCTAGCAATAGCAGTAGCCTAGCATTGGCATTAACCTAGCATTAGCACTAACCTGGCATTATTATAGCATTGACATTTACTAGTATTAACATTAGCTAGCACTAACTTAACATTAGCACTAACTTAACATTAGCACTAACCTAGCAATAGCAGTAGCCTAGCATTGGCATTAACCTAGCATTAGCACTAACCTAGCAACAGCATTGACCTAGCATTGACCTAGCATTGACCTAGCATTGACACTAACCTAGCAATAGCATTAACCTAGCATTAGCTAAGCATTAACCTATTAATAGCTGAACATTGGCTATTGGTTTGAAAATGTTTGAAATGGTTTGAAAATGTTTGAAATTGTTTGAAATGGGTTGAAAATGTTTGAAATGGTTTGAAAAGGTTTGAAATGGGTTGAAAATGTTTGAAATGGTTTGAAAATGTTTGAAATGGTTTGAAAATGTTTGAAATGGTTTGAAATGGTTTGAAAAGGTTTGCTTCCTGCATCGTCACTAATTATAATTGAGCCCATCCTTGGCTAACATTACAGTGCTTGCTACAGCTTTTTCTTCACTCTGCCTGATGTTTTTCTCTTACTCTCACCTGTTGCTTCCAGCCCCTGAGCAGCCCAGCTGTAAGGCGCTCTACGACTTTGAGCCGGAGAACGAGGGCGAGCTAGGCTTCCGTGAGGGCGACATCATCACCCTAACCAATCAGATTGATGAAAACTGGTACGAGGGCATGCTGAACGGCCAGTCAGGATTCTTCCCACTCAACTATGTGGAGGTCCTCATCCCACTGCCACACTAATGTAGGAGGCTGAGGTCCAACAGGGAGAGAGAGGAGAGTGAACAAGAGGTTTCACTTCCAGCTTTCAGCTTTGGGTCGTCATGTCAGGCAAGCATTTCCTCAGTCGCCTGGAGCTGTGGTAGAAGACGCTCACATAAGACAAATCCATCCGGAAGCATCTTTTTAAAACACAAACTGGTGGAAAATTAAGATATATTTCTAAACTACTACAAACAAATGATCAGGATAACGTTTTGTTAACTAAGATCCAGCTTTTGTGTGACTGCAGTCCTTTTAAACCTGGGGTTTGCTACAAACCTAGTGGTCCTGTTTTTGTTTTGTTTTTTTAGAATTGAAAAGCTGTTTAAAACTGTCTTTGTCAGTTCTTTTTCTAAACTACATCCATATGTCTTGTTTGGGTGCTGTAGAGCAGACAGTTGTCCTGTGATGCCCTCTGCTGGTCTGTGCTAGAACTTTCCCAGTTTGTCCAAAGAAGGTTGGACATTTTTGGTTTGATGAATCAAACAATTTTCACCAATCAGAAGGTTTTTTATCTATTTTTCCAAGCAGATATTCTCCAGGTTTAGACTTTTTAATGATGATGTAAACAACAAACCTGTTTACTTAATAATGTTGAACCTTGTACTGCAGCTGTTTGTAAAAGGTGAACTTCTACTCAGATATGTAAGAAAAGAAATGGCACCTTCCCAATGAGATTGAAATGTGACACAAACTAACTTCTTGACTCAAACACACACACAGACCCAAAGCTTAATGCAGAGGTTGCACCTTTTTTTTTTTGTCATTTAATGCGCTTGTTGCCTGGACACGTAGGAAGTTCAGTCCATACGTTTATCAGCTAGTCTGTATAATAGATGAGACGGAGCCAAAAAGAGTTTTATAAAAATGCAATAAAAACCATTTAGCGTAGCGTATAAGACCGTTAACCTGCTATTGATTCTGTAACAGTCTATTCGTTTGATTTCAGGCTGGTTTATTGTCACGTGTTTCAACTTTCTGTGTGTTTTTTTTTTTTTGTTTGTTTTCTTCTGTCGGACCTGTGTATGTATGCAGTACGTCCACGCAGTGCCTGAAGAGACGATGGTGCTGCTGGCAGCTGCTCGCTCTTTTTCCTCCTCATCTCCAGCTGAGCTGCTCGTATTGTCTGAATGAATGTGAACGTATGAACAGTCTGAGCGTTTACAAGGATTCCCATCAGGTGATTGGCTCTTTGTTTTGTTTGGGACGAGACTGGCTTCTTGTTCTGGTTTAGCCACAGTTTTTCACACCTACACTACATAACGATGGGAAGACAACAGAATAAAAGGGAAGTTCAGGAGAAATCTTGCCAAACATTCAAACATTGATTTCATATAAAGGAGTATACTTGATTGTGATTGGCTGTGTGCTTTCTACTACATGTATGCAGTGTTTTCTGCTTAATGTATATTTTGGTAACACTTTACAATAAGAGTCCCTTAATTAACTATAGTTAAGGCATTATTAAACATTAATTAATAGTTTAAAAGCAGTTCATTAATGCTTAGTAATGTTTAAATTACTAAGCATTACTTAACTGCTTATTAATGCATTAACTGGTATGTTAGTTAATACATTCTAATAATTATTATAACAATGAAACTGTTAATGTTTAATAATGTCTCAACTAACATTAAGGGACACTTATTGTGAAGTGTTACCTATATGTTTGTATCCATCACTCCCTTCTTGTTGTTGTTGTTCCTGAGTTTGACCTTTCCTTGTCTATGTTTACATCTCGGACCTTTTATTACATTTCATTGCATGTAAAAAGTTCAGGGTTTAGAGTGATGTGCTGTCTAATCACACCGTCATCCATTAAAGGAAAGTTCTTGCTATGCTTTGTTTTTGGGAGGACGAGACATATCCCAACTAACAGTAACCAAAACTCAACCTAGTGGCTTAAACTGTTGTCAAGTGTGTGTGTGTGTGTGTTTTGTATCTTTATTGGCACTTTCCTGGGATGAGGTGCATGATGTGTGTGTATGGCTGCACACAGATGACACTACAGGCCGTTTCCTGAACATGTGTAGACAGATGTGAGCTTCGTCAGCTTACCAACAGTGGGAGCTGGTTTCTTTTCCCCTTTGGAAAAAAAAAAACCTGTTCAACTGTTGTTGTTTTTTAAAGGGCTATGTATTGTTTAATCTGTCTTAAATGCTCATTTGAGCAGCTCTTCAAAGTGTTTTGTTTTTTTTTACATATATACAAGGCCTTTAAAACATTTCAATAAATATTTGCATGTCGTCCTGTATTACATTCTGTCAATATGTAAGATTTTATGTTGCATTTTTTTACCTTTGGTATCAATGCAGAATTTAACCACAAGATGTTGTCTTACCATAGTATTTGTATGTGCTTCTTTTATGTTCCTCATTCTTACAATAAAGAAAAAAGAAGAAATGTACATGTGTGGAATTTTAAATGACTAGTTCAGTGCCCGTCGCAAGTATGTATTCATATAGTGGGAGCTTAAGTTGTCAGCTATGGCCAAATGAGTATGTGTTTGAATGTTGGATGTACAAAAAGGTGTACATACTCTGTAGTGTTATAAAGGGTTATATTTGCGGGTGCAAAGTAAAATAGCGTGTGCATTTTCCCTGGTTTCATTCTATGGGAGATGTGCATGATGAATTGATAAAGTTTGCAACAATGCGGTGGTTTAGGTAGAATCTGGTTAAAGACAAATTCACTCATTTAGCATTTCTTAATGCAGGGGTGCTTATCGTGTGTGTGTGATGTTATGGTTAGTGCTGTTTATTGTAGGTGTTACACATGCGCATCAGCCGCACGCATGCACCCACTCCTCACATCAGCTTGAAATGCATGTGTTTCACGCCCAATGAGTGAGACTTGAGAGCTTTGCTAGTATATCATTGAGTGCGGCTGCTCAGACGGCCCTTCCCCCTCTCCGGTCTAACCCGCCGCCCGGTTTCACGGTCTGAGTTTACCTTCCTACTAAGATTATAACCCCTAACCTAATCCAATAAACAAATAAAACACGTGTCTGTTTACTTTGAAAACAAAAATAAACAAACGTGAATTAATTTTTTCAGCAAAAATACATTTTCTGGTAGTACGCATGTGCGTGCATGAGCTTTTCAAATGAAGAACCCTTTTCTTTTGCAAAGGTTCAGCATGTGGCAATTTTCTTTTGTGCTTTAGGTGGATTTAGACTTGAGTATGATGTAAACAACGTAGTGTTATTCCATTTACCATGTACTGCCCAAAATAACATCTGCACACAGAACAGCTGGTGTGTGAATAAACAACGGCCCAGATGTGACTGATGATAGCCACTGATTATGCTGTAAAAAGGGTAAAGTAGATTTAACTAAATAAATCCCCTGAAATACAGAGAAACTAATATTTAGGTTAAACTGTATATGCGTTTGATGTGCGAGTTGTGAAGCGTGTTATAGTCCTGAGGCTTTACTTTCTTTAAATCTCATTTCAAAATCCAGTTCTACCAATCTTTAGACCATAGCGTCCAATTCAGCCCGCAGGAGATAGTAAAAATGACAGAAAACATTAAATATTGTGTAAATTACCAACTAACTCAGTCGTAAGTCTCTCAGTTCCTCTAAATACACAAATTCAATGAAGCTCCACAACATGTGGCAGGACTCTGTTTTCTCATATTACATGTTGGCAGTCATTTTTTAGCTCAAATTGTTGAAAGAATTCTCAATTTTCACAAAATCCTGCATTTTTCCTCAATTTATTGCACAAAGGTTCCCCAAAGTAAATACAATCTTGTCATAAAATCAACAAATTATAAGTTAACATCCACTGATATGTCACTTACAGCAAATTAGGGCACAATAATGTTAAATTTACTTGTTTTCACCACCTATAATCTGCAGAATACTTTAGATCAAACTGGTTGACACCCCTGGTTCACATAAGTTTAAATATATATTTTTTTCAGTAAATCTAATTAGGAAGCTAAACCTATACTTTCAAATTAAAACTAAAGCTGAATTATTAACACCAGATCATTGCCCAGCATTTAATCAAGTATGTACTGTAGATGTTTTTCCATCCTTTCTTAAAGACATAATAAAAATGATGTAACGTGTTAGAAAATAATGTCAAAACTAGAGCTTTTCGTAAGTGAAAAACAGATGGAAAATCTTAAATCACAATCAGACATTTATTTCATTGGATGAATCTTGATCCAAAAAAAAAAAAAAAAGTCAACAAATACATAAAAGAGGTGTAAAAGTAGTTCCAGTGTGTATATTGTAATGTTTGATGAGTCAGCAGGCTTAAGGCATTGCTCTGTCACAGGTATTTCACAAAATCAACAGGTAATAAATACAGTAACAGGTAAAGAGGAAGCAAAGATCAGCCCTAAACAGCACCTGTGTGTCACGTAACCTCACATAGAGGCAACAGACACTGTGTAGGCCACACACACACACACACACACGGAATTCAGCTTGTATGACACAATGCAACCTATGGCAGAGGATTCTGCAGTAAAATACTCATTTTTAAATGTTTTACAGTTACACAATTATGATTTAGTCTAAAACGGTAAATGATGTTTCCATGTGTGTGCCTGCCACTATCTGCTGACACATCATATAATGATGTAACTAGGCACTAAGGTCTAATGTGTGAAAGGATGACTAGGCAGGAAGATTTGAATGATTTTGTGCAATAAAAAATATTGTTGATTTTGTATCCGTATCATGTCATTCTAACCAGGGTTGGGATCAATTACAATTGTAATTGTGTAATTGGTAAGTAATTACAATAATGACGTCAAAATATGTTACAGTTGTAATCGTAATTGAATTGTTACTGAGTTTGGATAATTTACTTTGAAATTGTAATTGGCATTAAAATTCTATTAAAAAAAATTAAATGCAAAACTGGGGAACCATGTTACAGTTCTATGGCTTACACATATCTAATTATTAACAATTGTTAAAATATGTTTCAGATCACGTTTACCTGTCGGATCATTTTACCATTTAAAAAGAATTTGAAATGACACAAAAATGATCAGTCGCCCACACCAAAAAAATATTAATACCAATATTTTTATGGATAAAGAAGCCTAACAAGGTAACCAAGAGATGAAAAACAAATTGGATAATAGATAATTTTTTTAGTGTATTTTACAGCTGATTTAAGACGTGGGTCAAAAATGAACTGTTTTCATTAGAGATGCTAACAGAAAGCTAACACGAGGAAGGTTAAGTTATTATTATTAAAAGCTCAGTAATTGTGATTAATTGTAATTTAACATGAGTAATATAGAGAACATAATTGTAATTTACTTTCAGGGGAAAAATAATAATAGTAAATTAATTGTAAATGAAAAAAAAAAAAAAAAAAAAAAATGCAGGTCAGCGTAATTGTAATTGAAGATGGATAATTAAAGACATAAAATGTAATTGAACCCAACCCTGATTCTAATCTAATTACTGGTGCAGATCCAGGCACAGGTTTAACTACTAAAGTATGACTCGTAATATTGTGTCAAAATTCAGGTTGAAACATGAGAGCGTTCAAGGCATCTGCATGTTTCTTTCCAAGCATGTTGACATGAAACAGCTGTCATTGCAGTCCTGTTCAGCTGGGCGGGGAGGGGAGAGGAGGGGAGGGGGCGTGGCCTACGGTCCAACACATGCAGAGCAGACTCTCAGTGCATGCTGTTGAGCTGGCTGTAGACGTGCTCTAAGATCTGAGAGTAGGCCTGGTCTTTGGGCGCGTGGCAGCTCAGCGATCCCTGAGGAGGAACACGCGTTAGATCAGAGTCACGTGAAATACCTCGGATTCCTTTTCTACCTTTATCTTGTCCATAATGGTGGTTTCAGGACACCAGTACTGGTTGAACTGGACCAGATCTGGAGCAGATTTATAGTAGTCAACCAGCAGCATCTGTAAACACAATCACACAGTAATCAACGCCTTAGAACACAGCTTGGAACTTTAAAACGAGATGATGGTGTGAGAACATGAGAACACACCATCTCGTTGAGAACGTCACTGGTGAGGAAGTTATCCTGAACGTATGTGACCTCCACAGCCACTGGGATCCCGTAGTCGTTTGGCCGTTGCTATGAAGAGACACCACACAGTATGTAGCTCAGCTAACATGTTAAACTAGAAGCAGGTAAATGACATGTGTAACTACCTCAGGTGGTGGTACGACCCAGAATGGAGTTATAGTGGAAGCAACGCCTTGGTTTCCATGATAATACGGACCTGTAGATAAGAAACACTAGTCAAAGCAGAAAACTCTTCACAGCAGGGCCGGCCTTCCCGACAGGCAACACAGGCGGCCGCCCCGGTATTTTCTTTTTGCTTATCTTTTTTGCCCATATTTATATTTATTTTATTCTAATTCTTGTTCTATTCTATATAATTCTATTGTGTTGTTTGCACATTGTGTTCTTTGGTTTTAAGACTTGTGTTACTGACTAGTAAAACCAAACAGGAAAGTAGACATTTTCTTGAACTGAAACTTTTATATTTCATTTGACATTTTGATTGCACTGTTTTGCATTGCTTTTGGATTTTGCACCAGTTTTGTTACTGTTCCCTCGAGACATTTGCACTATACCTGTAGGTATTATACTGTATTATAGTGCATTAATCTAAATTTTAAAATTGGTTGTATTTTTTTTTCAATGGCATATTTTCGTCTTGAAATTTAAAATAAATAATAATGTGTACACACTGTGTATAGACAAGAAAAGCTATCTATTTTTATATATTCATGGGGGGGGGGGGGGTCAAAGTCCACTCTTGGCTAGGGCACCGAATGACCTAAAGCCGGCCCTGCTTTACAGAAACCAGTATGAAAGACCAGAAACAAAAGTGAGTAACCCACAAAAAAGAGAAATACGTACATCTTTAAGTGGGTTAAAAAAAAAATAATAATAATTAAAAAAAATAAGATTTATTTTATCTGCATAACATTTTTTATTTTCTTTAAATAAAATAAATACATATTTTTCTATGTCTTACTGCCAAGAAAACAACTAAAGACACTAATATATAATACACATTAATAGCTGGGTAAGCCATAGTGCAAACACCACTTTTGTCATGTAGATTTTTGGCGAGTTAAAAACAAACGTTTATGTTTATCTATTAATTCTATCATGTCTCTACTTTAAAGAGGATTATTATCTAAAAATAATAATAATACTTGGGTACTATCGGTAATTATCCAAGGGTTCTCGGTAGTGAATTTACTAATTTATAAGGAAATCGAACATATTTTGGTATTGTTTTGTGACATAAACCACTTCAAATTCATTATTTAGTTGAATTTTTTTATTATTGTCTGTCGCTAAATGATTGCACTATTAAGTGTTGGGTGTTAACTTCTGCTGACATATGCAGATGTGGGAAAAAAGAGAGGGCAAACATATAATCTCCTATTGGTTCAAAATAAAAGCACAGTGTCCTGATGATGTTTTTGAATGTATAATACATCATTTAATTCTGGCGTCATTTTTATTTTTTTGTCACTACAAACTACTAATCACCCCAGTAATAAAATACAGTATATTAGTCATTTTTAAGTGTTGGTAAACACATTTTTTTCTTCCCCTGCTGTTTTCCTAAAGTGAAATCTTTCAGATTGGAAACCAGTGAGTGTAATGATGAGATAAAGCCTGTGTCCCATCTTCCCAGTGCTGCTCACTGGGACGTACCACAGATGACACCCAGGCAGGGCTGGAAGCCGTTGTTGGAGCCCTGCAGCCTCAGCTGATGGTCCATCTGAGAGTCAATGTCCTGCAGCGACGGCAGGGCCGGACCCCGAGGGTGGCTGTGGTACCATCCGACCAATGACAGGCCGCGCATGAACAGGTTCTGACAAATCTGAAACAACAAAAAAAAAACAAAAAAAAAACAAAGAAATGAATAAAAATCAAGAGACTATCAGGCATAAAAGCATGTTTAAAGATAAGGGTGAATGATTACATAAGTAAGGCCAGTGTTCATAAAACTACAAATTATTGGTCCCATTTAAGGCTTTGTTTCTGATGCTCTAATAAATACATTTGATAATACAAATTGTATTCTTTACTCATAAATGTAAATTATGTCATATTTGAATGAGGATCTTTTATTGTAAATTGATCAAACTTAACTTCTATCCACCTCCTTCATAAGGGTGCAACTGTTATACATGTTTATCCAGGTAATAATAATAATAATAATAATAATAATAATAATAATAATAATAATAATAGCTTATATGCACAACTAACTGTGAGACGGCAGAAGCATTTAGCAAGTCAGGTTAGCTTTATTATAAAATAGTAAGTAAATATTCTGCTTTTCAAAATCTGAATTTGAAGTTAAAAATTGATCATATTTTGGCTTTTTATTGTGAAATATACAAAAAATAAAAATTGACAAATATTTTCAAGTCTGTGTATTTCTTTATTTTTTCTTTTATCTACAGGGGCCCATAATGAGGGAGCAGTAGGGCTGGGCGATATATCGATTTTCTATTTTGGCAATATAGAAAACTACAATATCGCTTAGATCGATATATATAATTTTTATAGCTTATTTTGGTATAAAATACTTGAAAAGCACAGTTAAATGGATTTCTGCGTGCGTCCTAATAACCCAGATCTGTCCCTAAACAAGCCACACTACAGAATTCACTCACACGTGCTGTCCCTTATAGGAGAAAAAGCCAAAAGAATCCCCGTTTTTGTGCAGCTGTTTGTTAAAGGGTCCATGTTACGCTAAATCAACTTTTCTGTACTTTAAACATGATAAAAGTACTATTAGGGCTTCATACACATGCCCAAAGTGTTTTTTTCATTGATTCCCTCAATCGTTACTTAGAGGGTGATTTGCTCCTTTCTTACTGCAGGGTGACCCCAAACACCTCACTCCAATTTGATGATGCGTTCCCACTTTGATGACGAATTTCATGCGGCACTGAGCTGAAGAAGCCACGCCTCCAGGAAGCTCTCTGCCATGATTGACATGTAAACACACACGCCCACAAAGGTGAGCATTTCAGCGTCCTTCGTACAGTGCTATGTATGTATTTTCTACAGTCTATGTATGAACCGGTGAACGCCCCGCCCCCACGCTCTGTCTCATGTTTATAAAGCAGCATGAGCTCGGCTACGGAGTGGGTGGGAGGAGGGCGGACCGTCCTCTGGCCCTACGTCACCATGCGGGGAGGAGGAAGTCAGTGTCCCGTCTATAGACACGCCCACTCATGAATATGCGTAAGTAGGCTGCAAATCAGCCTGTGTGTGTAGAGTTGCTCAGAAAGTGACTTTTCAGAGGCTAAAATTCTGGAAAACAGGCGAGTTTGGGAAAATAAACCTCAAATACTATGTTTTTTGGGTTCTTAGAACAAATGGCGATGGGTGATATATAGCATGATATGGGACCTTTAATAAATGTGCATGTGTGACATTTTTCATTAGCAAATTTAACCATGAATTGTCTTTCTGGTTTGGCTTCATTTGAAATTAAATAACTCATATTTATATTGTATATTGCTATTTGTTTTGGTCCATATCACCCAGCCCTAGGGAGTAGCAGCACCAGGAATGTAAACTGTAAGTCTACTGTGAGTGCTGCATCAATATGAACGTGTCACCTCCTCTTCCACAGCAGAAGCTGCTTC
Source organism: Gouania willdenowi (assembly GCF_900634775.1). NCBI lineage: Eukaryota > Metazoa > Chordata > Actinopteri > Blenniiformes > Gobiesocidae > Gouania > Gouania willdenowi. Next base: position 22,095,655 of record NC_041047.1, on the reverse strand, counting down.
TCTGTCTGCCAGCCTGGTCCGACAAGGGAAAGCCCTCAACACTGTCAGCACTGAAACACACACAGACGCCACACACACCTTTAACTTTCAGCTTCTAGTATTTCAGCTCTAGGCTCAAGTCCCACCCACATTGAGTATTGGTATCCCATCGTCCTCCGAGGTATCCCACCACCTCGCTGGTGGTCAGGTGACAGTGAAAGTCCTGTAAGACACAAACCTGGTTATAATTCCCTAAGCTAACCCTTTCTTCTTCTAAACCAGTTAATGCTCACCATCAGCAGAAGGACATTACTGGACACGGCTACGTTGAAAGGCTGGAATCTGTTGATGGCTGAGAAAGCTGACAGCTCCACTAAGGTGTGAGGATCTCTGTGGATACAAGAGGAAATGAGTCCCACACACTGGGATTCACACAGTGGGGAGCACTGGGTTAAAGGTACCTGGTAGTATCTCTGACGCCCAATGTACAGTATCTGACAGGAACCCTCTCCCTGTCAGCCCGACGCGAAACCATCACGTCTGTAACACAAGAGAGTGGGTTTTAGAAGCTGATGCTGATCAGATAAATCCATAGATTTATCTGATCAGCAGATAAATGGATCAGTTTACTGATAAATGGGTCAGTAAAGCCATAGATTTACTTGATTTATTAATCAAATAAATCAGAAATTATTTGCTCAAAAAAACGCATTGCATTGTGGGATGTGGAGTTCTAGAGATGGGTGCATACCTCTTTAACCTCTTTAACCTCCACTAACATTTCACACTTTTTTTTGTCTGTCTTGAGTAATTTTTTTTTACTCTGTTATGCTTTATAAAACTGATGCATTATTATTAATATTATTATTATTATTTTTTTATTATTATTATTATTATTATAGAAGGTTTGTCTGGCAAAAAAACACAGGAAATCAAGAAAAAAGTAACCGTGACTCAGTGGTATAGTGGTTTGTCCAATGATCAAAGGGTTGGCAGTCTGGATCTCGCTCTATCCCAGTCATTCTCGTTGTTGTGTCCTTGGGCAAGGCACTTTCCCCACATTACCTCGTATGAATGGGTATGAATTGTGCGTGAATGTTGGTGGTGGTCAGAGGGGCCGTAGGCTCTAAATGGCAGCCATGCTTTTGTCAGTATGTCCCAGGGCAGCTGTGGCTACAATGTAGCTTACCACCACCGGTATGACTGACGTGAATGAATATTAATTTGATTTCTGTAACACGCTTTGAGTCTCATCAAAAAAAGCGCTAAATAAATCCAAGCCATTATTATTATTATTATTATTATTATTATTATTATTATTATTATTATTATTATTATCAAAAACATGTCTATGCCTTTGTCTACGGGACTCCACATCCCACAATTCAATGCGTGAAACCTTTTCAAAAATGCCAATAAGACAGTGTTTACAATGGAGACCAAAATAAATTTTTAAGCAGCGATTTCCTTTCTTTTTGGTGGTAAATGATGTTGGATTCATTAATCGATGAGTCATACTCTAAAATTTTATCTGATTAAAAAAAAACATCGTGGGTAGCCTCTTTAAGTTACCATTTAATCCAGGTTTGGTGTTCTTATTCTTCTCATCTGCCTGGATAGCAGTCTTCCCCTCCTCCTCCTCTTCATCCTCATCCTCCTCACTCACCAGGCTCTGTCATTAGAGGACACAGGTTAAGTCAGAGTCTAACCATTAGCATATAAACACAGCAAAGCTATGAGCTAGAAGGCTTTAAATCAGGGACGGGCAACTTTATCACTGCGAGGGTCACAAGAATGTGATTGTATCTGATCCGAGAGCCACATTATTCATTTTTCGAATAGCTTTAATACAGAGGGTTTTGTGTTTTGGTGTCATTATGTGTGTTTTTGTCATTTTTTGTGTATTTTTCTGTCAGTTTCGTTGTCGATTTGTGCGTTTTAGGGGTCACTTTATGTATTGTTGTTTTCTGTATTTTCCTGTCATTTTTGCAATTTTATTGACAGTTTGTGTGTCTTTGGAGCTATTGTGTAATGTGTTGTTTCTTTTTGTGTTTTTGTAGTCATTTTGTTTTAAGTGGTAGTTGTGTCTGTCTTTGTTGTCATTTTGTGTTATACAAGTCCATTTGTGTATTTTTGTACTTTGTGCATTTCGCTGTCGATTTGTGTGTTTTGGGAGTTATTTTGTGTATTGGTTTGGCTTTATATTCCTTCCAACTTCTTGAAATACAATTTCTGGGATTTGTTTTGGGGGCCGCACAAAATTAGGCCGAGGGCCACATGTGGCCCCCGACCCGCCAGTTGCCCATGTCTGCTTTAAATCAACATTCTCTTCTATTCACAATTCACAAGACACCAAGGATTCAACAGTGATTTTCTACAGCATGATGATATTTCCCATCTTCTCGTACCATATCCGCACTGGGCTGATACTTGTGCAGCCATGTGGTTTTGTACTGGACCAGCTTCTGTCCCCTGTAACGCACAGACGCCCAGCCGCAGCCAGACTTCTTGGCAGGGTTGACCAGACGTTTGCAGTGCGTCGCCCAAGCACTGGGTGAGTTGAAGATCTGGCCTGTCTCCACCCATCTTATTTTCCCATCAGTCAACAAGTCGCCCACAAAGTTCTTACCCTGGAAAGGAGAAGAATAGGAATTTTTAAAAAAAAAGACAAAGAGGGAGAAAAGCTAATAAAGATCACCTAAAGCAGTGGTTCTCAAACTTCTTAACATTTATCTCAGAAAACTATTTAAAAACAACTATAGAGCATAGTGATGGAATTAAGTAGTGATGACACACATTTTAAATAATCATATTTTGTAAATATACAGTATTTAGTGCAGTGATTCCCAACCTTTTTTGGATCGTGACCCCATTTTGATATTGAAAATTTCTGGTGACCGCAAAGACATTTTTTTCTAGAATGAGTTTCTGATCATGTTTGAGCTCAGACATTTTTTTTTTACTGCATATCAGTTTAACTACATTTATATTTCACAAATTAAAAGTATAGAAATACAGTTTTTTTTTCAGATTGTGTGTTTTAATTTTTTTTTAAAAAGAATAATAATTCAAACACAGTTTTCTTTAATTTTTGTGAAATTTCAGGCAACCCCATTTAATTTCCAGGCGACCCCACATGGGGTCCCAACCCTAAGGTTGAAAAATACTGATTTTGTGGTTTTTATCATTTCTGGTCATCTCACACCTGGGGTGGGATCAAGACTGACACTTTATTTGTTACATTTCCACACTCTCTCTTTCTCTCAAGTACCTCCTGTAGTGCCATTTCCCTACCCCTAGGGGTACACGTACCCCCGTTTGAGAAACACTCATCTAAAGCACATGTGTCAAACACAAGGCCCAGGGGCCAAACCCGGCCCGTTAGAGCATCAAACTCGGCCGGCACGAGAAAGTAAAAATGATAGAAATGATAGAAAAAACATTTTGTAAATGACCAACCACTTCAGTACAAAAATTAAATAAAATCCACAATATTTGCAGAGCTCCATTTTCAACTTCTCATATCACATAATTGTTGAAAGAAGTAAATGTTTCCAAAATCTGCCAAACTTTCCTCAAATAATTCCATTGAATTTTACCAAATTTAAGTGAAGTTCCTGCAGGGAATGATATGCTCATTTACTTTATCATTTATACGTGTAAATGCAAACCAGGGCACATTAATTTTGAATTTGATCTTTTTCCCCACAAAAATAAAATCTGTGGCCCACTTAAGGTCAAACTGGTCCATATTTGGCCCCTGAACTAAGATGTGGGTGACACCCCTGATCCTGATCCTGAGGTGTTGGTTTATTACCAAGTAATGGATGGCTAACACGCCGTCCCCCGGCTCCACCAACCCGTCCTTGAGCAGGACCCTCAGGGTGATCCCTCTACGGGTCAGCAGAGACCCTCGACCTGAGCTGGACCTCAGATCTGCCTCTTCTCCTCCACTCAGCTCCTCCTCATCCTCCTCAGCTCCATCCTCCACCACCTGTGGAGAGCTGGGTGTCTCTGAGGAGAAAGACCACAGCAGTGACTCAGCATCAGCTCTGAATGATGTCATGATGACAATTGAAAACCTTTTTGGGAATATCATTAATAATAATAAAGGTTGGATATCAATCTCTCTATAATGTTTTGTGTATTTTCGCCATGAAGCAGGTGACCAGGACATGGAAATAACTCATTTTAACCCAAAATTAATCTTCGGTTGAGAACAGTAGAGCAAACTTTAGATGATGATAAAAAAATACTTGCAAAAAATAAATAAAATTTACTTTGAAAGTAGACTAAGTAGACTAAACAATTACATCATTTCAATTTTATTTATCCCCAATTTCCTTTTATGTATGTCTTTTAAACTTTTGATGACAGTTGTCTGTGAAAATTACATTTACTCTTGTTTGTTAATCAAAATCAGAATTAATTTATTAATCCCAGGGGGACATAGCTTATGTTACAGCCACAGAAAATAATCACAAATAAAAGAATAAAACGTTTAACACAGACGAAAAAAAGAATAAATGTTAAATAACTGTATAATTAAGTAAAAGACTGTTAAAAAATACACACACACACACATTACAGTAGTAGAAAATAAAGTAGGATAGATAATAATAATAATAATAATACAAATTATACAAATATGATACGGATATTTACAAAAATAACACACACACACACACACACACATATATATATATAATAAATGGCCTGGTGATGTGTAGGTGTGACATTATTTATTAATAAAATTCATACACAAATGTAAATGTTGATATATTTTTCCTTCAGTTTTTTAAAAGTGGTAAAACATCTGAATGGAAACGTGTGGGATAAGTTCACATCATTTATAACAGCCATTGTTTTTAATGAGAATGACTTCACAGTAATGGCAGCCATCATCATCATCATCATCATCAGTGCAG